>NC_090777.1:18240000-18585000 GCF_040054535.1 Antennarius striatus | reverse complement strand
TTGAAGTGACCTCCAGCCCTTTCCTGTACTCAAGCAGCCCCATTCTAAAACAAAGCAGACACGACAAGAGGAGAGGGGAGAAATCAGATGGCTTAATTGTTCCTTGACAATTAGACCATCACTCAAGCGAACACTGAGCAACCCAGCAAAAGTAGCAAAGGGAGGAGGCAGTTGAAGAAAGGGATGAAAGAAGAGGGCACTAAAACCCCCACTGAGTGAGAGGGAATGAGGGAGAGGGCCCTGCTATTGAGGGTCCGACGGGGCAAAAGGAGCCGAGAGCAGTTTACAATCCTGTACAGTGCTGTTCTGCACCATTAAGTGGCATGGAGGGCAGAGCCGAAACAATGGGCTTCTGTCCCCCAGGAGAAGGCCAGCAGCTCCAAAGGACTCTTCCTTTTCAGCCCATATGCTTGTGACCGCTTCACAGGATGCCCTTCTCGCCGGGGCAGCATGCTCAGCATCTGGACACATCAGGTCCACCATCTCTACCCCGGGACCACTGAGGCTTTAGGGAGGGAAGCAGGGTCTCCCTGGTAACACAGCAGTGACACACAAGGATTCAAGGCAGTACTTAAGAGATTAAGGAAAGGAAGTACTTCTAGATTGAGTGCAATCCCAATTTTGTTGGATTTAGAGGAACAAAAATCCCCTGGGATAATAAAAGGATCAGAATCCGGTCAAACGTTCATAGAAGGTTTCCATTTGTGATGGTGCGCTTTAAAATGAGATTTGCATTATTATAAATATTTTGTAAAATTAAGAAGTTATCCCTTGTTATTTTTTATTTAAATAATTAAAACTATTTTAAATATCGAGCAGTGTAATTTCCAATAAAACGACACCATCCCGTGTGTGTGTGTCTGTGTGTGTGTGTGTGTGTGTGTGTGTGTGTGTGTACATGTTAAAATTAGACAGTCTGCCATTCACATATTTCAGAAAAGCTTTTGTCCAAAAACCTTCTTTCTTCAAGAAGCTGTTCTCAACACAAGCAGATGCTTGTCCAAACCATTTACATGACTTAACCTAGAATTTTCTTCTGTGCTCTCAGAAACTCTGACTCCTGTCTCTTTCGGACCAATTGACAAAGACCTGTCAGAATGATGGATTATGAAGCTGCTGCCTGAATATCAAACAAGGGGCCTGCTTTAACTCCCGTCCATACTTAAACAGATCCACAAACCCCCTAAAAGGGGAAAAAAATATAAGCCAACCGACTATGAGAGAAAAGAAGTTGGGGGTGAGCATGAAAAAGAAGAATCTTAACAAGTGTTTACCCTCTTTCTGTTGCCAAGCTGTGGAGCAATAACCTACCGTATCGAAAGGCAGTGCCTGATCCAGGAAGAATGGCCTCAGCCTGCCGGGTCAGGGGTCACTAACTCTGCCATTGTCTCCGACAGGGCAAGCACACTCCAGCTTTTCTCCAGCTTTCAAAGGCCTGTGATGGGGGTGGAAAAATAGGCCTGAAAACACTGGGTCAGGACCAGAGGCTTTATGGTAGATGGGGAAGAAAGATTTGAACCTCAAAGGTTAAATGAAGAGCGAAAGGGCCCTTCTGTCCAATTACCAATGGACAAATGCTCTCTGTGACCCGTTAGGGTCAAAGTTCAGTAGAACCATTGGATGCGGCACACTCTGGCTTTTTGTGGATCCGGGGAGATGAACCTCCACTGTGTTTATCTAAGTGACACGCTGACCAATAGTAAAAGTATAAATAATTTGAGGGCTTTGAGCTGCCACTCAAAGAATTAATTTGTAGACTGGGACTGAGGCAGGTCAATCTTTTTACCACAACACTTACAAGAGGAGCAAAGAATGGAAAGTTACAGGATCCACTGGATGAACTGGGAGGTGTGATAAAACATAAATAATGTTGTTACAGCACTGATACATTCTGGGGTGCAGTCATGGGAAGCAGAAGTTGTGCAAAGTTATGTGTTGATGAAGGAAATTACAGAATCCAGTGTTTTTGGCCAAATCTGTTGGTAATTTCCAATCACGTGCCCATCTCAGTCTTAGCCGCCATGTGTGGAGTTAATACCTGCTGATACAATGGCCCAGCAGAGCGGCATCAGGAGAGCATCCTATATCCGGAGAAGGCTGGATTAGATTGTTCATGAACCACTTCCTGACCCCATGCGCCGCCAGGGATTATATAAGTGAATTTAATCATCTAGTTGGTTAACAAGCAAACTGCGATCATGTTACACCACTCAGGGTTTTTGTAGACTCTACTACCGAACAGTCTCTACAAGGTTCCAAAGTGAGTGAAACATTTCAGATTCCATGAGTGCTCAGAGCGTCACTTTTTGCACATGAAAGACAACTGTTTGTTCCCTTGTTTCAATTAATTCATGCACACAAGATACTGCACACAGCCAACACAACAGACTAGCTTTGTTTATGTGAGCATTGAGGGAAAGTCTAAATTCATTCTGGAGGGTTCCACCCTCTGAGAACGCTCTAGCTGTCACAGTTCTTCCTACCTGGCGTGTTGCTGTTCCTTCCTTGTCTTCTACAGATCCTCATTGCTGCAGTGTGTGTAGCCCAGGAGTGTGGACTAGATTTCATCCAGCTGCCCTAGGTTGTGCTGGCTGGAGGGGTTCCTGACAGGTACCAGGTCTGGCTGGGAGTTAGTGAAGAAGTGCTTGGCGGGTTTCCTGGGGAATCCACCATTAGTGATAGAAAGTATGAGCTCTACTGCCAGCTACTTGTCTTAAAACCAAAGATTTAACTGTGTTAGGTGTGTTCAGACAAGTGCAATGTGCTGTGATAGACACATTTTTTCTCACCGTAGCCACTCAGTGCCTCTGTCAGCTCCAGACTTGAATTTCATAGCTCTGTACTCTCTGTTTATATTTAGAAGATACCACAATCATGATATAAAAAAAGATATTTGTTTTGCATAACGATCAGCAGGCATTCGTTCAAATTTACATGTCTGGCACAACTTCATCATTTCCTTCTCACTCCTGTAAAATGCACAGACAAAGGAAAACAAGCTTAAACATTTAAGTGTAAGCAAACTCTTGAATAGATGTGGTTGGAGACATTTAAAATACTGAATCTGAATAAACCCTGGCAGCTGAATCATAGCTGGGTCACCGCTGCAAAATCTTCCTGAAAACTGAACCTGAGAACAATCCTTCAAAGCTCTGCGATACAGCCGCCTGAAACACACTGAGTGCTATGAAAGCTTTAAATCTCTTCCTCCGCAGAATCCATTTAGCACGGCTCTGCCACACTCCACCGGGGGGTGCTGGGGCTGGAGAGCAGGCGTGGTATTACAGGGATAAATTATTTATCCAGCGTGGATCCTTGCTCGTGGTAACCGTGCTGAGGATTTTCTTCTTTCTTGGACTCTTCTCCGCAGGTCCTCTCCGTCCCTTGTGAGCCAGCATAAGCCTGTTGGACACACATAGGTGGTGTAAGGGGAGTCACCAGGAGCGAGCTGGGCTCCCAGAGTCTTACAGGCCCTTAGAAGTAGCAGGATGACCTTTAATCAGGGATCAGGAGCCTGGGTTGCAGCTGGAGACCCTGATTATGCCAGAGCCCTCAGGCCACGCTCCCAGCTGGCTGTCCAACTCCAGTCAGGACACTGGGAAGCACTAGGCCGGATGAAGCGCTCAGTGCAGGCATGAGGTGTACATTTATGGTCAAGTCTTAACGTTGATCTGAAAACCTTTAACCGCACAGTAAGATGAGCATCCATAGTGCTTTCACGTGAAAAGCTCTATCAGTTTTCATATAAGGTTAACACATTATAGTAGACAATGAATGAGATGTAATGTAGGTGTAATGTAGGTGTAATGGAGAGTCAGAATCTTTAGAGCACCACAATGTTAAGGGCCTAAAGAAGACGTGCTTTGAAAAGAATGGCTAAAATATTGGTAACAGCGGCCTTATGCCTTCAACAAACAACAATTATGTGACTTCCCTTAGCACCTAACATCTAATAAACTACATGTCCTTCAGCATTTGTATTAAATTCGCCACACTTAAAACCATGAAATGCTTCAAAAATATATGTTATTAGTTGTTTTCATATCTCAACACCCTTCTCTTACCCTGTTGAGTGAGCTCATCACTATACAGTGGAGTAGATTTCCTTCTTAATCATGTTTTGACTCAGTGGAAGCAGAAATCTGAGCATCCAAAACACCAAACACAATATACAGTATAAGATAATGGTTGTGTATCTAATAACAGTTGTGGGTTATTTATTGGAAAATCCAGGCTTTTTTTCTGACTGTTTGGCTCCATCATGAATGTTTATCACTTGCTGGTTGTGTGATTCAGGTCAAAACTTAACATTTCCATTTCTTTCTTTCACACTTTGTCTCTAATAAAGACAAGAGCAAATTGTTATATAAGAAAAGTGACACCAGCTAGCATCAGTAGGATCATCAATTACAAACTCTCATCCTTTCACCGTAGATACACACACCCTGCCATCTTCTAGGGTAATACAACCTCTCCTACTAACCCTGTCACCCACCCCAAGAATTAGCCCCCTGCCCCCACCTCCCTGCACACTACCATCCCCTCTTGCCCTATTATCATATTTGATCCACAACTACCCCTTTACTCATTCACCCTCCCACATGCACCACCAGCAAGGCATGCCCCTTTTCTTTGGCCACTCTCAGGGAGAAGAAGAGGAGGATGAAGAGGCAGGGGCTTTCAGGGGGAACAATCTGCCAGGGAGATGAAGAATGAGCGGGCACTCAATTAAGAGCTGCCCATTGAGCCTGTGGAGTGAGCCTGAATGCGGGCCCCTCCAAAGGAATGGAGTCCCATGAATAGATTGTGGGCCTTCATGAAATATTAAAGAGCGAACGGATTTCCCACAATATTTGTACACCACCCTTTGTGGGGATTTCTCCCTCCATTGATCCTGAAACTGTTAACACATCCGCTCTGAAGCATGGCCTGCAGACTCTGCTAAAGAGCTCCGTAGGCCAAGCATCAAATGCTCCCCACCCTCACCTCTGTCGCCCCTTGTTGTCCTGTCTGTCTCCAACCCTTTGTCTTTCTCTCCCCATCCCTCCATCCTTTGCTTTTTCACTCTGTGTGTCCTTGCCCATGAGCTATTCATAAAGGGGATTACAGCAGTTTTAATGACCACCTGTCTTTGCTCCTGCACTGTATTGTGCCATGACAGGCCAAGCAGCAAGCATCCCCACAGTATTAAAGGGTCATATTGCTAAGTGGTGACCCTGGACTCCACCAACACAAGACTGTCAGAGCCACCCAGATAGATAATGAGCAAAATCCCTCCAACCATTAATCACCTTAAAAATATCATAACTCTGCATGGGATTGATTTATAAGATGCACAATCATGAAGAAGAGTGGCATCATCTTTTTTAACATGATTATTTTTCTCCTTCTCCCTCTCGCTCTCTCTCTCTCTCTCTCACACACACACACACACACACACACACGCACGCGCACGCACGCACGCACACACACACACACACACACACACACACACACACACACACACACACACACACACACACACACACACATACCAGGATGGGGATGACTGGAGCTGTATAGAGAGCCATGTGGTTAAGTAGGTGGTTAAAGCTCCTATTAGCATCAAAATGCCCAGATATTCCTGTTATGAGTCAACTTCTGTTCAAACAATGTAAAAAATAAACAATATACACACTAATATAATATAATATTCAGTCCATACCTAGACAGGTTTATTTATTCAGGCCTTTTATTCCTAAGCCCATTTAGGTCTCTGTATTTGTCCATCCATCAATCCATCTTCCACTTCTTATCCGTAGTCGGGTCGCTGGGGCAGTGTTGAGATATAATCCCTCCACCTGGTCCTGGGTCTGCCCCGAGGTCTCCTCCCAGCTGGACGTATTTATATATTCCTTTATTTAGTGGGTTATTTATTATTTATTATTCTCTTTGTCTGGTGGGTTATTATTTATTACTCTTTCTATTTGGTGTTGGCATTACTTTCTGTGTGTCTTTTCTTTCTGTGTACATACTGTGCTGTGTGTAATGTGACGGAGAAACTAATTTCCCTGATTGAACCTCCTGAAGGGATGAGTAAAGTCCTACTCTACTCTACTCTACTCTACTCTACTCTACTCTACTCTACTCTACTCTACTCTACTCTACTCTACTCTACTCTACTCTACTCTACTCTACTCTACTCTACTCTACTCTACTCTACTCAAATCAAAACTGAGAGGTGAGGTCAGGTCAAATCATCTCGCTGCAAACAACACATGTACTTGATTCATAGTTTGATTTATGATGATTGTACAAAACATGCTGATCTGAAATCAAGAAAATTCACGTCCCAAATTTTGGCCCGACAGAAGTTGAATAAACCCACAGGCCGTGTATTTATTGACAATGCCCAAATAAAAACTGACATTTGATGCAGCTTACAGACCTCAACATTATGTTAGTAGAACATGTTTCCTCAGTAATTTCCTCAGTACTGTGTTTAAGCGTAT
Source organism: Antennarius striatus (assembly GCF_040054535.1). Classification (NCBI taxonomy): domain Eukaryota; kingdom Metazoa; phylum Chordata; class Actinopteri; order Lophiiformes; family Antennariidae; genus Antennarius; species Antennarius striatus. Next base: position 18,578,509 of record NC_090777.1, on the reverse strand, counting down.
TGGGGTGACTGAGAGAAGGAATCAAGTCCTGAATGTGCCTATGAGGACTTGTGACTACATCTGAAGCTTGAATGACTAAAAGTATTTCTAAATAGCTCTCATAGGCTCTATACTGTAGTGAGCGTGATGTATTTGGTGTACAGGAAAAAACCTTTAAATGCTGGACCAGATTTTATGCACACAGTATATCATGTCTTGTCACCAATACACTATTGAATATTATTTGTCTTTGTGCAGCCATAACTCGGCTCAGAGGTCAACATGTGAGACTCTTTTATGGACATGAACACTCTGGAGCAAAAGAAATAAGGTAAAATCAATTCACTGTATTTTTCATAGACGTTCTTTCATTTAGAAGAAATACAGACAAAAATCAACAAGTCCTTCATATCAACACACTTGCTCATGAACACCAGTGTCAGAAAACACACCAATACCACCTCCTCCATCATTTGTCTCACAGGCAGAAAGGCATTCTGGATGGTGGTAAGCCTGACTGATGATCTGGATCTGGATCGTGCATACTCAAACAGAACATTACTCTTCACTGCAGAGTGATTCTGAGTTCAGACACTTTTAAAGATGCTCAGAGATGAAAGTAAATGTTTCAGTCTTAAATGACTAATGTAGAAAAGATGGAAGACGATGGAATTGTCTACATTTATTTCACATTTATTCTTAAATATGACATGAAAATATGAACAAAAAGTAGTGGTGCACATATCCAGAAACTGATGGATGAATGTCATTTAGCTGTTTCACCTTTGCAATGGTGACACCATGGATTTAGACTAAATGCAAAACCATTTTAAATGTAATTATTTTATTATTTTAAATGTAAATCTTATTGTCCTAGAAAGCAATGAGCCCTGTTGGATAATTTGCACCCTTGCAGTTTTCTTGTCTACACCCATACGGAGTGGAGCTTTGTGGGTGAGGAGTCAGGGACATGTGGTTACATGAAGCTCCACTGCCCACTCCAGTAGAGCCCCAGCTGTGGAGCACATTGAGGAGCAGGCCACTTGGTCTGGCCCCCATATGCTAAGGTCTGGGGTCCAAGCTGTCAGTGTAGTCCCAGCACATGGGGGGCAGTTGGGGGGCGAGTGGGGGGGGGGGGTTTAGGTGGGTGGAGGGGGCTGCTGCTCAACCAGCATTGTACCAGGAAGACAAGAGCTGAGCAAGACCCAGCAGGAGAGTGGGGGGCCTTTTCTAAAGAGCGATCAACTGGAGCTCCTTTTCTCACACCCCGCTCACTTCACCCTACTCTGTGTCTCCTCCTCGCCCTCCCTCTGTCCTCCATCCTTCACTCCGTTCCTTTTCTTGGCAGATTGATACACTGGCTGAAATGTGATTTTCTTGTGTCTCCCTTATGAAACTGCATTCTCCCTCCTTGTTTCCCTGTCCCACCCACTCATGCCACTAACCTATTCTCCACTGGAATTAAATCAAGCCTCGCTGCTTTGTTTTTCAATCATCTTGTCCACATCAAAGTCACTCATGAGCGGATGGTTAAAAAGGAGGAAGGGGCCAGGGATGAGACAAATCTCTTTGGCTTTTCCCTCACACAATGCTTCTCATTTAAATTCCCCCATATATAGCTGATCACAACACTGAATGGTACCCCTGATGAAGTGTTGTTTTTGTGCTTCACATGAATTCCAAAGAGCACGGGATACATTTTCCTCTTTTTGTCTTTAACTTCAAAGTTATTTTGAACGGGACGTGTCAAAATGACAAAAACTGAGGGGTCACCAGGTCCAGCGTTGGATGTTGTTTACCACCCTTCTGCCCAAGTAGAGCATTACCACCATGGAGTCACTACAGGGAATGACACAAAGAAGCCTCAAGCACCAAAGTGGTCTTATGGCAGATTACATCTAACAGACAAACCATTCATTATAATTTGTTCTTGCTCGGTAAAATCAGATGCCAAGCTCTTTTGACAACATTTGCCCCTCATATAAAGGAATCACAAAGTCAGCCATTGCCTGGGGTTATTGTTTGAGGTTTAAGTCATAAGTCCATCACATTGAACAAACATAAGAACAAAATGCTTTACGGTGACATTTTACTTGCTTTTATTTTCTGGTAGGGTGTGCATTGGGGTTGGGAGTAAAAAAAAAGTCATCCAAACAAATGATGTCAGTCACTTGTACTTGAAGTGTGTAACAGTGTCTGTACTGCAGAATTAGGTACATAAATCTTGGAAAAATTTAACAAGTGTCAGTAATTCTGCAGAAAGATATTTGACTGTTGATTCACAGAGTAACAACATGTTCATTCCCAATAATCGAGTTCTGCATAGTACACCTGTCACGCACCACACAGCATCAGGTTAACTCAACCTTCAGGAGTTCCCTCAGGAGCCTCAAACAGTGTTAGTCTGCTGCCCTCTACTGAACAAAACGGTGTGCAGCCATGAGGCTGGAAATGAAAGCTTTGTTTACCTTCAAATAACACAAAACCTGTTTCAATGTATTTTAAAAGGTTAAGAAATTGCTTATGATTCTGTAAGCAAGAAAATTCAGTTAGTAATCGGTATGACAAATGTTCTTTACCAGCCAACATTTGCACACATTTTGAAGCTAGTAATCACAACAGGACAGCAACTCACACTGATTGTGACTACTGTAGACAGTTTTCCTGTCATTTTGATATGAATTACCCATTTGAAACACTATTTATATGAATTTATCAATATCTGTATTTATTCTACTTATTTTTCCCCACTTCTTTTCTGTCGTGGTCCTGTATTTTAGAAGCTATTTCTTGTTTTATTTTGAAGGATTTCTACTCATATCGTAACTAGTTCTTCACACATCATGTATTATTTTATTGTCATTATTTTTGACTCATTGGTTCCCCTACTTTTGTTGGTCTAGTCATTCATGTCAAGTTGAGCTCCCCTATTTCCTTTCTATATTAATTTAGTACTGCATCTTCTTATGTTACCCCTTCAAAATTTTCCTTCCTGATTTCCCCCTCCACTTTAAGCCTATTTTTTTCCATTTGGCGACAGTAAGCTGATCCTTCCAGCACCTCCTGCATGTCACCATCTCACCACTCATGTATTCAGTCTGTGATTCCGCCTGTTTGTTTTCAGATTGTTGATGACGGTGACATTTAACCTTTGGGTCATCAAAGTCAGTCTTGCAATATTTGATCATATTGTCCAACTGAAATTATAATTTTACTGTAGCAAATTTTATTGTAGTAAATCTTATTGTAATGCATATTTCATTAAATATTGTCACGTTGCGACTGGAGCTGAATCTTTGCTGGCCCTCATTCGTAGCACTTCATTCATGGCACAAACATTGAACTTCTCAGGCAAACTACTGTTGTGGTTTTATTTGGCTCCACAAGATGGCGAAGGAGAGAAACAAATTTATGTTTGTGAATTAAGCGTGATAACTGTGATAACTGTGGGGTGGACGTGTCATTTTCTTTCTGCTGCTTGAGAGATTAAATTGACCTTTGTCACATAACACATTCTAAATTAAATTTTCAGTTTAGTTAGCTGAAAATCATTTTCCACTTACACACTAGTTATGTGAGGTCATGTGGAAGAAAGAGGGGTGTATAAATTGTGGAAAAATTAGACAAACTGCTTCAAACACTGGCTTGCATATGCCAACAGGATGGAATAAACAAGTCAAACAGAAAGCTAGTGGTTTGATTCTGTCGTGTAATTATTCCCTACGGTGGGGCAATGTCTTTTTAAGTGAGAACATCAGCAAACTAAAAGGCATAGTTAAAAAGCACTGTCTGGTGAAACTATATGTGCACTGTCGCGCTCTTAATAGATACTATTTGGGGGTTTTTATTGTTGTTTTTTAAACTGGAACCGTCAGTATGCCATCTGTCACTTAAGAATGCTAGTTGATGCTATCTTGGCAGAGATTGTATTTTGGTTATACTGTAGATAGGAGGGACCAACAACCTTTAACTCAAACAAACCTGAGAGTATGACATTTAGATTCTACCATGATAAAAAATACTGGCTCATGGGCTCAACTCCTATTTGTTCATTTTGTTGGAGTCTTTGGTAAGAGTGTGATCATGATCATAATCATGTATGTCAACTACAACAAATCTGTAACAAAGTGCCAATCATGCCTACAAACAAAGCTTTTCTGAATTGTGAGTCTTCTGTGTGAAAGGCAGGCTAGAGATCGGAGTTGGGAGTGGTTTACTGGATATGTGGGCTGCAGGGCCGGATTGGCACAGAACTGGCTGACAATCTGTCATGTATATCCTTGCAAATAGATGCATTGTGGGAGGAGGCACGGTTCAATGACATCATGTCCTAAACAGGAACCCTGCATCTCATCACCTCTGAGAGAGCTGCACCTAGCAGGAGAATTCAGACAAGTGGTGATATTTATCGCCCATGAAATGTCCATGCTCTGACAAGGGTTCATATGAAATGGAAAAAGAAATGTAGTTTTAAAACCTTTCCCTAACCCCTCGTCTTAATCTTATTTTAATTTGATGTGATTTTTTTTGTCTGAGAGAATTGCATCACATCTATTTGGTTTGATTAGTCTTTCAAGAGCATAGAGGTGTCAGATGTTCCATAATCCATGGATTAAGGAGGCCTGGGAGTCATTCTTAAAGCAACTGTAAGTCGTTAGGTTGACCATGGCTGTCACATTCACGTATGTGAGGACAGAAGTCACAGCACAAGCTATTGTTTCCTTTTATCACTAATCACAGCTCTGCGGGTGCCCTCGTGAGTAAATTTCATACCTGTTTGCACCACTGCAGTCAAACTACACGTTTATGCCGTGTGCACATGCAACCCTGCTGACACACTTAAAAAGCCAGTGAAAGAACCTGACCAAAACAAAGTTTGAACAATAAGAAGGGCCAAAGCATCAAGTCTTTCTCAAGAGGTCAGTTTGAAATTTCAGAATTTAAGCACAAATGTAAATCACTAAACCATGCCTCAGTTTCAGGGTCTTGATTTTGTAAATGCTGACTCAGCGTTGTAGGACACCTGAACACTGCCATGACCACAGTTCACAATGTATTTTCCAAAAAAAGGAATAATGTGCAGGGATAATTGAAATAATGCAAAATACTAACCTAAAGCAAAGTGACTCAAGAGATGATATCACACTATTGAATTGGTAAATGAAAAATACTGGTAAATCTGAGTGAACAGATTTACCAGTACTTTTATATAAATATAAACAATTTCTCTTCTGAGGACATCCATCTGTCTTTATGTGTTTTATATTTTTAGGAAGCCAGAATAGGAAAAAATTCTAAACCTTGGACTCATGCATCTCATCATTTAACATCCGAGTATCCTGTTTCCTTGGGCTTAACAGTATGGAGCATTGAAGACTCTTATCTTACAAGCTTCCCACCAATGTCAGACTACAGGAAGAAAAGAAGGTGTTGAGTCACCTGATCTTTTAAGGTGAGCACATGTTGCAGGCGAGTGCAGCTGTGTAATCATCATCTGTGCATAAAAGGTATTTGAGGTATGACTGAAGGAAAGTTCCACATCATAGCAGGTCGAAAGTTATTCTTTCCTTCCAAGATCTCATCTTGACTGCTGCTAACAAGCTAAACCTGTGCCTGTGCATGCAAAAGTATTGTGAGAAGTATTCTGAATTATGGACAAAATATGTAAATTATTTTTGTGGTTTTTGTATCTTCAAAACTAACAGGGCAGCATAATTTTTATTATTATTATTATTATTATTATTATTATTATTATTATTATTATTATTATTATTATTATTATTATTATTATTATTATTATTATTATTATTATTAAATGTACTTTATCAGCAGCAAATTAAACTCTAGAATACTGCAGCTTCTACTAGTGATAATGCTACAACACTACTACTATTACTACTACTATTGCTACTACTAGTACTAGTACCCAGCCATCGGTGGTTCGAGTCCCGCTCCCACCAGGAGATTCATCGGAGTGTGAGCTGACGGTGGGAGGTGTCGGCTCACCTCCCAGCCACTGCCGAGGCGCCCTTGAACAAGGCGCCGTCCCCCCTACAAGATGCTCATTGGGGCGTGATTTCCTCACGCGACCCATCACCCCGCCTCCCCTGTGCCTCTATATGTACTTCTATACTATACAGGCCCCTAGTGTGCTGCGCCTGTTTCAGGGGCGTGTAACCTGTAACCATGTGCTGTAATTAACACATATATGTACATGTGTGAGAGTGTAGAGTGTAAAGAGAATTTCCCCACGAGGGATTAATAAAGTGTGGATTCTTACGATTGTTATGATTATTATAATCATAATAATAATAATTATTATTATTATTATTATTATTATTATTACTACTACTATTACTAGTCAGCACTCATAAACTTATTGAAAGGTAATTTGTTGGTGTATAAGTGTAATTTCAGTTTATGGACGATGGAGTTATTACGTCCATCCATCCATTTTCTTTCCACTTTATCCACCGCAGCGGGTCACGGGGGGAGTTATTACATGAAATATGTAGCTTTTTATGACATTGGAAAAGACCACATGTCTGATGCATCATTTAAAACACTTTTCTCTGTAAGGTGTTATTAGAAGGATCCATTACTTTGGACTTTACAATCAAACAATTGTTGTAATGGGCTAAAATTGCCATTTTTAATGAAATATATTCAACTCACTCTGACTGATAACCTTGCAGTGATTACAATGGGCCACATGATATGTCCTCTATCCCTTACCAAAGCCTTTGCACTTGCTGACTTTTTGCGATCTGTTTCCCTATCAGCTCGTGGGAGACAGAGAGTCTGGTGAGGGCAGTGATCATTATCTAGCCACAGCAGCCATACAGGTCTGCTGTTCATTCCCTACTGGATGTGGGCTTTGATGCCTACAGTGCTTCTCTGCTCATATTCTGTATACAACACCCCTTATCCTCTTGGTTAAAAAGACCTGTCTTCACTAAACCGCCAATATAAGCAGCTTAATATAATTTTAAACACCAAATTTTATATTTCTTCTAGAAACACCTTGTCATTCACCTTAAATTGTGTGAATTCCTGAGCTTTTCCTCTTGACCTGGCAGAAAGACTGCATTTATTCAAGACATCACCTGTTGCTGTCATTTTTTAAAATTATTTCCTGTATAAGAAAGAAAAGTCACAAAAGTAGTTTTGAATGCATCTTTGTCCATCCGAAAGAGTCAGCTTCTTTTGGTCGTTTTTTGTTTTGTTTTTGCCAGTGTACAAAAAAATACAATAGAAAAATGTGAGTATGTGAACCAAGAAGCATAACTCATTCAACTCATTAGCACATGTCGGGCAGTTTGCAAGTGCACAGCCTTTGCAGATTTCTTACACCTGCAGCACACAGCATGACTTTTATAGTCCTTCTTTGGTAGACAGAACTGACATTTCTTTCTCTTACTTGCCCTAGCTGGGGCAACAGCTGTAGCATCTGGATCCTCAGGTTAGACCCTGGGTTGACCTGAGGATCCAGATGATCCACCCACTTCTTCCAGATGATCCACCCACTTCTTCCAGATGACCCACCCACTTCTTCCACATGGCTGCAAGCTTGTCCATCATACGTCTTTCTGATCTTGACTCACTGTTATCAAATCGTAACAGTCTTGAGTAGGAGTGAAAGAGTTTGAGTGGCATTGAGGCTCAGAAAATTGACCATCCACTCCATAGTGGGTGGTCAATTCCATTCCATAGACTCACCTCAGGACCTGCATGCACCTGCTAAGATTAGCAGTCCTAAGTAGGCATGTGGGTCAGTCTCATCCTTCCTTTTCCAGCTGTCTCCATATTTGCAAAAACCCTCTAGATTTGTGATCTCCAGGATTATTGTTTCTAATGCTGGTGTGATGAACAGAATGTAGCAACAATATCAAGAGCATGAGAAACAGCACACTTTGGGAGTCCTGTCGTCACGCTTTTCACATTTTTTCTGCCCCCTGTCGTGTTTGTCATATACAGAATACAATTTTATTTTGCTGTTTTTTAATAGGAAAGCCTCTCTTTCAGATTCAGGGATTTCTTCTTCTTCTTAAGATAATTCATCATCCTCTGGGTTGTATTCCTCACCATCTTCTTTCTCTGATATATTTGCCACTTCCTCTTCTCAATTAGAGTTGTCTTGCTGGACATCTGAAAAAATCAACTCTAGATTTTTTTTATTATTATAACATGCACTCATGGCTTCAGCGCAGAGAGTGTTTGGGGGACTGTCAACTGCATCACCTTCTGCCTCTGGGAATCCACAAAGTGGCATTGTCGTCACTTTTGATTCAGATCAAAGGCAGTGCAGTCCATGAGAACACCGTCTGTCTGGTCTGGTTTACCTCTGCTACTGATTGATCTGAGAGAGAACTAAAGCATTCTTACATTCTGTGGTGTGAAAATAAAACTGATTTCAACTCAGTGTGACTGTTGGGTCATTTTGACCTGAAGACAATCATTGTACCCTTTTTTCTACAGCTTACATGGAAATGTGAATAAAGACAACATTTCACTTTTTCTAATGTTAGGGTCAATCTCATAAACGTAATCAATTTTTTAAGTTAAGTTTTTTAAAAACAGTAGCAGGTTATTTATGACAGCAAGAGGGTTGAGCTATAAGAAAGCACATGTGGTAGAAATAATTTGATATACAATAATGAAATTAAATTTTTTTTAAATTCCTGGATCATGTGCTTTAAAATACTGTTGTTCCTGTCTGTATAAGTGGTTTAAAGATTAAGCCTTGCACCTTCAAATTATGAGTGACAGATTCATCTCAGTTGTTGACATTTAAAATCAAATAAATAACAGATTAAAATCCACAAAAATAAACAGAATAAATTGCAAGGGTTGTTATCTGCACAGTTAAACAACTTTTAAAATACTTGTTGGGTCACTGAAGATGAAATCAGTTGTTGTTTTTTATATTCTTTATTTTCTTGTAAACAATGTAATATCGAAAAATATTAATCTAAGCTTCACTTTTTTAATGCATCATAAATTGAGATCTTATTTCCAAAGGTGCCATAATCGCAGCGCATACACAAACACAGCAAAACACAAGACAGTCGCCACCAATAATGAATGATTTGTCTTAAATGAAAGGCTGAACATAAAACGCGATGAATCGTCAACACGTTGGAAACCTCGTCTCTGATCAGCCGCCTCAAAGAGGAATATTATTATTATTATTAAAACACAGTCGTGTGACCCCTGTTTCAACTTCAACAAACTGAGCCGTACCCAAACAAAGTGGGTTAATCTGCGTGGGAAAACCCACCAGATGAAAGAAGCGCGACGTCTGTGCGTCCCGCACCTGTGGGTGGAGTGTGTGCACCTGTGAACAAATTAAAGTGTGCCTGGCTCTCAGCAGACTGTTACTGTCCCATCAGGACGCACAACCGCATAGACACCTGAAGCCATGGACACCGAGAATACCCCCAGCGATCAGGGAGTGCAGCTCCTGGACATCAGCTCCAACTCCCCCCATGCTGAACCCGGCTGCACGCCGCACACTCTCCCGCCGGAGAAGCCGCCCTTTTCCTACGTGGCTCTCATCGCCATGGCCATCAAGGAGAGCAACGACAAGAGACTCACCTTGGGGGGGATATACCACTACATCATCTCGAAGTTTCCCTACTACGAGAAGAATAAAAAAGGGTGGCAGAACAGCATCAGACACAACTTGTCTCTAAATGAGTGCTTCGTCAAGGTGCCCCGGCAGAGCGGCGCGGAGAAGAAGGGCAACTACTGGATGTTGGACCCGGCGTTTGAGGACATGTTCGATAAGGGGAACTACCGGCGGCGGAGGAGGGTGAGGAGACCCTACAAACCCTTCCTGACCGGGAGCACCGACGACCATCCCGGGCCGCTATTCCTGCAACCGTACGTGAGCCCCTGCGGCGTGTGCCAGCCCAGCTCGCCCCCGGTGACCGGATACCCAGCGCCCCACATCCCCGCCGGACACGCGCCGAGCGTGTCCCCCAGCGGCCCGGTGAGTCCCTACTGCCCCCCGCCTCACTTCCACCACCCTGCCTATGGAGTTTACCACCGCCAGCCCCCCGTGCTGGTCCAACACAGCGGGTGTCACTACGGCGGTGGGGGGGTCCAGCCCATGAGCGCCGAGGGAGCCAGCGTGTCGGTGCCCTGCAGCTACCCGCAGTTGAACCCCTTCGTCCGGCAGGGCGAGCTGCTCGGCCACTCGTTTGACCTGTAACCGGTTCAAATACTCGGACAGCTGAAAACTAGTTATCTGACTCAATGTTCGTCTGTTTTACCATTTCAGTTCAGCTGTTATAAGTTATAACGTTCCTGAAAATAGAATAAATGTTTTTTTGATAGACTGCTGTGTAAAAATATACGTTAATCGCTATATATAAGTATATTTCAAGCACTTTGCTTTAGAAACCAGACCAATGAAAAACGAACTACATGAAGGCAACGGATTCATGTGAGGATTAGTTTTATGCCTCGGTTGTTGGAGAGTTACACTGAAACCAAAACATGTTATATTTCTTGGTGTTTTTATATTTTCTCAAATTTTGTTGTTTACTTATTTTTTTTTATTTTGATAAGGTATGCTTTTGTATTTCTGTTATTTATTTTCATTCTTTCTGGTCTTTTCCCAGAGTGGCTATGCATAAGATGGTTGCACGAATAAGTTTTCTTATTCACATTCTGAATGTTTACATGATGTAAAATACATCATATTTGTTCAAATAAAATGTTATTTTAGCATCAACTGCTTTCATTGATTTTTCTATTATTCACTAACTGATACTGTTTCAATAATAGCTAAATGTGTAGCTACTATAGACAAATAGTCAATTTGTCTCTTATCCAAATAGTTAATAGAATATTTATAATGTATGTTTATGTAACTGGAATATTTTCATATCTCTATTTGGGGTTATGCTTGTCAAAGTAAGAAGTTAAGCAATATTTGTTACTTCAATATCCTCTATATAATTTATCATGCAAATATAGGTGAATATTATATAGTGCATGCTTTTATTAAACTGGTTAATTCCAGTTTTGTCGTGAACGGTATACTGTAGTGTACAGTATTACTGTAGTACTATAGTAGTAGTGGAGGGGGCTATGCGAGGGCAGACGAGACGCGAATTCTCGCCACGTTCCAACACTCCTTATCGACTGCACTACGCGTTGCGTATGTGATTTATTTTCATTATGATAAACATTTTAATACGTAGGAAACTCATTTTACCAATTTTTTAAAAAAATAAGTTTTTCTTAAATATGAATATTTTAACGGTGAACGGTCTTATTAAGTGTGACGAAAGTATGCTTAAAGATATTGGAACGCTTCCTAATTTGTACGTAACTTCCGTTTCCGTCACATGGGCGTGAACAAAAGGAGACGCTTTTGCCGCGTGCGTGCATCTGGTCATGTCTTGAGTTACCTTCATAATATTAGCTAAGTTTGTCTGTTTTCTGAACCTATTCACTACTAATTTAGGTGGACATGGAGATGTTCAACCAGTTCATGTCGGAGTATCCCGACTTAATGTACAGAGGAGTGGGAGCGACGGCATTCGTCGCCGGTGGAGCGTTGATATACAAATTTGCCACCAGGTAACTCCAGGGTTTTCACCGAGCAATGTTTTTAGCTAAGGCTAGTTAACATTCTGCAAGTCGGACAATTATTTAAGCTTGTCTGATGTTTCAAAATTGTGGCATCCATGAAATTGTACTGTAATTTAAGTTTCCAATTATTGATCCTAAGTGCGGTGTATTTACAAACGCTAGTCCTGCTGCTAATATTGCTAGCTTGCTAGGTGCTAACTAACTTGATATTATATAGTTTCTAACTATATAATATCAATACCATACTATAGTTTATAACATTCTTTAAATGTATTTTCGCTGTATGAATGCCTGCATTTTTGTGTTTGTAAAATATGCTGTGTGCTTGCGTTTTTAAAACATGCTTCAACAGGATTGTTTAGTGCTTATGAAAATAACCCCTAAGTTTTGCAAAAGGACTTTCCATCGGAGTGTTGTTCTGTGAAATCATGTAAAGACTTCTTTTATTTGCAGAAAGAAACCTTCTCATGCACATGTAAACTGCTGGTTCTGCAATCAGAACACTGTGGTTCCTTATGGGAACAGAAACTGCTGGGACTGCCCTAACTGTGATCAGTACAATGGTTTTCAGGAGGTAAGCTTCCAGAAGTACTTGAGTCCTATAAATTTTTAAAATAATTCTTTTAACTGGATCATATAATTTTGTGGTGTGTGTGTGTGTGTGTGTAAAAAATTTGTGCATCCCAACATGATGTTTATGCATTCCAAAAACAATATCAGAATATATGGTAGAAGCGTACGCATTGAGCATACGTATTGAGTTTTACCAATAGTATAATATAAAAACCAAACAAACTGTTAATTCAAATGATTTTATCAATAGCAATGTCATAACTGTTAAATTGACAAGTAAAATTACATATTTTATCGTTTAATTCATATAGAGTGGGCCCTCGTTCCTCGCGGGTAATGCCTTTCAGGAACTACACGCGATTAACGAATTCAGCGATAGAACATCAAACTATTTTCCTTATTATTTAGTGTAATTTAAACGTTTATGAACCCTCCCCATACTGATATTAAACCACCTTCTATCTGTATTACCTTTTCCCATACTCTTATCGACTGTTTATAGCACTTTGTGTCTCACATAAGTCCGAGACTCACAGAACGGCGTGTACTTCCGGATGCCGTCAGCCAATACAATGCACGTACGGTATCACGTGACTGCCTACCAAAAATCTGCGATGAGCTGAAGTCGCGAGCGTTGAAGTGCGAGGGCGCACTGTACTGTATTATCCTGTGGACATTGCACTCAGCTGGCTTCTCCACACACATTTATCTGCCAGTAATATTTGTCTCTTTTTCTTCATTAACTTTTGATTGATTTGTATTCAAGAAAGCACTCATTGTCACTTGGTTTTCCCTTTTTCGGAAGCATGGTGATAATCAATCAACCTTTATATTCATAGCACTTAATCCTATCAGCAGACATTACAAAGCGCTTTAACAGACAGAAAAACCTAACAGGACCCTCCAGTGCAAGGAGCTTATGCTTGCACTGGAGGGTCTAACTAACTCCTCGCTCTCACTGCAGCGTGTAAAATGAGCTGACGTCGTGTTGCCATTTCGTCAATTTTAATAAGGCAGAATCATGCAGGTGAGTCATAATGGCAATTTCCATGTTCGAAATTTAAGTGGAGAAATGGAAAAAAATGTGCATCAAGGACGCATGCAAACGAGAACATTGTGTATAATACACACACACATATACAGTTAAATATTTATTATGGTTGATCTGTTTTGTTTTCAGAATGGAGATTACAACAAACCTATCCCAGCTCAGTATATGGAGCATTTAAACCATGGAGTATCTGGTGGCCCTATTTCATCTGATGCACCAAGTACACTGCAGTGGGTCAATTGTCAGATGCTGCTCTGCAGGAAATGCAATAACAACCAGACTGTGAAGATCAAACAGTTGGCGTCATTTATCCCAAGGGATGATGTACGTAACTAGTTTTCTTTCATTGTGCAAGCACTCTATGTTGTTTCTTTGATTAGTGATTTTAAACATCAGTTTCTTTTTCTTTTTGCAGGAGAACTATGATGAAGAAATTGAAGCCTACAAGCACCACCTGGAGCAGACCTTTAAACTATGCAGACCGTGTCAGACCGCAGTGGAGTACTACATCAAATATCAAAACCGACAACTTCGAACAGTGCTCCTAAACCATCAACTTCGACGCAGCAGAGAATCAGACAAGGCCTTTGTAAAGGTCAGTGCAGACCAAAGTCCAAAACTGCAGTCATTTAAGCAAAGTGTGTGAAGTTATAACTGAATTATTTGATATAAAACAGAGTAGCTTGATGCTGTGTTTTGTTACTGTATGCTTGGGTAAAAACTCCAAATCAGATTATTATTAAATTCTGTCAAACTGTGTCAGTTAAGCACTGCTGCAGAATAGAAATTAAAGTTATCTCTTGTACTTTGCTGTGCTTTTTGTGGGTGTCAACTTATGGGCAGTTAGGTACCACGTCCTGCCAATATTAGCAAAAGAAAATTGTAGTGAACAGGTTACTTTTCTGACTCCATTCCTCTCTGCTGCTTTGTGAGCTGAAGGTCATGGTAGAAAAATACACACACACACACACACACACACACACACACAGTTAATGGGGGACAAGATGAAGCCTGCGTTTTGACTAAATGTAAACAAAATCCGTATTGCACCAAATGATGCGCCTTGTGAAGGTGATGTTATTATGTCAAGATGAAAATTGCAGAGCAGTTTCCTTATTTAAATTTAGTGGTTTATTTAATTTCAATGCTTCTTCCTCTCTTCTGTCACTAGGGTGCGTGCTGGACTATAACTGCACTAGTGACAGCCAATCAGACACCTGTTATTATGCATCTATTATCTAAGCTTTTAGCACATCTTTTGTATACGTATACCTTAAATTGAATGACTTTTTCTTTTGTGGTATGTGTGATGGAGTAAACGTGTGTATAAAATGTGTAGGGTTAGGATTTCCCCTCACACCAGTAAGACAGTTTGATAGTGAGTTGGTTTAATTGGATTTGATCAATATGATCACCTTTGATCAAATTGTCAACATGAATCTCTTTCACTGTCAACTGTGCATTGTACGCTGCTGTTACCATTCACAGAAGTTCTTTAATAGCTTGTTGATTTTCATATTGTGAAAATAGTTACAATAAAATGTGTTCTCTCTCCCGCAGATGTCCAATTCAGTCCCCTCTTCCAGGGCCGTCATCCTTTTAAGGGCCCTTGCCTTCTTGATATGTGCTTTCCTGGTTGCTACGTCTTTCTCTAAACTGCCAGACCAATTCACTTCTCCCAGTGGCTCTCAGACATTAAGTGGTGGCGCGATTCCTCCAAAACCTAAGCCTTCCCACAACTCGACCTTCATCGCTGAAAGCAGTGTAGTCATGCATCTGTGGCAGGGTCTGTTGGAGATGATCCCAGACAAGGTCATTGAACACACCATGCTGGCATGGCAGCATGGAAGAGACAACCAGCTTGCTGTCGTCTCCGTGGGTCTGTTAACTTGTCTAACCGGTGTCTTCTTAGCCGGACCTGTGAGGTAATCATTCCAGTTTTTTTAATTTCCACATGAAGAGTAATATTGAAGAAGTTTAATTCAAGCAAAAGCCAACTCATGGTTGCTGATTTTTCAGGTTGAGGAGGATCGATGCTGTGGCCTCTGTTTTGTGGTTTGTCATCCTCTGCCTCCACCTGGTTGACAGCTACTGGACTGATGCCCTGGACTGGATTGACACAGCCACGCTCTGCACCATCTTCCTCTGTTGCCTAGTCAGCTTTGCTGCTGCTGTGGCAACTCGAAAATCACTTGGTCCAAGAAGAGCCAGATATCGAAGGTCAGAATCTGAGTAGCAATGTTGAAATTATTACAAATGAAATTTAGGAACTTTCCAGAATCAGTGAAAGCAACTGAAAAGAATCATATTATAAAGTACCAATTAAGTGACCATCACAATGTTAAGTAGCCATTTAATATTCAAGTACAGAACTTGTGTAAATTCTGCATCCAGCTTTACACTTGAATGTTTCTGACTGTTTTGAAGGTACTCATTCATTTATTAACACCTGGTTAGATTAATAAAATTAATAACTATAGCTCCATCAAATACTAATTCCTGATGTCTTTGCGCACCATCCCATAATATTATTTTTGAATAATCACATCTGTTTTTGTGCATTCCTTTCATACAATTTTAAATCGAAGATAAGCCAGAATTTTTTCTAAAGCATTCACTCCTCTGAAGCCACAGTCTGAAAACAAATTTAGTGCTAAAAACAGTTTATCAATCAGAAGAGGAAGGCTCTGTTTGTGTGTTTATAATCATAGTGAGATAGATGTCAGTGCAATTTTTTCTGGTTAGTCCATTATTACATGTTATTACATGGACTGATTCATGTCCTTATTGCCAATTTAATACCTGACCATGTAGCTGTCTGGGAAAAGAAGTCATTTATAATGCAAGACGTGTTTTTTAACAGTTCTTCTCCATTCTTTTTCCTCTGCCAGCAAATGATGTATGAATTTCACTTAAAGCTTGTAATCCCTGACATGCATTTTGTTTATATAATGTAGGTGTATATCGATGTAAGAATAATCCATAATCTAAACTCTCATTTTTTTAAATGCCTTAGATTATTGACAAACTTGAAATGGTAAATGACTTTATCTTTTGTGCCATTTGAAAGAAATTAAGTTTTGACGATAATACTTTTTGTTTTTGCTTAAAACACAAGGTCCTCATCTGCTCTTTTAATTTGTGTTAGAGTGTTTGCAATAGTGAACCGAAAGTTCATGAGGTGATTTGTCCACTCAGGACAGCCGTCTGGTGAACTAAACATTCTATACTTCTGTTTTCATTGTAGAGTTCTGCTAGTTTGTGAGGTTTGTAAACCAAACTAAGGGCACATTAAATAACCCTTTATCATATGTGTGTGATTATGAAAGTGGTGCATGGCCCATCTTAACCTTTACTTAAGCTAATTATGTGTGACTTGTAATTTTCTGTGGCTTTGCTGCATCACGGCCTGCACAAGTGAATCTTGAGATTCGCTTATAATCGCCAAGTGAATGTGATCATTGGCTGACACTATTGAAAGTTAGTGCACTGCTGAGCATAAGAATCCAGGTCTTTTGGGGGGAGTTTTTCTCGTGGTAGTGGGACTAGTAGTGGAGCTGTAGTGGTAGTCACTCATGCATTAGTAGCAGATCACATCTCTACCAGTCGCCCACTGTCTATGTCCACCACATTCTGTGTGTCACCAAATCTAACCCTGACATTTGTATCAAATAGCCTGCATCATGTCATCCTGTCACTAAATCCTGCTACTATTATTTTTATAATACGTAATACTTTTAGATTAAATGTTCTTAAAATTCCATCTGCCATGTTGGTAGGTGCAAGTTAAATTGGAAAAAATCAAAAGTTAGAAAAGTCAATTTAGTTTTGATCTCATAATTTCTTTCTCATCTATTGTAAGCCACATTATATCCAGAAGGGGGTTGTCTTTCATTTCTTTCTTTTAATGGAGATGTTTGATGTGAAAATGAATATCCGTTCTTTTAAAAGTTGAAATGCTGCTTTACCCTTTGCAGCTATAAATAAGGGGTTTATTAAGCACATGCTCTTTCTCCTCTAAGTCAACTGTAGTAATATTGTATTTTCTTTCACTGCAAGTCTGACATTGATACATTTATTACACTGGATGTATTCAACACATGCTCTTCATTACACTTCTACCTGCTAAAATGTTTTGTTTATAGATTGTATTGAGTGAAGGCACATTTTATTTTGATATTAATGTGAAACAACAGTCCAAACTTGTAGCTGTAGAGTTTTTTTATATAATTTTTCTGGTAGTTTGGTGGGGAGATTTCTAGTTGTGCTGTTCTCTTGCTGGTTAGTTCTCTAACCAGTGCTGTTGGTGCTGTTATCTCAGCGCTTGAAATCATGACTTTTTACAGAAATCAAAGATGACATTTGTTGGCAATGACGAAAATATTGAACTTTCTATGTTTATTTAAATATATGTGACTCCATCGTAGCTCCAAATATGGTTCTAAAAAATTTGCAGACGTACGACTAACTGCATCACATAGTCTTTACAAAGATTGTATTTAAACTCAAACATGTCATACAAGTCTTCTCCAGTAGACTAGAGTGTATTCTTGTACTTTCCATTGGGTATATTGGAGAAAAGTTGCCCAACTGATTTGAGTTTTGTTTGATTTTTATTAGAACTCACTTTAGTCTGGACTCTGTGTATTTCGTCATACATCAATACAGTTTTTCTTTTGTTTACACATGAGTTACATCTTATACTCTATTTTTCCCCCTTTAGCCCGTGTGGGTTGTAGAGCATTCCTCTATCAACCCATCATATGTTGCTTGGCCATTTGTGTCGACCATTAATCTCAATTTACCTTTATTATCGCTGCCAAATGAAACTACAGAAATATGAAGTTGCCAAAAACATATTTTCTAGTGTTTTAATAGTGTTGACTGTAAAACTTCTTCTAGCTTAAATTGTAATGTTATTACAGTATTTTCCACACTGTAAGGCGCACCGGACTATAAGGTGCACCTTCAATGAATGGCCTATTAAAAAACATATATAAGGCACACTGGATTATAAGGCTTACTGACGGTTTTGAGAAAATTGAAAGCTTCTAGGTGCCCCTTATAGTGCGGAAAATACTGTACTCACTCACTGTTACTAAGGGGTAGTATATAGCTATGTAGCTACCAGAAACACTAAAAAAACGAATGGTTACAATGCTAAATTCAGGTAGACTTTACACAATGTAAGCAGTACTTGCTTTTTTAAGTCATTATAAATGTGCTTGATAAAAATGTAATAAGTCAAATATGTGTTTTAACTGTATAAATCTGTAGCAGCCTAATCAATGGAGCTCTGTCCTTGGTGAACAATCAAAAATTTGTTGTTTTGGGTGTTTGATATTGCATGTTTGTTGCTTTTTAACATGAGGCTCCAGTTTGAAGACTTTGTAGGAATGCTTGTTGTACATGGAATGTAATAAACAACTCGTTAAAGGACACGCCTGCTTATTTGTTTTCAGCATAAATACACCATCTTCTGTTCTTGTATGTATGTATGTTCTTCCCTGTTTTTAAAATAGGAGCTTAATAGAGAAACTGCGTGACGTTAGTTGGGTTGTTTCTTGTTTTGTTTTTTTAATCTTTCGCTCAAAAGTCATTTTGAATTACTGAACAGTAACAATATACATCTGTGTTGTGGAAACGTGAGGGTTCTGCTGTGTTGCTAGTGTTTGTACCATGTGGATCCTTGCAGCTGTTGGGTTTCGCCCTGACAGCTGCAAGGAGCCTTATCTCAGCTGCCATCATTAAATACTTGCAATAGATGGAAATCAAACTCCCATGATACAAACTTTGTGCACTGATTTAATTTCAGACCTTTCTTTTATATATATATATTTTTTTTATGCCAACAGTGTTTATCAGGTGTGGAGCAGATATTACATTTGAAAACTTGAGCATTAAACCAGAAATTGTCTTTGTGCAGCCATTTTCTGTAAGTGTTGTGTTACCATTTGGTTTCAGGCCGTGGACGTTGAGTTGTGTCACGTTGCTCTTGTGTTACAGATACCTTTCAGGTAATTCTGCAGTCCCGCCTCTTGGCAGCCAGCCTCCTTTGCTCTGTCCTGAAATGTCAGATTCATTCATCCCCACCCCGCCCCCCAACCTTTCCAAGCTCATCAACCGCACGCAAGGCCCTCATGAGCGCAAGGCGTCCCCCTCCTCTCTGCCTGGACGCCTCAGCAGGGTCCTCTCTTTTGGAACCATCCCATCCCTCAATAGAACAGGTAATGTTAAAACAGTTTCCTGGTTCAGGGTGTAATCACTTGTGATTGATTTAAAGTTAAGTATTTCAGCAGCCCTTTAGCTACTTGGATCAGAAATGTTTTCTAGAAAATTCCTGAAGCTTCTTTGTTGCCTATTACCCATAGTTTTGTAATACGGTGTATATTATTTTTCTCAGTTTTGCTGATACTCAGATGATACAGACAGAATGTCTGCATTAAGCTAATGATATTGCCTCCCCTTAAATTATTTTAAATTTGACTGAATTTTCATGGGGCATTATTCGAGGCTGAAATGACTTAGTATGTAAGTTGATTAGCAGAAAAGGTTTCAGCTTTAGTTGAGTTTAGCTTGGTTTTTTCATGTGGAGTTGAGCTTCTGAGAAACTGATTACTGCAGGAGTTCCGGTTCATATATTGTATTTCTCACATGTTCAGATTCTGGTTACCTGTTCAGCGGAAGCAGACCTTCCTCACAGTACAAGGACTCTCCTCCTTCAGGTATTAAAACTTTTAGGTTTTGTTATGAGGTTGACAGAATCCTGTTTTGGTCAACTCTTAACTACTGATCTACATTTTTTCTGCTTTTCCCCACAGATTACTTTTCACTTAAATCTGCCAGCCGCCCTTCCTCTCCAGGCCCGTCTCCCTCCCCTTCAGTTGCCGGGTCGGTCACATCCAGCTCTGGCTCTGCCAGACACCGGCGGCCCCTCATCAGCCCCGCTCGGCTCAACATCAGTGGCCAGAAACTCCGTCTTTTTTCAGCCAAGCAAGAAGCCACGCCGTTCATGTCCCCACCTATGTCTCCATCACGCTACCTGGTGGAGCAGAGCTCATGTGTTTACAGTGGCTGCTTTTCTCATGACGTATCATCCTTTCAAAGCCAGAATGGTGAGTACAGTGAACAACTATTGAGTTCAGTTGATCTCAGAAGAAGCAGCCACTAGATGGCGAAGTTAAACTTTCTCAAAGGAGAGATTTCACATTTCTTAACATCTTAGTTTTGGTTTTATATAGGTCTTCCTGAGCTGCCTGCTTTTTGTGCTTTACAGATGTGGGCTCGTATTTAAAGGATGGCTCTGTGATTGAGGAGGAAGAGAAGCGTGGCAGCTCTTCGGGGTCCTCCACATGCCTAGTGGGCACCACTACACAGGGTCTGGAGAGCAGCTCTCCCAAAGGTAATAGTTAACATTTTGATGAGGTAAAATCTCACTGTCAATGACCAGAGTTAAAGAGAAAACTGTCTTGCACATGGATTGGTGGTGTTTAGCTGGTATATTTTGGCAATGTATTTTATCCGAAGTAGGATGAATTAGACACTCGTTGCTCATTAGGAGCAGGAACCGTTGAGTCATCATATCAATGATGCATAATGATGACAACAGTGCCCTTTATTTGCTTTCTCTGTAACATCTGCAGGTTTGGTGAGGCGTTTTATCTGGCCGGGTCTTTTACTAGCGAGCCTGACTTCCAACCTGCTGTTCGCTGGTTTCTATGTGTACCACAGATGGGGATGAACCGCTTGGGAGTCTCTGGTCACACAGCCTCAGTCACGTCTCTGGAACTGGAAGCGATTCTGCAATGCCAGAAATGTTCTATCTGACAGTCACTTTTGTTTGAACACGTCGCCTGACAGATATGACAGTGTACTTCCTGTTTGATTGGAGTTTTGAAACAGTTGTGTGATGACATTATATAAGAAGTGATCCATGACAACTCGTTCTAATTTGGCTTGTGTGACCTGGCCTAGTTGTTATGTTGTTTGTCACTGTACCATGAAATGAACACAGGTGTGTTTTCAAAGTTATGCACTAATGCTCGACGGCTTCAGAAAAACACTCTGTGAACTGTGCTGTAATGGTTGAGGCACACGCTGCCTGGACTCAGAGTCACATCTTACCTGTTCAGAGTGATTGAAACTAGTAATTTCTGATCCTGACTGAATATCCTGTTTCTCTACAGTAGCCAAATATCTGAAAACGGCAGCATTGTTACTGTTGTGCTGTATTTTTCAAACTTGTACAGACTAGATTTTACTTGAGTGTCATATTTTCACTGCAGCAGTGCTTTCCATTGTTTTACCATGTATATTTTTCTGGGGAAGAGTGTCAAACTCTTGTCTGATTGTTTTGTTATGTAAGTTAACAGTTGGTTTCTTTTCTTCATTTCTATCTCTTATGTAAGTTGCACACAGTCGTACACTACTTCACAAACATCACATTATATCAGTCTTACTGGTTCGTGACAGGAAGAAGGTTAATGCAAGATTAAGTGCAATACGAAGCTAATTCTCAAGACTGATCATGAATCTTTCAGTTGAACGTCTACGCATGAAGTTGATTTTGCACTCATTGTTCTTTAGTTTGGTTGTATCGCAATTTGAATGTAAGATTGATATTGTAATAGATGAAGAGCACAGATACTTGCTATTGTGTGTGTATGTGGATATAACACAAGTAACAAAGTTGTGATTTTTAAAATGTACAAGATGTGCAGTTTACAGTTTGCTTGTTTTGCATCTCAAGTTTTGGTATTTGGGATAATTATTTTCACATTAGATTACCGTGTGCATTCAAAGTATGTATTCTGTTTTGGTTTTTTTGAAGTTGATATTTTAAGCCAAAGCAATTCATAAAAAGACCTAAAGTACTCAAAAGTTTTCAGATGACGGGGAACTATCTGATTTTCTATAAAACGATCAATGTAGAAAATGAAGGAATAATAGTTTTTAAACTATTGTAGCTCCTCTACATGCTGTAAACACATCTGCATTTTTACTTGAAGTGTCTGCTGTTAAACAATCGTGTTTGGTTGAATGAAATAAACCTAAATTTTTAGTTTACAATACATGTTTTTTGTATTTAAAATCTAATTAAAGAATACTGTGCTTTTCTTGTCTGTTCATTTCAGATTGTTTGACACGAAACAAATATTTTTTTAATAAAGTGTTTTTTCTCCAGTTATTCTTTGTGTAAGTTATTAAAATGATTCATCTGATGAGTCCACCCAGTGGTTTTGTTGTAAAATTGTGCTCAGAAATTTCCCCACATCTGCAAATTCAACAATGTTGACTTTTTTTTACTTAAAGATTGTTCTGTTCAGCATGTAAATCAGGTATTTGGACAAATTAGAAACAAGTGAACATTTATAATTTCTGATTAATTGCATCAAGGTAGAAAATATGATGTTATTGTTGGATTTCTTCAAATTGACAATAGAAAAAATTTGACTTGTTTGGTGACAAATACTTGGAATCTGTGTCTGTATTCATTTTTCTTCTTTCGTCACAGGCTGGTCACAGGCTCGTCACTTTTTTTCAGCGACATCTGTCTTCACAGAAAAACAATATGTGACAGGTTTTTTTCGTGAATCTTGATTGAAGGCTATGACTTGTTGCAATGAGGAACCCAATAGAAGAAAAGTAATATATAAATCCAAAGTGAAACTTTCATGAATGCCATACAGCTCACAAAACCGCCACACATCAGGGGTCTTTTTAGAGCAATCATATTTGCTGTTGCCCTCCCATAACAATTCCCTGCACCGGTAGTGATTAGCACTGTTACCTCACAAGGAGTTAACGGTGCTAATCAACTTTTGTTGATTTAGTACATGAAATCATGCTCAGAATGTTGTTTTTTGTTGCAAAAACTAGCTTCTTTCAAGTGAAAACAGATTTTTACAAACTTAAGAAAATTAAGTTGTGTGAAGTGCCAGGAGGTTGGTTAAATCCTCCTTGGAGCTGTCCATCCGTTCAAACTAGAGACTGCAAGAAGAGCGGTGAGGGGGAGGCCACCAACACACCTGTGACCACTCGTCATCCATCTAATTTCTTGATGATGACCATAATCGTGTCGTCCACAGCCACTTCTTCTGCTCTGCAGTCACTGGAGTTGCTGGAACCTAACCCAGCTGATACGGGCAAGGGGCGGGGTACACTCCAAACGTGTCACCGGTGCATCACAGAGCCACACGATAGACGAGTATTGAATCGACAGCTGAAGCTGGTCAAGTCAAAGCCCAGATCTCAATCCAATCCAATCCAATTCATGGGAGACATACCCACACAGAGTTAGTGCTATGATCGCAGCTCAAGGTGCATTTACTCAATACTGACCTGATCTGAATATTTATGGATCATTTACATTTAATTGCAAATTCATGTCATAACCGACCAGTGGGGGCAGCAGTGGCTCAGTGGTAGAGCAGATGTCCTGGATGTCCTGTGATAAGACATCGGCGGTTCGATTCCTGCACCTGCAGGTCATCTTCGGAGTGTGAGCTGACAGCGGGAGGGGTCGGCTCACCTCCCGAGCACTGCCGAGGCGCCCTTGAGCAAGGCGCTGTCCCCCATACAAGCTGCTCAATTGGGGCACACCACAAGGTCACTGACCGTCACTGCCTCCCTCGTATGATGCTAATTTGCATCCTTACAGGCCCTTAGTGTGTTTGTTTCAAGTGCCTGTACAAGAATTTGTATGCATGTCTAACACATACTGATATGTATGTATAGTACGTACTGTATAGAGTGAGATAATTTCCCCGTTAGGGACAATAAAGTGGTGTTTAATCTTTTATAACCCAAAATATGTTGACAATGATTTCATGTATGAAAGCAACACAAGGGTGAACCATCTAAGGTGGGTGAAGAATTCTTAAATATCTCGTACATATTAAATATTTGACATGTGTGTCTTAGTTGAACAGTGAGTCGACCGACAAACTGATGACTATTTAGCTGAACTGCTTTGACGTGATGGACTGTGATCTTCTGAATAGCCTTTTTTAGTCGAATAGCCACCGGATTTTTGTGTGATACACTGCAGATGTTCAAGACTTATGTTGGCCTGCATTATATTTCCCCACTAAACCAGATGAAACCAGAAACCCTTGTTTTTACGCCTTCTTTTTTTGTTGTTGAAAAAATCTTCTTCTGAGGCACTTTAGTGCTTCATCTAATGTAAAATTGCAAAATGTTTGAATGTGATTAAAGTGTTTTTGCAAAAATAAAAAAAAAACTTCTTCTTCTTCTTGTCTCTGTTTTCACCCCTGCGGTGTCCAGCCAGTGTCCCTTCTGTCCTCTTCAGGAGACAGTCTTTCATACTTTCAGTGAGTGTGGGAGACTTGCAGTGCTCTTCACTCTTCTAACGAATGTTTTTAACTTGTTCAATGAAAACTTTAGTATCAGGAAATTCATCTACGGTGCTGGGTACAATAGATCGAATCAGAGAAAGTGGCAGCTTTTAAATTTTATTTCTGGGGAGGCAAAACTTGCAATTCATGTGACCAGGAAGAGGAAAATTGAAAACGATACCGCTCAAGAAGCAGCTACTGTTTTTTGCTGTAACATCAGATGTCGCTTAAAACTAGAATTTGGTTTCTATAAATTGACAAAAGACCTGAATAACTTTAGGAACATCTGGTGTTACAAAAATGTCCTATGCACTTTAGTTGATGACCACCTCACTTTTGCAAACTTCCTGTTATAATGCACTAATTTTTATATTGTATTTCCCTTTGTTTCTTGGTGTTTAATGTTTTTGAGTGTTTAGGGTTTTTGAAATTTCATCTAATGAAAAATTGTAAAATGTTCTAAATGTTCTAAATGTTCTAAATGTTCTAAATGTTCTAAATGTTAAATGTGATTGAAGTTTGTTTGGAAAAGATCTTCTGAGACACTTAAATGCTTTCATCTAATGTAAAACTGCAAAATGTTTGAATGAGATTAAAGTGTTTTTGCAAAAATCAAAAAAAAAAAATCTTCTTCTTCTTTGAATGCCCCACTAACTGCCCCACACCTCTGTCAATACAGATGTTAGCTTCAGCTTTGGCTTCTCTACAAACTATTCCTGGAACTTAATTTAAAACAAATTTTCTTTGGTTCTGTCGACTTCCTGGTCCTGACTTGACAAACCTGCTGACCTCATCAGTCTTATAGTTACAGAGGGATCACCTGAGGTTTGGGACACAACAGCTACAGCATTCATTGTACTGTCATTTTCATGTTGTTCAATGTTTCACTGACTCCTGCTATTCAAACCAATAAATTCTTATTCTTATTCTTCTCCTTCTTCGTCTACCTAATTCGTGATGTTTTGGAGGTGTCCAGATCATTGGGTATAAACGCTGGTCTCATTTCGTTAGATCAGGAAAAGGCATTTGACCGTGTTGAGCACAGCTTCCTCTGGACAACCATGGAGAGGTTTTGGTTCAGCACCGAGTTCATTGCCAAGATCCAGGTGTTGTACAGTGACGTTGAGAGTATTCTGAAGTTTAACGGCAGTTTGTGTGCCCCCTTCGGGGTGCATCGGTGCATCCGGCAGGGTTGTGCCCTGTCTGGGATGCTCTATGCACTCTCTCTGGAGCCCCTCCTCTGTAAAATTCGCAAAAGCATCGATGGTTTGATTTTACCTGGTGTTAGAGAGAACATTCTTTTATCTGCCTATGCTGATGATGTTGTTGTTCTTATCAAAAACCAAAGGGATGTTAATGTTCTGGTGGGTTTGACAAACTCATTCAATGTTTTAACTGCTGCAAAAGTAAACTGGAACAAAAGTGAAGCCCTTGCTGTTGGCGAGTGGCATGGCAACCTCCCAGTTCTTCCTCAAAACTTGTGTTGGAAGACTGATGGTCTCAAATATCTCGGTGTGTACCTGGGAGATGAGACAACAACCAGCAAGAACTGGGAGAGCGTCATTGAAAAAATAGAAGGGAAACTTAAAAAATGGAAATGGTTGCTCCCCAGAATGTCGTACAGAGGTCGAGTTTTAGTGATAAACAATCTGGTAGCCTCGCAGCTGTGGCACCGCTTGACCTGTTTGGACCCCCCATCAGGGTTTCTAGCCCAAATCCAGACCAAACTTGTTAACTTTTTCTGGGATGGGCTGCATTGGGTGCCTCAAGGAGTGTTGTTTTTATCAAGAGAGGAGGGGGGACAGGGCCTCATCCACCTGGCTAGCAGAACAGCCACGTTCAGATTACAGTTCATCCAGCGGTTTCTGACCGGACCAGCGGATCTGACGTGGAGAGAGGTGGCCGGCTGCATATTCAGACGAGTGAGCCACTTGGACCTGGATGCTGCACTGTTTTTAATGGACTCTAAGCTTCTAAAGTTAAATGGTTTGCCTCCGTTTTATCATGGTGTCTTTAAGTCATGGGCCCTTTTTAAAAGCAGCCCAGGAAAAAGCTCTGACTCTTTGTTCTGGTTACTGAGGGAACCACTAGTGCATGGGGCCAGGCTGGACATCTGCAGTGGAGCCACACCTGGTCTGTCTGCAGCGCTTTGCAGAACCAGGACCATGACCCTCCAGCAGCTGGTGGACAACGCCAGGCCTGCGCTGGCGGATGCCCAGGCTGTGAGCTCCCTGCTGAACATCCAATCCACCAGGGTGGCTCAGAGGGTGCTACAACTGTGGAGGCAAAGACTTTCCTGGAAGGAGAGAGGCCTCCTCCTGGACTATAGTACAGGGACTGTACCAGACAGCAAAGATCCTTTCCCAGAGGTCCACATCAGTCCCCTGTTTGGAGAACTGGAGGGTCCTCTCCTCGGAGATGAATGACAAATCAGCCTGCACACGGCCAACAAAAAAATACTGTACAAACAATGTGTAAAAGTGATCAACAAGAAAAACCTGTGTAACAGAGCACCTACTACCTGGGCCAACAGGATGACGGGAAATGGACCTGACCCACAGTGGAGACTTCTGTACAAACCTCCCCTCAAGAAAAAAACAGCCGACCTCCAGTGGAGGATTTTGCATGGTGCCATCGGTTCCAATGCTTTTATCTCTGTTTTCACCCCTGCGGTGTCCAGCCAGTGTCCCTTCTGTCCCCTTCGTGAGACAGTCTGTCATGCTTTTAGTGAGTGTGGGAGATTTGCAGTGATCTTCACTCTTCTAACGAATGTTTTTAACTTGTTCAATGAAAACTTTAGTATCAGGAAATTCATCTACGGCGCTGGGTACAATAGATCGAATCAGAGAAAGTGGCAGCTTTTAAATTTTATTTCTGGGGAGGCAAAACTTGCAATTCATGTGACCAGGAAGAGGAAAATTGAAAACGATACCGCTCAAGAAGCAGCTACTGTTTTTTGCTGTAACATCAGATGTCGCTTAAAACTAGAATTTGGTTTCTATAAATTGACAAAAGACCTGAATAACTTTAGGAACATCTGGTGTTACAAAAATGTCCTATGCACTTTAGTTGATGACCACCTCACTTTTGCAAACTTCCTGTTATAATGCACTAATTTTTATATTGTATCTCCCTTTGTTTCTTGGTGTTTAATGTTTTTGAGTGTGTAGTGTTTTTGAAATTTCATCTAATGAAAAATTGTAAAATGTTCTAAATGTTCTAAATGTTAAATGTGATTGAAGTTTTTTTGGAAAAGATCTTCTGAGGCACTTAAATGCTTTCATCTAATGTAAAACTGCAAAATGTTTGAATGAGATTAAAGTGTTTTTGCAAAAATCAAAAAAAAAATCTTCTTCTTCTTCTTCTTCTTCTTCTTCTTCTTCTTCTTCTTCTTCTTCTCCTTTCAGCTTTTCCCTTCACGGGTCGCCACAGCGAGTCAGTTGCCTCCATCCAACCCTGTCTTCTGCATCCTCTTCTCTCACACCAACTACCTTCATGTCCTCTTTCACTATGAGGCCAAAACTTTTTCTTTTTTCCACCACATATCTTCTGTGGTAAAGAACATAAAGTGGGTTCACATTTTGAGCCTTTAAGTTAAGCCAAAAGTTTCTCTTCTGCACAATCACTTCCTGTTTTCACCAGCTGGTTTGAAGTGCTCTCACAAACATGTTTTGTTTTGTTGGTGTGCTTTTTTTTGTTGATCTGCTAGATCTAATTTGCTCATGTTAGTAACCCCCAAAACACAATTCAACAGGAAACCGAGGTTCTCTGCAGCTGCTGCATGTGTGTGTAGAGGATGACACCTGCAAAATAAACAACCAAGCAATGGAAACAACGTGCAAACATTTATTTATTTATTTATAATGACACACATATCACATTTTAAAAATGCATTATGAAGTGGGCAAAAGTACGTGGTTGTTACGCTGATGATGATAAACCCTCAATTTCCCCTTTGTACAGTACTGCTAGTGGTTTTATGTTCCACTTCCACGGCAGTGGTGTCATATAGAAAAAAACAACAACAACAACTTGAAATTGTTACAGCATTTAGCCAGTATGGAGACCTGAGAAAGGGAAAGTAGATTTCTCATTAAAATACACAGATACCCACCCCTTGCATTCACAAAAACAAATCATCACGAGGAAATGTGAGCTCTTCCACTTGACGTGGACCAGGATCGGTCAAACCGCAGCGTGTGAAGGTGTTTTACCGGAGAAATGAGAACTGTCTATTTCCGTCCAAGAATTGTGAAAACAAGGAAACAGTTCTGGTCTATTTTTGGATCGAGCGTAATTCACACGTGAAACCTGATTGCAGTGTATTAAAATGACAGAACAACTCTAGTGTAATTTTATTTTTACAAATAATTGGCAGTAAATGTATTTAGTGTTTCATCGACGAGCAAAAGTTAATTCAGCCTTCATTCATAATGATAAAAATAAATAAATAATAAAACAATAAAATAGAGGTTTCTTTCGAGTACATGTACTTTTATTGGTCCCAAATTTAAATGTCCAGTACATTTTAAGGGGCCCTATTATGAAAACCACACTTTTTCAGGTCTCTACATATACATAGTGGTCCTCCCTAACCCGACCAATTCCTAGAATCTGGTAAACAAACACTTCCTGCATCAATAGATACTTGGAGTTTTAGGAAGTCATGGCTCTGAATGACTCAAACTGATCATATTGCGCTAGAATAGCCATTCTTGACGTCAGACAAGACACTGTGCTATTGGATTGGTATTATTGCTTTGTTTCGTGTTTGCGTGTGTGCGCTCCAACACGTGTGTGCATGCTGAACCTACAGTATTTAGCTACAACGCACATAAGTTAGGCTCACATTTGAACTTTTTTCATGTTGTCTCTTGGCATGAATGAATATGCTTTTTTCGTGTTTGTGTATTGCGTGTGCGCGCGCACGCTCCAACACGTGTGTGCGTGCTGGCCTACAGTATAAAGCTAAAACACACGTAAGTTGGTCTCATATTTTCTTTCCTATTATCTGTCAGCATAAAGTAGTAAAGCGGGCGGTGGAGCGGGTCGTCCAATGTTCTGAGATCAGCGGTTCAATTCCCGCTCCCGCCCAAAAAATAACACCTGGAGGTGAGCTGACAGTGGGAGGTGTCAGCTCACCTCTGAGCTCACGCACTGCCAAGGCGCCCTTGAGCAAGGCACCGTCCCTCTTCACAAGCTGCTCATTTGGTGCGCACCACAAAGGAGCTGCCCACCAATCTACCTCCCCTACATGCTTACAGGCCCCCTTGTGTGTGGTTGTGTGAATTACAGGGGCCTGTACACACTAATATGCATGCGTGTGATTGACTTACTAACAAAAACTAGAGTGTGTTCTAGAACTAGTGTTCTTAATTTCCCTTCGGGGATTATAACAGTGTATAAAATAAAATAAAATAAAAAAGAGACATAACATTAAACAGCAGATGAAGACATCTCAAAATAGAGTAGATAAAGGCATCACTGCAATACGGCTACATCAATTCACCATTAATCTGGTGTGATGGTGTCCTATGTTAGCTCCGTGTGTATTGTCACATTTAAGGTCACCTCTCTTCTGCTCTGAGAGGAAAGTATTCAATGTTTTCAGCAAAGAATCGAACAAGGCACATTTTTAAATCTATTTTTTAATTTTATGTCAGTTCCGTGTTCACTTCAGCTCTGAGTTTCTTAAACAGAATCAAGACCTCTTACGCTGAAGTGTTCACTATTCGTGGGAGGAGGAAGGAAGAAAGAAAGAGAACGTTTTACTTTCACTTGACGCTGAAGTTTTGTCAGACGGTCCCTTGTCAGGCGGTCCCTTGTCAGACGGTCCCTTGGCGCACGGCGAGCCGGAGAGTCAGAGCGCAGCCGCTCGCAGGAGGTCAGGCGGTGCGACGGCGCGTCCACAGGAATGACAGCGCACTGGACCCACGCAGGAGAACGTGTCGCTTCACCGGAGCCACACCAGAGCTGGGTTCGTCTGAGCTGCATGTAAAACACCTCAACTCACGGATAGATTTGCTGCCGAGAGTCGCCCGATCGAGACGTGTCACCATGACGATACAGCCTCCATCTTCACAGGGATTAAATCCATGAAGAGATGACCGGCTTGAGGGGCTCAAAGTGTCCGCGCTGACAGGTTTGGACGTCTTTTGGCTACGATCTCTTCTGTTTAGCTCCATGTTTTAGTCTGACAGTTTAAAAATCACGTTGGTGCAGGTGCACCATCTCTGTCCTACGTTACTGCTGAGTTTACGGATGTATTTCATTCATTCATTCACTCATTCACTCATTCATTCATTCATTCATTCATTCATCTTGTGTTACTTGAGGACACCGACATAAATAAGAGGTACTCTAACATCCATTTGAATACATTGTATTGGCCTGTGTTACCCTACAGCTGCAGACTGCTGCTCACACAGCACTAGTTTCTTCTTACTAAAATCAATAGTGTAGAATTACTTAATGACAAATTACTGGAGATTACACAAAATGTGCAGTGTCGTCACAAGCAGGACATATCTTTAGTGTGTAGAATTGAGTGGATTTCAGTTCCTCTATAATGTTTCTTTACCTTATTTGACCTCCGAAAACATCTGTCTGTCTGATGAGCTGATGAAGCTGTTCGACTGAAGCTTTGAATTAAGTCCATTTACTACATGTATTCTAGTGCACAGTGTAAACTGACAACACTCAAGGAATTGGCTTGATTTACCTTTTCATATATATATATTTTATTGCACTTTTATGGAGACAGCAATCAGGTGAAACAAGACCTTCAGCTGAGAGCAGCCTTCATTTGGTCTGTCTTAGATGCAATCATTTTTTGTGGTATTTGCACTCTGTTCGTGCGTTCTGATTCCAATAAACAAGAGCTGCAATGACTGAAAGAATATTGTCTACAAAACATGGAAATTTCTCTTTCCAACTTGGTGAATGTGTAAGAGATAGATGGTAAGCTGTTTTCTTTGTCATTTTTCATAGAAATTGAAGACCCTGGGTTTAAGATTGTTGAATAGACTTTTTAAAAAAAACTGGTATGTTAATTCTGCATCTCAAAAATGATGAACAATTTGCCCATTGTATAAATTAAGTAATTACTTAGTCATGGAAATAAGTGCACATCATTTGATAGTTATTAGCAACAGTTCTTTAAAAAACACACATAGATAAGCACTTCAGGGTTTTAGAGTTACAGTACCTAACACGATAGACGGTGGACATTGACGACAGCATATTTTAATAGTGGACTTATTAACCATGGCTGTGTTTCCTGTGTGTGTGTGGATGGCTGGCTTGTGTTCCGGTGACCAGCAGTGGAGCTGACGGTAAATGAGAGGTCGTCACCATGCCCCCAGGGAAGTATGGGATGCAAGAGGAATGGGAAAAGGAGGGGGACCAGGGGATCATGATGGATTTCTTGCTGCCTACCGGGATCTTACTCAAATTCCCCGTGTCTCGAAACGACACCATCATAAGCATCAAACGGGTACGTCCCCACACATTCACACTGAATTATAGGAAATATTTCAAAAGACAAATAAATAGAATATCTTATATCATGGATATATTATGTGCTGTTAATGTCAATATATGTTGAATTTATCATTTGCGATTTAAAAACAAAAGCTGGATTTCATAGATTGATTTTTATGAACTGCAGCAGAGCTTGCTTGCAGAATGTTTTCCTTCTTTACCATATTTACTCAGTAGGCTTTTAAACTAATTGTTTCACTTAATATTCCCATCCCTCATGTGGACTGTTTTTGTCTCTTGTTTCAGATGGTTTGGAAGAATGCCAGAAACGAGGCCCTGTTCTGTGCACTGGGCGACCCCGACGCGTACGTCTTCACCTGCATCAACCAGGCCGCTGAGAGGGAGGAGCTGGAGGAGGAGTGCAGGCGGATAAGCGACGTTCGGCCCTTCATGTGCGTTCTGAGGCTTGTGGCGAGGGAGGGCGACCGAGTGGAGAAACTCACCAATGCCCAGATCAGCCTGCTGATTGGCAAAGGTCAGCAGCATCCTCTTCCTCCTCTTATCATGAAGCCAAAAGCTGCTAATGGGGTCATGGTTTCAATAAGTGTAAGATAAGAAGCAGGGCCTTCATGTAATAGGAGCTGTGCTCGTCTGACTCCAGTCACACCTGTAGTTTATTCACTCATACAAACAGGATGATTAATGGATACTTTAAAATCAACAGTTAAGTAAAAGGATGGAAGAGAGATTCAGAATGAAGTCACACTTTCCTTTTACTTAACTGTTGATTTTAAAGTATCCATTAAAAGTGTGACTTCATTCTGAATCTCTCTTCCATCCGTCTTCAACATCAGGTGTGACATTTAGTTGATTGTTTGGCACAAACAAATTATTTGTGACTCACAGATCCGTCTCAGCTTCAGGGCACTGAACAAGTAAGACTCATTAGCCAATGCTGGGAGCAGTTAGTGCTTTACATATTGATTAAGGCAATATGATGTTTAAAGAATAGTTATTTCTGCAAGGATTTTGTTACCGATGCTTCTGCCACCATATCTCAGGCGCAGGATTCATTCATTCATTCATTCATTCATTTTCTGCCGCTTTATCCGCCGTAGCGGGTCACGGGGAGCTGGAGCCTATTTCAGCTGGCATAGGGTGTGAGGCTGGGGACACTCCGGGCAGGACGCCAGTGCACCGCGGAGCCACACACAAAGACAGACAACCACTCACACACACACTCACTACGGGCAATTTGGGACCCGCAAATGAACCTGAAGCCAATGCTTTTTGGAGGTGGGAGGAAGCCGGAGAACCCGGAGAGAACCCACTCAGACACGGGGAGAACATGCAAACTCCGCACAGAGCGGGACTCAAACCCGGACCTGCCGTGTTGTGAGGCGACAGCGCTACCCACTGTGCCGCCGCGCTGCCCGCACAGGATTTAGATTAAGATTAATTATGCATCTGCATTGTTCTTCACACTGGAAGTTATTGAATCAGGAACAATGCAAAATTTGTTTCAGAAGACTTGGTTACCAAAAAAATTCATGTTTGAACACTCAAGAAAACTATCACTTGATTGAGAAAGGACATCTGAAAAAATGCTGGATTTTCTTTGTTAGCATCTGATGATGTTTTTTTTTAAATAAAGGAGGGTTGGTGAGCTTCTGTTTCACTAGTAACTTGAAATTAGAAACCAATTAGGCTTGCTAATGCTAAGCAGCATGCCAGCTATCAGAATTTTCTGTCTTGGGTTCTGTACAAGCTTTAAATCAATCAAACAAAAAATCTGCAGTTTTTATTGAGTTCCAAACCCATTAAAACAGGCCAGGCTGTCAGGCAGCTCATTAAATGCATCTACAATAACTTTTTTTCACAACTACACACTTCCTGTACGACGTTATTTGACAACTTATTCATGATTTCACAGGGCTGCACGATTTTGAGGCCCAGAAGAACCACGAGGTGAATGAATTTCGGACAAAGATGCGAGCTTTCTGTGAAGAAAGGGCTCAAGCAAGACAGTTGTTGCCATGGCAGCAATGGATGGCATACAACTTCCCATGTGAGAGGGAGCCGTGCTGTTCTCTGCCGCAGAGTGGGAGCGTGAAGTCAAAAAACACCAAGAAAATTTTTATTAATGTCAAGTTCGAGGCTTGTGAGGTGAGCCGACGTGTTTTTCTAGTTTTTATGAGTCACTTAAGTTGTTAAATCAAATGTTATGGTAAAAACTGGTTCTGCTTCATGTGGACAAATTGTGGAGGCTGATTTTAAGTAAATGTGAGCACCTTTGGAAATCCCCTTCCCACACACACACACACTTACCTAGTTTCTAGCGTTGAATGTTTTTGTGGCTCACACAGGAAAGTTTCATGCTGCAGCAGGACCCCCAGGAGCCCCCCCTGGCTCTGATGAGGAGCGCCCTAAAGAAGAAGGCCACCGTCTTCCGCTCAGTGCGACAAGAGCCTGAAGACTACACCCTCCAGGTCAACGGGAGGTGGGAGTTCATCTACGGGAAGCACCCCATGTGCCAGTTCAAAGTGAGTTTCTAACATCTGTATCATTTGTGCACATTTGGATCCGTCCTTTTTCCTGTTGCAGCTGAATGATGGAAACTCAACCAGCTCCTCCTCAAGTTCGCAATCTTGTTTTTAACTAAATTCTGTCTAGCTTTGTTTTTGTGTTTGAGGTTGTTGCTTGAATACAAAATATTTTCTCAAGGTTTGACTCTCATTCAGACTCACTGACTCAAGACATTACTGAAATAGAAGCTATCTGACAAAGTGAAGTCGGCTCAAAGATTTTAAAAAGCAACACGTCATGTCACAATCTAAAGACATTCCAGAACAAGTGACAAATTCGCTGACATCTAGGGTTCAGAAAAGGGTCGCAGAGTCACGTCTAAGGCTTTGGGACGTCAGCTTACCGCAGCGAGAACCATTGTCCACAAAAAGAGAAACCTTGAACAGTGGTGAACCTTCGTAAGAGTGGTCAGCCTACCAAAATGACTCCATCTTGATTACATTAACAACTCATCCAAAGGGTCAGAGAAGAACCTAGAACTACATGTAAAGAACTGCAGGCCCAGCAGTGATGATGACTCCACACAAAGGAAGAGACTCGGCAAAAATCTTACCGATGGGAGATTTCTAAAACCACTGCTGAGCAAAAAAAACAAAAAACCCAAAAAGAAAAACCCACAAAGGCTCTGGTCACATCTGGAAAAAAAAAAAAAAATCTTGATGATCTGAACAGTTTTAGGAAATACTCTATGGACTGATGAAACATAATTGAACTTTTGGAAAGCAATGCATCCGGTTACATGTAGCAGCAGCATAGCAGCAGTCAAAGGGTGCTACAACTAGATGGTAGGAGGAAATTACTTTTTCTCATAGCTGACATAGGTTTTGAATATCTTTTTACTTTTATTTAATTGAATAATCTTTTCAAAGCTACATTTTTTGTTCACTCATTTTACTTTTTTCTAAATTTTTTAAATTTAAAAGTACTTCTTCCACAGCACTGTATTTGATTTAGACACAACAGAAGAAAATCTCTCTCAGTGAATGTGAATGATTTTCCTTTCTGTTGTCTGTCTGCTATTTCCTTGTAAGTTCTGCCCTGTGCGTCTGATGAAATGATTGTCAAATCAGGAGTCGGGTGAGTCAAGATTTTAGAGACAGGAGACCCCATTGTTGATTCTGAAACTCCTTCTACCAGCGGTGACTCATATCTATCCAACAGCCCAGCAGAAAGGAGCAGCATCCATCCACACATAATGAGATTTCAGCTGCATTAACCTACAGCAAATGAACAGCCTGCAGGAGTTAACTGGTTCTATCAGAACACTGGGAAGTATCTGTGGGTGATCTGATTGATGGCTGTACAGTAACCAGAAATATATTTTCTTGTCTCTTCCTGTTTTCTATCTCTGGTCTTTATGCTCCCAGTATATCTTCTCATGTTTGAGGAATGGGGAAAACCCTCATCTGACGATGGTGCACCGCTCCACCATCTGCAAATATCAGGAGGAGCAGGGCCGGATGTACAGCCAGGTATTCAAGAGCAGCTCTTCATCCAGACCTCCTCCGCTGCCGATGAAGAAGGTAAGAGTTCAGTAGAGAGAAGCCCTCAGTTATTAACAGAGCAACGCTCTTTCTTTCTTTCTCTTCCATCGCTCTCTCCTCTTCACGGTCGTTCTACAGACAGACTGGACTTTGCACAGACTGTGCAACGCATTGTTGATGATTTACATGTTCAGTTACATTTACTATAATTTTTTTTTTTACCTACTGATTTGGAAATGAACTGGCTAAAATAAAATGAAATGAAATAAAATAAAATAAATGGTTTGTGAAATATTTTTTGAATATGCAGTAATGACTAAAATTATTTATTTATAATTTGTCAGATTCCATCAATGAACTGTGAAGATTTTTTTTTTAAATCTAATCTCTTAATCTGATCTGATCTCTATATTCAAAGTGTCTTCCTTCTCTTTAATTCTGATTTTGAAAAGGTACATTGCTGTTTTCTTTGGACGTGTTGCCAAATAGGAAATTGTAGCAAGAGTTTCATGACTTGAAATTTCAGCAGAAGGTATGAAGGACGTTTTAATGGAAAAAATGAGAGAGGAAAATTCCATTTCTTCTCTTGTGCTCTTTCCCACAGCAGAACACGTCGTCTCTGTGGTCCATCAATGAGCCTTTCTACATTCAGCTGGTGCAGGGCAGCCGAGTCAATGCAGACGAAGGAATGAAGGTTGGTGGAGTTTTATGTGGGTTTTCTCTCTCTGCTGATGAATGAAGTGTGACCTTCACTTGTTTACCAGTGTCTCAATTTCAGTTGTACGAACAGCAATGTTGACATGTAAATGACAGAGAAGTCACATGGTCCAAACCACACGTTTCCCATAATTCATCAAGGCGGTTGGTTAAAACTTCAAAACAGGAAGTGGGGAGGACCTATCTGATTTTTACATCTCATTCCAAACCAAAGATTCTAAGAAAGGAGACAGAGTTCATAGCATCTCCCCCTATTTCGCTTTCACGTCGTTCTTTTTTCTTGTGAAGGCAGTGTACATTTTTTAACTTGCATAAGTTTCCAACCTAAGATGATCTGACATTATGAAATTAAAGTCCTTTTTCTGTAGATAATTGACCACATCATGTAGTAATAAATAACAAGAACACATATTCTGTTTATCCCCTGTCCAAGAAAAGAAAGGAAAGTTAAAAAAAACACAAAAAAAACCTCAAACACATCTATAACTATAAATGTGTGTCTGTGCTTATGATTTGGTTTCATAACAATGTTACTGCTTAAGGGGGTTATTAAGGGTAAGTGCACTTCCGGCTGCTGCCTCAGACCACACCATGAATGATGACAAATTTTTCCTGCCAAATAATTATCAGTCAAGTCGGCAGCTGGTGAGCAAAGGCTCAACAACACGAGTCAGTCATCTCCGAGGTCAACATAGATTCACACTATCTTGATGTGCCTCAAGGCAGAACCTTAATGGTCTCATAAAGTTGAATTTTGACTCTTGTTTATTCCCTTTATCATTTTGATGGACTCTGCGTGACACTGACAGGCATCACAAACTGCGTGTGTGATGATCGTGTCGACCCTTTGACTCATAGCTGGAGCGACACAGGAAACTCTGAATCATTTAATCAAGTCTGTAAATGTTCCACAAACAACCTCTCTCACACTAGTGCATAATTTGTGGCTTTCAAACACACCTCTTTGACTACTATGTATGTTGTCCTTCTGTCCAGCTGGCGGTGCAGGCCGGCCTGTTCCACGGCAGCGAGCTGCTCTGTAAGGTGGTGACCAGCTCGGAGGTGGCCGTGTGCTCCGAACCGCTGTGGGATCAAAGACTGGAGTTTGACATCAATGTGGCCGACCTGCCTCGCATGAGCCGCCTGTGCTTCGCTCTCTACGCTGTCATTGAGAAAAACAAGAAAAATCGGGCCACCAAAAAGAAGAATAAAAGAGCAGTGAGTGTCGGAAACATCAGGCCTGTTGGGTCTGGGTGTCGTAGAGCTGTTAGCATAGTGGTTGTGAATTTGTTAGCAAACACAAACAGATGTGTTTCCTCTGTGTGTGCTGTGTGGGTGTGTTTTGCTGCTCTGCTTGGTTGTGCAAGTGTGTTCAGTGGCAAGGCTGTGGTTAGCATTTCATCCGCTTCAGCTCTTTTATCTGTGTATCGCACAAAAGGAAGCAAGCAGTTGGGAAACTTTTTCTAGGAATTCTAAATTCATATTTACAACACTCCACCCACTGCATATTTCACCTTTTCATTTACTTGATTTTAGTCATGAAGAAGTCAGGCTCCTTCACACAGTTCTCACACAAACAGACAAACGCAATCAATCATCATTACTTTTGATTTATTGATTTATTCCAGAATAGTCTAAACAACACAAAAGGATGCATCGCTCTTCAAGGTGCTGATTATGCAGCTAAGAAGACAAAGAAATTGTTCCAAATTGTTTTGGGGTTTTTTATTGTTGATTGGCAGCAATTAATCGTGAACTTTTTCTATACCTCAAACACACTCAATGTTGAGACTAACAGAGAAGAGAAGGTGGAGGTGTGTGTGGCACCCAACATTTCTCTGTTACGAGTCACTCAAAACTCTGTTTTCTCATTTAGTGACTCGCCCAGGTAAGCAAATAATTATTATTTTTGTAGATGCTGCAATACAAATTATTTCACTGACATTAAAAAATGTGTCATCAGCATAAAGTATGGTAGAACTGTAGCATCTATAGTGGATTAAGAATATTATACTTATGGTGTACCTCATGTCACTAAAGATGTATAGATTGCCCTGGAAAATGGTCTTCAAGCACACACACACACGCGCACACACACACACACACACACACACACGCACGCACGCGCACACACACACACACACTCACAAACACACGCACACACGCACACACACACACACACACACACACACACACACACACACACACACACACACACACAAATGAACCCCTCTTCATTCAGGGTGCTGTAACAGGTGGTTCTCTGGGCATCAAGGCTACTTCTGCTTTCTGTGCTACTTCTCTGTTCTTTTGCCTGGAAGAGAAGTCCCTGCATACATGAGAAAGACATGCAGACAGAGCTTGAACTATTTTAACCAGTTGTAATTGTGTGGTGTCTGTTTCTTGTTGGTTACATTCAGGCTAAATGCATTTTTGAGGGTTTTATTATACAAGGTAAAGGTTTAGGGTTAAGACCTTACTCATATTGACTTATGTCATTTTCATTTTTAATAGAAGTTGCAAATTCCTTTGATCCACATTTGATTTTTTTTAAACGATGACATGAAAATTGTTATTTTTTAATGTTAGTCACTTTGCATTCAATTAGAAAATACATCAAATTAGTCAGATGTATTAAAATAATATCAATAATATTTTATTTTACAGAAATTGAAATGTCTGTCTGATATTACAGATGCAATCATTGGCTGGACATAGATTTCACCATTGACTTCTTAAATAGAACACTGGATTTTAAAAATAAATGAGATCGAATTTTGCATCACACAAATTTGTGAACATTTTGGTCAAAAAGATGATTTGTAAATAATTAGCACATTTTCCTGTAACTGGTTGTGTAATTGTTCCTCTTAAGCTTTCTTTTGCCTAGATTTTAATGCAGATGGTTGTCAAAGCAACAGGCCTGATCCTCTGTGTCCCTCTCTACAGGACTGTCCGATAGCCTGGGTGAACACTATGGTATTCGACTATAAGGACCAGCTGAAGACCGGCGAGTTCCTCTTGTCCACTTGGCCATCTGTTCCTGGTACTTTCAGCTTTGCCTCCTCTTGTGTTTCCATCTCCTCAAAAACACCTCACACAAATAGCCTCCTCCCTATTGCATGGCAACACACAGCAAGGCCTGAAATACCCCAAAATGATGTGTGACACCATTAAAAGTCCCATATTTCCTCATTATGTGTTTGTGGATGCAGACTGTAGCCTTTTGTAAGACGTGTTGGAGATCAGTGCCAAAAACACAGCTGCATGTTTGTTCTTTCTTTGCAATTTGAAAGAGCAGCAAAGTTCTCTCTGTTACTGATAGAAATATGGAGCTGTACAGGTTGGTGGATGTGAATAAATGCATACACCAAATAATCCAATGCATGTATGACATTCACAGATGACAAAGGGGAACTGTTGAATCCAATGGGAACCGTCGAGAAGAATCCCAATGTGGACAGCGCTGCAGGGCTTCTCATCTGCTTCCACAGCATCCGGCCAAATCCTCTCTATTACCCCCCACTTGACAAGGTACATTTTCCCAAATAGTTTGATTTGTGGATGTACTGAAGTTTGGATTTTGATTTGTCACTGAATTTCTCTTTCCAGATTAGTGATATGGAGAAAAACGGCCACATGGCCATTTCCTCTAAAGAAGAGGTAAAGCTTTCCAAATCTTACGTTTCACAATCCTCACACGGTTTGAATGAAACAACAGCAGCTCATTAGTATGCCTTTGGTTGATGTTGGGGATTTTTTTTATGCCTGTAGTACATGAAACTAAAGGAGATCATGGACAACAAAAACTACACTGAGTTTTTTGAGGATGAGAAGGAGCTTCTATGGAAGCTTCGTGCAGAAGTCTGCAGCCAGTATCCTGAAAATCTGTCCAAGCTGCTCCTCATCACCAAGTGGAATAAACGTGAGGATGTCGTTCAGGTACTGAGAGGTTTGGATGACAATTTTCCATTTCATTGTAATTTCTTTTTTCTTTTTTTTTTCGAGAAATACCTGCTAAACATGAAACTCAAGCAATCATAACATTTTTAAAAATACTATTTTTATTCCTTCTAATGACTTAAGAATAAGATTTATCTATATTCAGCTATTATATTTAGTCATACTAATTATATTTGGGCTGACCAAGTAGAAGATATATAGTATATATATATATAGTTCTTCTTGTTTCTTTGTTTTTGCATCTTTGATTTTGCAAAAGTACAATAAAACTGCTTGATGCATTTCCCATAAACTCATTGGGCGGACTGGGCATGGATCTGGGAGACACCATTGAAAAAGTTAATAAGGATAAAGAGACTTATTAAGATTGATTGTTCAGTTACACTTATAAACTAGCTGATGTATTAGTTTAAAATCAATGTCTCAAACACAGAAAAGTAAATTGAGAATAAGGCATGAATTCACATTTTGATGTTCCTCCAGTGATGAAGTCATGTTCACTGGTGCATTGTCAACATGCTGAATTTTTGCAGAATCAATACCATCAATGTCAACGTTTTCCATCTGGAAATCTGTGTTTGCATGCTAGCATATACTAACCAGCAAAAACACAAACCACAGCTGAGAGTGATGGGAAAACTCAACTATTGTGTAAACTCTAGGAAACTGACTCTTTAAGTCAGGAGTAGTCAAGGCATTTTATCTTGAATTAGAAATGTGTACGTCACACAGGTGATGAGTTTGATCTGAAGTCAGTAGAACATCATCAGTTCTAAAGTAGCTGTGAAGCTCTTTACACTGGATCTTTTCTTCTTGGTTAAAATAAGAGCTTTGCCTCTCCACAGATGGTGAGTTTATTGAGGAACTGGCCAGACCTTCCTGCCATCCAAGCACTGGAGCTCTTAGACTACAGTTTTCCTGAACCAGCAGTGCGTTCATTCACTATCAGGTGCCTCAGGAAGCTCAGGTACACATAACTACGATCATGTTTTGCGCATATTCAAGTAGCATCACTCTTTTTCAGAAAGTTAAAATAGTATAAGAATTTATGGGATATTTTCTTTGCTCACAGTGATGATGAACTGCTCCAGTACCTAATCCAGCTGGTTCAGGTCCTGAAGTATGAGTCCTATCTAGAGTGTGACCTCACCACCTTTTTACTGGAGAGGGCTTTGTCCAACAGGAGGATAGGACACTTTCTGTTTTGGCATCTCAGGTGGGACAAAATTTAGCAGAAGTAACTACAAGATGTTATTCATAAGCAGACTCTTGTTTTACACTAGAGAATTTGTGTTTATCATAGGTCAGAGATTCACGTGGCATCTGTGAGTTTGCGTTTCGGCCTGATTCTGGAAGCGTATTGCAGAGGAAGCATTTGTCACATCAAGCTTTTAACTAAACAGGTAATTTCATGCATATTTTTTATTTGTTTGTTTGTTTGCTTGCTTTCTAACCTCTGTCCTTCTGCGCAGAATGAAGCTCTGGGCAAAATGAAGGCTCTGAGTGACTTTGTGAAATCAGGCTCCCAGAAGATGACAGTAGATGACCTGAAGCTGTGCATCAGACAGGAGTCCTACCTGGAGGCCCTGTCAGACCTGCTGTCACCACTCAACCCCAGCATCATCCTCACAGAGATCTGGTTAGAGGCAGACACACACACACACACACACACACACACACACACACACACACACACACACACACACACACACACACACACACACACACACACACACACACACACACACTTAATTGTATTTTCGAGGCCAGTTTTGGATTTTTCTGGCTTTATTAAATTGTAGAATATTACATTTATGTTGCATATGGAAAAAGTAACCTTTAATTGTTATAACCAGCAGATTTTGTTTTACTTCATATTATATCATTTATTGCACTTTTTTTTTATCTCAAGCACAACCCTCACAGATGAAGAAGGAGCATTTTTTGACTCTGTTCCTAGCCTTTCCATTATCATCTCATTGAACAGTGTTTTAAACACTCACACTAAGCTGTTTGCCTCTAACAAAATGTCCCCGTATCTTATAGTGGAACTTAATAGTCATAATAGTTATATAATAAATAGTTAAGGCATAAATATTTAACTACTTAAAAAATAAAATGGCACATTTACAATGATCATGTGTTTATCATGAGTGTTTTTTCCATCGCAGTGCAGATAAGTGCAGGTTTATGGACTCCAAGATGAAGCCTCTCTGGCTGATGTACAAGAACCCCTGGGATCAAGCAGACATGGTGGGCATCATCTTCAAGAACGGAGATGGTGAGAGTGCATGACCACACTCATGCAGCAGACGCTGGTTATTAGCAGTAAATAGTTTTAATCTAACACATTACAGATATTATA
This sequence comes from Antennarius striatus, assembly GCF_040054535.1. NCBI lineage: Eukaryota > Metazoa > Chordata > Actinopteri > Lophiiformes > Antennariidae > Antennarius > Antennarius striatus. Next base: position 18,535,345 of record NC_090777.1, on the reverse strand, counting down.
ATACTGAGTTAAAATACAGGCTTCAATGTTATAATGGTCCAGAAATTCACTTGTGAAAAGGCATGTCTCCTAATTACTAAAAAACGGAATGTTAGAATGTTAAAATTTAAACTTGATGCTTCATTTTATTCATTTACTCATCAACCTCAGACCTCCGACAAGACATGCTGACCCTCCAGATGATCCAGCTGATGGAAAACTTGTGGAAAAGAGAAGGCCTCGACCTGAGGTAAATTTAGAGCAGCAGCTACTAATGCATTTGCTGTACAAAACTGTGGTGGGACCAGCGATGTTGTTTGGTCTAAAGCAGTGGTTCTTAACCTGGGTTCGATCGAACCCCAGGGGTTCGGTGAGTCGGTCTCAGGGGTTTGGCGGAGACGGAGGTCAAACATTCGTGTATGCCGAACATACACAAATCACTGTGTACGTTTGACACATCGTGTCAATTCTTGATAACACGCCCCCCTTAGCCATTACTGGCTGCAGGTGATCACGTGACGCTACATCGATTAGCCTACCTGTGCTACAGGGGATTTTGTGCACTCAGTAGTCGATTTATGTCTGTCATGATAGTACGTCATCTGATTGCTTTCTTAATATTTTAATTCATAGTATGTAACTATGTTGAGCAAAAAAAGAAAGTGATCGGACAAATATGTACAACGGGCGGCCTTGGCTCAGTGGTATAGTGGGTCGTCCAAAGATTCAAGATCGGCGGTTCAATTCCCGCTCCCGCCAAGTCACTTGTTGTTGTGTCTTTGGGCAAGACACTGTCCTCTCCTTGCCTCCAGTGGGGCAGTTGCTGGTGTGTGAATGTGTGTGATTGTTCCGGTGGCCGTAGGCGCACATTGGCAGCCACGCCTCCGTCAGTCTGCCCCAGGGCAGCTGTGGCTGCACACGTAGTCTACCATCACCAAGTATGAATGAGGAGTGAATGAATAATGGATCCGATGTAAAGCGTCTTTGAGTGTCCAGAAAAGCGCTATATAAATCTAATCCATTATTATTATTAATGTGAATTTACATGTACTGTATAACGGAACGTGATGGCAGTCAGCGTTCTAGATAATTTGCAATGTCAAGTTGAGCAACTCTAGTCTCGCACTGGCAAAAATAAAGGAACACTTCCTTAAGCTGCATTAGAAATAGACTTTGCTGAGAAAATGACATAAGAGTAGCACTTGCCAAGGTGAAGCCACACATATCTGAACTGGTCTCTCAATAACAACAGCAAAAGTCACTGATTTGCAGGTAGGTCATTTCATGTGAGGACATGCACTGTCTTGGTTTTGTTCTTTGAAAAATGTGACATTAATGCACAATTCATTAAATACACCAGTAAAACATATATTGTACTTACACTACAGAATATCTAAATTTAAAAAAAAAATTTAACTAAAGGGTTCGGTGAGTGAGCATATGAAACTGGCAGGGTTCGGTACCTCCAACAAGGTTAAGAACCACTGGTCTAGAGACAGTGTCACTGAGGAAAAGACAGGAGGCAGAGCTGGAGGTAGCAGAGATGAAGATGCTGAGGTTCTCTCTGTGAGTGACCAGGAAGGATAGGATCAGGAATGAGTACATCAGAGGGACAGCACATGTTAGAGGTTTTGGAGATAAAGTCAGAGAGGCCAGACTGAGATGGTTTGGACATGTCCAGAGGAGAGATAGTGAATATATTGGTAGAAGGATGCTGAGTTTTGAACTGCCAGGCAGGAGGCCTAGAGGAAGACCAAAGAGGAGGTTTATGGATGAAGTGAAAGAGGACATGAAGGTAGTTGGTGTGAGAGAAGAGGATGCAGGAGACAAGGTTAGATGGAGGCAACAGTGGCGACCCCTGAAGGGAAAAGTCGAAAGGAGGAGAAGAAGAAGCTACTAATGCATTTTGCTTAGGGAGCTCTTCTACGCAACCCTAATACCATATGTCCCATTCCTAAACTTCTAAACAGGATGATCCCATATGGCTGCTTGTCCACTGGGAACAAGATGGGTCTCATTGAGGTGGTGAAGAACTCAGACACCATTGCCAATATTCAACGAAACAACAGCAACAGCGCTGCAACGGCTGCCTTCAACAAGGACGCCCTGCTTAACTGGCTCAAATCTAAGAATCCTGAGTGAGTACGGCATTTTACAAGTGTTTGTGTTTGTGTGTGTGTGTGTGTGTGTGTGTGTGTGTGTGTGTGTGTGTGTGTGTGTGTGTGTGTGTGTGTGTGTGTCTGTGTCTGTGTCTGTGTCTGTGTATGTGTGTGTGTTTGTATAAACAGAGAGCTTCAGAAACATAAAGTGAAAGTAGATTATTGAGTGCCAGACAGTCTGAAGGCTGAAGGTCTTGTCGGTTCTAAAAGCTCCTTGAAGAGAGCGAACCATTCATTGTAATGAATAAGCCTTCATACATCACAGCGGACTGCGTTAAAGAACAAAAACGTAATTAGCTTGAAATGCTTCAGTGTCAAAAAGAAACACAGAGTTCTTAAAAGCTTGACACGGTAAACTTTCTCCAAGCAAAACTGTGAAAGGATGTGATTGTCAATTATTAATCGGTCACAGGAACTCCCTCTGTTAATATTTTATATAGCAATGAGGAAAAACTGATGACTACATGTTTGTACTCTCCACTGCAAGTTATATGATAGTCATAGTCAACTTTATTGTCAAATGTACCATATATGCACGACATACAGCACAGATGATTTATGTCAAGAGAAATGTAAATGTATCTTTAAAACAAAATCTGCTCATGTTTCGCTTTATTTTTTTCTCACCAGGGACAAACTTGATCAAGCAATAGAAGAATTCACGCTGTCCTGCGCCGGCTACTGTGTAGCTACCTACGTTCTGGGCATTGGAGATCGTCACAATGATAATATCATGATCAGGGAAACTGGACAGGTACCATGAGGTTTTTAAACACAGAAACTATTGTGAAACTGAAATGTACTGTAGTGGAAATGTAGTCTTGGGTTGCAGCCTAACAAAGTTTAGAAGCCAATAGTCCTTCATATTTGCTCCTCAGCTCTTCCACATTGACTTTGGACATTTCCTGGGCAACTTCAAACGGAAACTAGGGATCAACAGGGAGCGTGTGCCTTTTATCTTGACTTATGACTTTGTCCATGTGATACAGCAAGGACGAACAAACAACAGTGAGAAGTTTGAGAGGTACAGTATTTCTGTATCAAAATATTACCTGATATGGAGTTCTGTTCACATATTTTATAACCAATATCTGCTTATGGCTTGTATGCTGGTAGGTTCAGGGAGTACTGTGAGCAGGCTTATAAGATCCTGTGTCGTAACGGGACGCTGTTCGTCAACCTCTTCGCTATGATGAAGGCAGCAGGACTGCCAGAGCTCATGTCCTGCAAAGATATCCAGTATCTAAAGGTATGGAACTAGGCTGATGCTTGTACTGATGCTAATGCTGATGATGAGGCGAATACTGATGCTGACAATGTTTTGGGTTCTTGTTTCCAAAAGGATTCGTTAGCTTTGGGCAAATCTGAGGAAGAGGCATTGAAGAATTTTAAAGTAAAGTTCAATGAAGCTCTGCGGGAAAGTTGGAAAACAAAGATCAACTGGATGATGCACTCACTGGCCAAAGATAATAGACCTTAAATAACACTGAACTGATGACAGAGGGAGAATGACCAAAGTTTGTGGATTTTAACTTATGGAGATAAAAGGGAAGAACAGACAATCAAATATTTTACTGTATTAAATGCATTCAAACACACTCAATTCATGTTTACATCTATCTGGCCTGGCTGTGGAACATTATCAGGAAGTACTGGCATCCAAAGGCATGAATAACAATACAATCATGATACAAAACTAAAGCATTCATAAAGAAGGAAAGCTATCTCAACCATCTCTCTGCAGTCACACGATGGAATGCCCGTGCCATGGAAGTCATATCATCAATAACAAAAAAACAAACAAACTGAAAACCTGCTGGTCACGCAAAAGTGTCAAGAGTCTGATACAGAAGCAGAGATTGAAAGTTCATCTCATGAACTGTGTCAAACGGCAGGCGGTAAACTACAAAAGAACTGCATGATGGTGAGCAGAGTACAATAACAGGATGGCAGCATCATCTCAAATCTTTTCTAATGTTTTTTAGCCTCAATGACTGTGTCATTTCCTCTCATTTTTACTGCCTCTTTGCAATTGTGTTTTTTTTATTTTGTTGTATTTTATTTGTTAAATCTGAAATACTTGTACAAAGTGAAGGATATTTTTAAAAAGATTTCTGGTGTACCACTTTTTGATGTCTAATATTGCCTTGAAGAACAGGATTTTTTCCTTTAAAGTGCCAGTCGACAGAAAGCATTGTGAAGTTTGAAAATGATTGTTAGATGGCACATTGACTTAGAAATGGAACCTTTATCTTGTGACCAATCCGATGCTTACTGAACAGCTACGGTACACGTTGAAAAGATAGATTGATATTTTACTTCACCTCATTGCTCTCTTCCTGAGACTTGAATGAGCTTTTCAGTACCTTTTTCACATCCGTCCATTACAAGTGAAACTGGAGCCAACAACCTTTAGTTGTGCTTAGCAAGCCTGGAAACAGAGTGTAACAAATTCTACACAGCAGCACCTTTAATTAACTCATTTTATCTTGTTTTAATCCATGGAAAACAAAATTGACTTGCTGTTTTACAAGGCGTGGCAAACACTCGAGGTGCTGATGGGTATATGGTTTTACCTGAAGTTAAACCAGACGAGAAGTTCCCTCAGTCTGAGTTCTGATGTCTCCTGGCAGCAACTTCAATCATTCAGAGTGGAGCTGCTCCCCCACATCTAAATCTCAGCAAGAAAGTGAGTCGGTATTTTTCCCATTATGTCAAAGTATTCCTATCATGACACCTACCATTAGAGAATGATAAATTATTTCCGGTAAATATTTCATCTAAGCCTTTGGTGAAAGGATCAGGAAAAATAATAAATAAGGAATTATGACCAACATAAGTTAATAATATGGTAACTAGTATGAGTGATATAGACTAAGGGTTGTGTTTTTCATAATTTGAAAGTGTGATGCTGGACCATGCCTACTACATCAAATGATGTAGGGTCTCAATCTGTTTTATTTTTCTTTATAATTAAGTTATACACTGTGTAATTCCCTTTTTATGTCACACCCGGCATGTCAGGTGCTCATGAAAGAGATTTCAAACTTGTTGTGTCAAACACCGCCACAGTTTCACATATCTAATGTAAAAAATGGTGTTTGTCTGTTAAAGAGAGTGTGTGTAACTTATGATTTCGTTTATGTGGGTTTTTTTCCATGCTTTATGCCTCGCTGTTATTTCTCCAAGAATATGATGTACTATTAAATCTTTTTATTTTGCTTCATAGTTATAATTATCGACTGCTTGAATGAGTCTCCATACAATGATGACCTTCATAGTAGAACAAGAGATTTTTAGAATGAACAGCAAGATGATTCAAAAGCTAAAGATAGAACTATCGGCTGTGGAATAGATCTTGAACGGGGTCATCTGTGTTTGTCATTATGGGCTCAGCTGCATGCTGCTGAGTTAAACTGTTTTAGCCAGGTGTCGCCTGAGTTAATGGACTCTTTGCAACATGCACTGCTGTTACCTTTGGGGTGTTTGTAATTCACTTTTTTTACCTGCTGCTGTTAAGGAAACATGCACTTAATAAACAGTTTGCAACAGCAGGGCACACCGGTTGTATCCTGGTTGGAGAATTAACAACTAGCCAAATAGTGGCAAAATATGAATAAGGCTGGTAGATTTCAACACAAAATAATGATTTACTGTTTAGTGTCTGATAAATTTGTGGATTTGTTTGCCAGTGGTTGATAGATGTTGGATAAGTTCCAGTCTGTATCAAAGATTATGCTTTAGATTTTCCTGTCTATATTTAAATTAAAGAAGCATGATTATGGATGAGGGTCAGTTCCACTAAAGTCAATCCCATTTTCTCTTTTAGAGCAATGGTTTCCATATTGGTGGGAGTTCAAATCTTACAAAAACATTGTTTTTTCACAGGAATTAAGATCCTGAATTTGTTCCACTATAATATCATATTCACTACATCATGTAAATTTACTAAATTAAATTTTCTGATGTCTGAGTCTTTAAAGATAATTTATTTTTCATTTTAGAGAAATGGACATGCCATTTGGAGTCACACTTTACAAAAATATAGAAAATTGTAGAAAATCTAAAAACTTTCATTTTAGAGCGTAAAATCTGTGAAGGTTGAGGTAATTACATCAATCATGGGAAAGTAAACCTATCTGTGTCCCTGTTATTTGAAGCAAACAAATGTTTATAAAACTAAATGATTATAATCTCTAATATTATTGTTTTCGCAATAATATTAATAAAATTATACTTGCATTGACTGTCTAAGTAGGTACTGTATACATATATTCTGATAGCAAGTTTGGTATCAAAATATTTCAGTTTATGTCGGAAATAGCTTCCTTGCTTTACAGTAGCCTTGGATTAAAATTGTTCCTAGTTGTTGTGTGTAGTTTTATATGTTTCTCCTAGAGCCACATCCATAATTGGAGGTTACAGTTAGTTGTGAAATAGACCCGAGAGCCGGTGCGCTGCGGCCCGGCTGAGGGCGCCCCTAGCGGCCGGAAGCGGTACGGAATCTCCAGGCGGACTCGCTGCGTTGAATCAGTTCGCCGTCGCTTTGCCCACTGGAGGGATGTGACCCCGGAACAGGACGCCCTCCTACAACAACACACCATTCAAACATAGCACTGAAGAAAGAAAAGCTGGACCAGGAGGGGTAAGCTCTAACGTCTCGTTATCTGATGAGACGCTCATTGTCGGCGTTTTTCCTGGTACGACATGTGTGTTCGCGTCCCGGCTGTCAGCAGCGGCACCGGGATGCTGTTTGACACACAGGAACTTCATTCAGGCTTTTGTCTTGGGCATGCTAGCCATCTAGCATGACTGGTTAGCATTTACTGCTCTGCCATTGACAACTTGGGTTTGCTGGGACTAAATTAAATGTTTGTCGGCTTTAAATTAACGCGACTCATTAGTTACTGGGATTGCTATCTTTATTTTTTTCCAAGACGTTTTTTTTGTTTTAGATTTATATCGAAAATACGTGGTGGCTGCTTGCTAGCAGTAGCGCCGCTACAGTTGGAGCAGTCTGCGTCTCTCAACGTGATGTCAAGAAGCGTTAAAAGACAAGGGTAACGTTATACACCTCCTGCAAAACAAACTGGTGTTTTTTTATTTTGGAATTGATTTTCATTCAGACTTTGTCTTTGAAGGAAAATGTCCAACCTTAAGAAGTAGCCCACAGTCCAAACTGTAAATCTCAGCTAACGTCAGTGTAGTGGACCGAAGCCTGGTTTGGGTTCCCTCACCCACTAGAAGGATTTCAATAATAATAGTTTGTCTTAAGTAGCTTAACTGTTTCCTCCCGGGGAATAACTAGTGGTTATCAACGAAATGAGAAGCTGACTAGTAAATAAATACAAGTTACATTCATTCAGTGAAATACTTAGATTTAAATAGTATTTACAATGCTTCCCCAATGACAAAAACCACTCCCATTTTTTCAGTCTTTCAGATTATATATATATATATATATATATATATATATATATATATATATATATATATATATATATATAATATACCTTTTTAGATTCAGGTTTGCTTTTGGCGTACCTCCCTCATTGGTTTTCTATTCTTGGATCATGCCACCATTTGATGCATTGTGCCACCATGCCTTTTACAGTGTTTGCTTTCCCCCACTTGTGGGATAGTTGGCAACCCTCTGCGTGGTGAGGCTGGCAGCCTGCCGGCAGCAGAGCATTGATGAGTGCTGCAGCCAGTGGGTAGAGGAGCCTGGCTGCTAGGGAAGTGCTCAGAATCCTACTGGCAGCCAGCAGAGTTGGTCATGGACTCTAGTATGTCAAGCTTGTCATAGATTGCACATTCCCATAGTCGACTGGGTTTTGGAGAGACATTAAAACCCCATTGCACTGTAAGAAGGTTTTTTTATACCCCCTGCTCAACCCTTCAGGGACAATGGGAACTTCAGGCATAGTAAGCGAGGGTGGACTGATTCGTTTGACAATTTTTTTGCTTTACTTTTAGAACAAGAGCTTCTCAGTCTGTCAGCTTTAATCAACCCAAGTAGCAGCCTGTTGTGACTGGACACTGATTCAAAAGCTGCTCGCATCCAGGTGACCACAGAGACTTGTAATTGTTTAAAGACATATTCTTTTCAGTTTGAGGTGTTTCTTGTTCAAGCATTTTTTTCACAGCAGCCCATCAATCATTGGCTGTTCAGACTTTTACGCATTCATGTCATTAAAACTTTTATTCCCACCTCTTGAAGGGAACAGCTTCAGAAAGCTGGTCTATTTTAGATCCTTCAAGAAACCATGAGGAGTAGGTGATCTGAGATGATAGACCAGATTTAATTATATTTATGTTGCATATTCTGTTATAAAAAACTTGATGGATCAATTGTTAATCCCATTGTGAAAACATAACTGTACATGGATAATAAAGTATCCATATGCAAATTATTATTTGTAGCCCAGCAGAAAAAATATGAAAGAAAATGTTTTGTATTCTTGTAACTTAAAGTATAGATCTGCAAATTGTCCTGTCTGCTCGCTCTGTTGATGCCGGTATCTGGATTTGGTACAGAAATAACCAAATAACAGCTATATAAACCCAAAAGTCCAACTATGATCTAAGCCTGTACCCCGGGTAGGTTTGTTGAGTTCATGCCTCATGTGGTTCCAACAAGACTTGACCTACTTATCAATCATGTTTTCACAATTGAGTTCATCACCATTGTCCCCAAATACTGTAGCCATTGTTGAAGCACTGTACATGTGAGGGCATGGCTTCACATACAGGCGGCATGCAGACATGTGGTAAATCCAAGCCAGCACCTTTTTGACGTGTGATGTCTGGCGATCATCTGGCTCATGCTGGTTTAGGACCCGGTGCTGCCCCAGCCCAGGGGAAGTCATTCTGCTGGATTTAATACTGGTTTAATTGTTTTCATTAAGTGTCTGCAAATCTGGATGTTGAGAAGCTGTATTTTATTTGGCCATCAGATTGTCATTACTTTTGCACTCAAATTGCTGCAGTGTTAATTTATAAAATACATTAAATATTACATTAAATATTCAAATATAAATTATCACTGATTTTGGCCTTCAGTAAATCATTGGAAATTTGTTTATCATGCTTTGCTTGATGTTAAGTTTTCCAGCTTTGAAATCACCTTTTGATTTTGGACAATTTGGCTACTTTTTTTTGGGGGGGGGGCTAATTCTTTTCATACATTTCGTAAACAAAATAAGAATTTGACTTAATGAATAAGAGACCTCTATTTGCAGTCAGTTTTTTCTAAACCTCATGAACGTATTACTTTAAAGTCATAAGATTTCTCATCAAACTCCTCCTTGTTTTTGTTGAGCTTCCCTGTTAAATGACAGAATTGCTCTGTCCTAATTTCAGCATCAGCAACTAGTTTTATTAGGTTTCGTGACATCGTTAAAGTGTGTGTGAGTGTGTGTACCTGCAGGGACACAGCTGCTTCACAGATCCGGGACATGTTGTTGGCAGCCCAGCTGGCAGCCTCATTGAGCTTCTTGATCTTCTTGAGTTTCTCACACATTCACTTGGGTTGGTGAAGCGTCTGGTGTTGGGATTCTAGCTATTTTTCCTATTCTGGCTGTTGACCTCTCCTACTCTCATAGAAGTTGCATTTATGTTAAGTCAGACTCCGCTAAGTTGCAGCTTTAGCTATCTGGGAAGCCATCCCCATGGGATTGTTACAGATGGACATCCATGTTACTCAATAGATTCTGAATGCTGGGAACCACCGCCCTGATATTTTGTTGTGCATCCATGTAATGTAACAAGATGCACATCAGAAGAAAATTCTAGTAATATTAATACACACTATATGAAGATGCTCTCTCTGTCTTGATACAGTCGTACGTCAATACTTAGCCTGTGTTGATGATGGTTTTCAAAAACAGGTCATGCTTTAGCGCACAGTTAGCCATCTTCTGCTAAATTCTGAAAGCTGAGCATCATTGGGGGTTCTCTGTAACAGTTTTTAATTTAAATATATTGTGACTTTTAGCCTCAACTGGGAAATATTTCTTATCAACGTACATATTTTCAAAGTACAGAAAGGTTTTTAAATGTCATGCCACCAATTTAATGTGAGAAGAAAGCCAGATGGGTTCCTTTTCGGTGCTTCCATTAACAACTCCTGCAAAGATATGTTGTTTTAGATTATTTTTGTGTATGTGTCTAATTGGTGAGTGAGTTGCTGCTTTTATTGCCCTTAGGAGGCATTTAATGTGCCCTGGGCAAACGGGTTATTGCTCAACTAATTCTTGAGCTCCAATTACTGTGACAAAGCCATAAAGGTTGCTCTGCCAGACAGGAGAGCTGTTAAACTGAGTTCACCTAATTCATCTAAATTATGTGTCCTACCTCCACAGTCTGCATGTCAGTCACGTGTTTTCATTTGCTTTATTAATTACATTCAGAAATGCTGTAGTTTAGATGGGCGACATCACAACACTGACATGAGCTTAACATGGACAGAGAGGGGGATTAGGCCCAGATCAGCAGTAAAGAAACCCTTTGATTGTGCCTGAAATATTAGCTGCATGTGTCTGAGCCCGGCTGAGGATCCCCTGTGGGATTAGTGTTGAGCCAGCCCACCTCAAAAACCCCGCATCAAGCACAGACAAAGGAGCCTGACAGAATCCTTATTGTGATCCTTGAAATCATGTAAGATGTGCTTCACTGAAGGGCACGCACATGAATAATGCTCCAAGTAGGGGCAACACTACAACAGTACTATTCAAAATGTTATTTATGGGTTCTTAGCAGCACCAAATTAAATGTATTATATGAAATAATTTTGTGTATGCGTCTGTGTTGTACATAAAGCAGATTAGATTTAAAAGAGTAGACTGGATGGATTTGAAATACAGTACTGTACGGATAAAACTGCACATTACGTAATCCCATGTACACCTTTAATCACACGTTGCTGTCCACATCATTGAATCCCAGCATTGTAATGACTCCAGTTCTGCTTCTTCTGTACTGCTTTAAATGATTCTCTCTGTCACTTCTCTCGAACCTGTAGGGAAAGGTGAAATCCTCAACAACAATAGAGAATAGGGAATGAAATATGACATTTCTCTTTTTTCTCAAGCGACACAAACGTGAAAAGACAATGAAAGAGAATCAATAATTACCATGATTTACCCAGAATTCCACTTTATTTTTCAATAATTGATTTTCTTACATCATGCGCTGCTGTGAAAGTGTAATGAGTGAAAATGTTTTTGTTTTGGTTTTTTTCCAAACTAGTAAAAATGTAGAGTGCCAGCCGATAGTAAGTAATAAATATGGACTTCAAAAGAAAACATCAGAGGATCAGAAATGTGTTGGTCATGAAAGCAGCAGGCCTTTTTATACAAACAGTGACTGCGAAATATTACGGCCTTTATTTCTGTACCAGCTTGAAAATTGTTAAATTGTCGAGTCTCAAAGCATCCCTGAATATAAATGGATGTCCGTTTTATCATCCTTGTTTTTAAGACATCTTTTGAATTATGTTATCCTGTCATTTTCTTCATCCTCTACTTTCCATCTACTCATAAGCAGTGAGTGATTTTTCCTCGCTGTCTGCAGCCACACACTGATCTTCCACAGTTTATATCATATCATTCATTCTCTTTTCAGAACCGTCTTTCTGGCGGGTTATGCTGCCCAGATTCTTCTTTTTTTTTATTTGAAGTGAGCTCGGAGATGTGATCAAACGTGTCACCGCCGCCACCACTCTCTGTACACCATCCACCAGCATCCTCTGTACATCACTACCCCCACCCAAATATATTCACACACCACCACTTCCCTGAAGGTGTATATTGAGCAACTGGCACCAGAAGGCCCTCTCCAGTGTTTCATCTCTAGCTGTCTTTGAGACGACGCACCGGCTCTCCAATTAAATCACACCTGATGTTAAATGAAAGTGAATGTTTAATGCATTCATTCCTCTCATTCAGCATCCTGCCGTCACTTTGTGTGGTTAAACAGTACAAATAGACAAAGTCAAATGCTGTTGCTATAAACAACCACCAAAGGTTGCTGAATTTATAAGGACCATCACCTGAAGCAAAGTCTCAACCTGCTCTGATCTGGATGAGTCCAAATGTTTACAGTGGGACCCAAACACCAGCCTATGGCCAGTAGTGCAAGGAACCCCCCCCCCCACAACACACACACACACAGACATATATATGCACTCACACACCCCTGGCTCTGACAAAGACGGAATGGGGAGCCAGCTCCTCAATTAAATATAACCCCACATCAAACAGCCTGTCATCATGCATTAGTGCTCCTTTGTATAGATAGGAGGCCAAAATAAATTGCCAGAACGATTGTAGCCGCCGTGGCTCTCGTCGGCTTTGTGTGACAGATTCTTAGCAAAGAGCAAGTCCTGACTTACATCCTGAAATTCCTCGCCATTAAATTTCATTTTTTTTTGCCTTCAGATTTCTTCTTTTCTGCATTCATTTTCTCCCTTTTTAGGAAGTTCTTTTTTTCTGCATTTTTAGACATTTTAATTAGCAGATGTGGGCTAGATATTGTCCTCCCGCTGTAAGTCTAATTTTTGCTGCTGTATTACAGCAGTTATATAACGCAAAAACAGCCGACCTTGATATGTGTGTGCTATCACTATGGAACCTATCCCTTCTGTGTCATCTGCATTAGCTTTGGCAGTTCTTTTTATCGACTTCTTTCCCTCCCCCTTTTTCTCTGCCTTTGCTTATACTTTGCATCTCCGCAGACTGACAGTGAAAAATAGGTCATTAGTTAGACTGAGAATAAGAGATGGAAGGAGCAGGCAGGGGCCGAGATCTGTGTGAAAACTCCCATGAAATATTAATGAAAGCGATTCATGCTGTGAAATGTCAAACCTGGACCTTGACAAGACCCTGACTTTTGTGTCACCACGGTTTTGATTATATGATTGGAATGCTTATCCAATTAATTAGATTATCAATTTTTGCTTATCGTATTGATTGGTCAGTACATGTACCTGTAAGTGTCCGTCATCATGTTTGCCATTCTCCAAACTGTCTGTTGTGTTATCATGTAGTTTTGATTTGATTTTCACGTTCCTCTTCCACTTTCTGCATATTTGACAGAATTAAACTTTCACTTGAAAGACTTGAATTTTATTATATGATATTAATTGCGTACAATAATTTTATAATAGTAACAATGCCGTTTTTCATAGTTGTTTGTGAGACAGGGTAAAGAAGGCCTATGTTCTGCAAAGACAAGAGAATTATTTAACCTCAGAGTAAATCACATAAATTTATTGTTATTGTAAATCTGAGGTGGCATGTTAGAAACATTGAGAACTGTAACGTTCATAATAATAATAGCCCTAATAATACATTTAAAAAAGAAAAGCAGGAAATCGTTTAATCGCTTGCTCTGTCACTTTGATGAGAGGTTGAAATGTTCCTCTTTAAACCGTCAGATTGTGTGACTAAATCTGTTCAGTGTGTCAGTGGTTTTTGCTTCAAACAACACTTGCATAGCTGTGATTTTTCACAGGTTTTGTGTAATGTGTGTTTTTTTGTGCATCCAGAGCCACGGGAGAAGGGGGGATGAACCGCGAGGAGGCCCCGGGTAAGTCTCCTGAAGACATGTACATCCAGCAGAAGGTGCGAGTCTTGCTCATGCTAAAGAAAATGGGATCAAATGTAAGTACTTTTTCTTTATGGTCTCCTTAAATTTAAATCATAGATCAGTATGTTTTTCCAATGAAACAGTGTTAATGTGGCTGTTAATACAGCACCACTGGTGGATGTTGTAGTGTACAGTACACAAATAAGATATCCTTGACTCAGTAGGTATAAAATGTGAAACATTACTATATTTACAAGTTTCAGTTTTAAACCAGTGTGAAGGAGAAGCCAAACAGTCATCTCTCCTAAACAATCATCACTCTGCTGTTTTTTTTTTAAACTAAATCCACATCCTGGCTCCAGCATGTTGACAACACAGAAACCAGACCACAGATTACAGTTTTCCTTTTGAGATTTTGACAGTTGTTGTCTAATTTAGAACCCCTTTATATATAAGCTGTAGGGTTAGCAGTACTTTAGATGCTTAAAAAAATAAAATATAGACAAAAAAACTATTGAGATTATTTCCGATACGCTAATTATGAAATTATGTTAGGTGGCTGAAACCGGCCATTGTTATCAACTGTTGCCGAATGTCATCAAACTTTGTTGCGTTCCAAATAGAAGTACTTTTTTCTTGGGGTTCTGAAGCTGTAAATCCAGAATTTATTCAGTTTTTAATAAAAAAACAAATGTGCAAAACTGTTTTTATATATCTAATGTCACCGGCATACCTATGAGGATTATTTTGATTGACATTTATTTTCACTGAGTTTGTTTAAAAAAAATAATAAAAGTGTGTGTGTGTGTGTGTGTGTGTGTGTGTGTGTGTGTGTGTGTGTGTGTGTGTGTGTGTGTGTGTGTGTGTGTGTATATATATATAAAATCAACTGCTTCTTAAAAAAGTGATTTTTGTCTTAGTCTTGATTTTATAATTTGACATGTGTTTATTCTTCCTCAGCTTACACCAAGTGAAGAGGCTTTTCTCCGGAATTACGCAGGTGTGGTGCACAGTCAGATGAGTCAGCTACCACAGCACAACATAGACCAGGGTAAGTCAATGTCTCTCTCTTTCTCTCTCTCTCTCTCTCCCTCGAAGAGGGTTGGAGATCTCCAGTGGAGGATTTTATTTGGCCCTATAGCCATCAACAGTTTTATTGCAGTTTTGAATCCAAATATGTCGGAAAACTGTCCGCTCTGTTCTCACAAGGAAACTATTTTTCACTGCTTCCTAGACTGTCAGAGACTCGACAATCTATTCATGTTTTTAGAGGGAATCTTTCTCTCATTCTGTCTTGTTTTTTTGACAAAAAGATATACATTATTGGTCTGACACGTAGAAAAATCCAAAAAACGATAGGCAGATTCTAAATTTTCTCCTGGGCCAAGCAAAGATGGCGATTTATCTAAGAATGTGCCAAACAAGAATCATAATGGACTATTTCCAGAGCTATGAATGATTCAGACACTTTTACGAACCTATGTTGTGTCAAAGGTGTCTTATGTTCCGTATTAAGTGAGGAACTTATGTTCAGTCAGTGTTTGGATTAATTCAAGTATAATTTGGTCACATTTCATATGATGTGTTTTTTGAAGTGAGTTCATGTTTGCCTGAATCTCTCTTGGATGTTCTTAACGTAACTATCTTGTAATATCGACTTCATAAATAAATGTGATTTTAAAAATCAAATCTCTCTCTCTCTCTCTCTCTCTCTCTCTCTGGTCCTTCACTACTCGGTCTCAGTGGTTTCCTCTGGGCTACAGTCAGAGGTAGAGGCCACCCTTTTTAATAATCGCTGATTTAGACACTTGGTTGACTTTTAGAACATCTGGCTTATTGGCAGAGAGATGTGCATTCTTGAAGGATGAGTGAGAGACAGAATGATCAGTAAAAGAGAGAGAGGCAGGTTTCCTCTAGAGTTTTGGTCCAGTGCTGTTGATATTGAAACTCAGTAGGTTTTGCAGGTCTTAACAGGTGCCTGCATTTGACCATTGTCTTGATCTGGGTGATTTATAATATCTTTTGAGACACTTGAGTCAGACTGTACCACAAATGCTCAAGTTTGGATTTTTGATTGTAACATTTCCCGTCAGTCCAAACTCCAAATCCAGTGACGTAGGTGTTGAGTTTCCACTGCCCTTTCTTTTAACCAGAAAAATGGCCAGTGGTTGCTCTTTTCTCCTTCGGAGGCTTGTCAAGGGGAAGGCTCAAGCAGCTCCAGATAGATTTTGTCATCATTATTCAGCATATTCAGAAGACCGAAAAACCACATGTTGGACTAGATCCATGCTACCTTTGGAAGCCTCTGCTGTCGTCCCTCTGAGGGTGAAAACAAGTGATGAGTGCAGCGTTTAAAGTGTGTGCTAGCATGGATGTTGTTCCCATTGAAAAACTTCGAACAGCCCCATTCATATGCTTCTGTCAAGCACTTACATCAGCAGGACAAATAGATTGCTTAGGTTGACACAGCAGCCAACCAAAACTCAGCAATTACTTCAAGGCAAACAGCGTGTCAGGCTGGAGTCATCAGACTCATCCAAGTGAGAAAATTACTTCTATTTAGCCTCACACACATTTTCACAAAAGGCATGGATAGAATATAATCACGTTTATACATTAACTGGAGCAAAATTGCTATTAATCATGGAATTGTTATGGGACTTTGTTTGTCATGAAGGGCTTTAAAGATTTACAGCAGGAATAAGTATTGCACGAATGATCAATAATAAACAATTATAAAAATATAAACAAAAAAACCAAATGCATCAGTAAAATCCTGTGCTTTAATTTAAGACTTTTTGGTAGAGAAATGTTTTGAGAAGTCATTTAATTACTGGTTGGGATTCTGTGAGCCTCAGGTTGTTGGGCAGGAAGTTATAAAGCTGATAAAAGTTTAGAATTTTCATTTGCTGTCTGGAATCAGGACTCTGGAACGGCAGAAGGCTTGACCACTGAACTGGGATTGTATCCTGACTCACAGGTGAGCAGCAACTTAACAGTGTAGCTGGCAGCAGCTACTCTGCTCCCAGCTACACTGAGGTGTGTTTAAAGTCATCATCGA
Source organism: Antennarius striatus (assembly GCF_040054535.1). Lineage (NCBI taxonomy): Eukaryota > Metazoa > Chordata > Actinopteri > Lophiiformes > Antennariidae > Antennarius > Antennarius striatus. The sequence goes on along the minus strand of NC_090777.1, from coordinate 18,518,557 downwards.
ACACTTTAAATAAATTTGAAAGCTGTAGTGTTTCCTATGAAAATGTTGTAGAACAAGTCTGGTATCATATCCTTCTGGTTTTCATTGAAAGCTTAGAAGATGCATTTTACTCCAACTAAAAGCACGAGATAGATAACTCTAAGACGTTTTAGTTGTACTTTTTTCAGGCCACTAGAGGGTAATCTTGAGCTTTGTGGTGTGGTCTGTTAGTTTTCAAAGTTTCAAACCACAAGAGGGTGCCACGGTAAACAAAATGGTGTCACTGCGGTTACCTGAGGCAGCAGCAAATTGAATCTTCTTTTAGGAGACTTATCAGCAGCCTCCCAGGCTCAGGCCAGGCATGGCTGTCAGATAGGAGCCGTGCTATCCTGCTGGGCTAAACCTGCTGGGGCCCAGGCTTCGCTTTGCCTAGTCATTTGGCTCTCAGTGGCGCAGCGAGTCGTGAAAATTTCCTGCGGCACTTATCTACATTAATAAGGTGTTGTGTGTCCTTGTTTGTGTCCTTCTCCTGCAAGAAGCAATCAGCATTGTTTGAATTGACTAATCAGGGAGGAATTAGGTTTGTTATTTGAGTGTAGATGAAGGAGGCAAGAAAAATGGGATTTGAACTATGTTTTCATCCTGGTATTGTTCATGTTTTAATGTGCAGGGTCCTAAAAAGCATTGTTATACAACGGCGTTATTTGACAGTATTTCATGAATAATCTAAATGTAATGCAGGTAATGGGCAGGTTAGATTGCATATTTCTCTGTCACACCAGACATCCAAGATCAGATCTTATAAAAGCAGTTATTTTCTAAGGGATATATTCTGTCTGTGTCAACAGCTGCAGACACGCAGCATAATGTCGTTCTCTTTCTTTTTGGTCTTTGGTAAATACAGGATTCCATTTCTTTTGCTCTGTCACCACTGTTAAGAGCCTCATTAATTATGAACGCATGTGACTGGTGAAAGGTGCTCAGAATATGCATAAATATCACAGACACATTTTGTGTGATTTGGCTGCCTTCCACCTTCTCAGTGCGGCAATAAATTATTTGTGGTGTTCATCTTATCTGTGATTAGGTGCTGTGAAAAAGAGTTAATCACTTTTAAACGCTGACAGGAGGCACAGCCCTTTCTAGGCGTCAGCGCTTTTGGAAAGCTTTTGAGGCGGTGTGAAGATGTTCAGATTTAGACATGTTAACTAGGGAAAAATAGATGATAGGTAACATTTTATTGCTCAGCTGCTCAGTCAGTAAAAATGTGATGTATGTGTACCGAGAGATAAACATTAAAATGACAAATCACCTGTGTGGAGACGTTCACAAGTAAAGTCGTTTATTACTCACTGCATACCTGTGTTGAAAAGCAGAAGTACTAGTTTGTTTAATTGTAGTTTTATGCTGCACATTCAAATAACTTACCGACACAATATATCACAATATATGTATCACAATATATCCTTATTTGGAATATTTCTAGTGTAAATTATTACAAAGTGGAAATAATGTAATTTCTAATCAAACAATATCTAAAAGTAAAGATATCCTGATGGATGCGATGAGATGAAACATATTTTCACTTAATCTGAAAGACAGATGGTTGAGTTCAGTAGTTGATCGAAAAGGATGAAGTGGTTGATGAGGTGAAGCGTCTTGTGTTAAATGTTCGTGTTTCACTGTGGTTGACCTGCAGCCAGACGCTCAGCATCTGCGATCAGACAGCAGTTTACCAGGAAAAGATTGTTGATCTGTGTCTGATCAGAATCAATGAAGGGCCTCCTGACAGCGCTTCACCTTCAGGCCTGATGCTGCTCTGATCTCTGCAGCACACACTAAGGTGGTGCTGATGATGCTCTGAGACCAGCAGCCTCATGGAGAGACTGTGTCAGATGTCAGATTCAGTGGAGCATACTTAGAGGGCACTAAGGGCATGACGATGTACCGGCAGTCCACACATATTCCAATATTGATTGCTTTTATGTGATGGCCCAGCTGTGTTCAGAAAATATTAAATAGAAACGTAGCTGAGCACACAATGGCCAGTGTGTCCAATAGATAGCATCATTGCTGCTCCTGTATTGATAATCTGTTGGACTAATAGGAAACCTTGACTGATGATTCCTCTTTGTATTAAACATTTGACTCAGCGGTTGCTAGTCGTATTTCTTTTAAGTCTATGGGGTCATGAAATTTACATTTCAGATGGCGTTAATTGGCTGATTACCATACAGGCAAATGCAGATTTTTTTTTTGTTTTTCAATTTTAATGAGGCCAAAGAGGATTTCTGTCCTAAAGGCTCTGGAACTGAAAAGATACACTTTTTTGTTTAAGATGGGATCTGTCTTTGGTCTCTTGGTTAGATGATTGTTTTGTAAATAACCAACAAATTCTGCCAACCTTTTAACCCAGCCACCCGAGGATGCTGCATATTTGAAATTAAATGTGCTGCTACTTTTTTTGCATTTTGGCCGTAGGCACTGATATAGGAACTATCATTGCTCTCTTCGTCGCTTAACCCTGCAAATCCTGCCAACCTTCTAACCTTGTCATCGTGGCATTCTTTGCTTCAACATGGTTAATGTTTAGCAGGTATGATGGACGTTAAATATCAAGCTGACATTTGGCAGATCAAAATGAGGTTTTAATTAAGCCAAACGAATATTTATTTATTTAGTATTCTTATTATGTTGTAAATAATGCAAAATTATTCCATTGGTTGGAATTGGCATTTTTTATTTATAATTAATCAATCAGTCCATTTGTGCTACTGTTGTGTTGCTATGGTGACGTTAGAAGGGCCACTAGCATGCTGGGTTCTACTGTAGTCTACAGTGTAAGATAATCTTGCAAGAGGACGCTTCACAGAATGCTCGTCTGTACGAAATTAAATGTTACCATTGTCAGTTTTTGAACAAGTAAGGCATCAGATCCGACATTTTTTAGTCTTCTTTTAACAAGATATACAGTAGATAATAGTATTCACAAGAACAGTCTTCCTGTTTACGTCCTCTAAATCTGTTGGTCAGATTTGAACTTTGTTGTTGGCATTTGTGATCAACCCCCCTCCAAAAATAGTTAACTGAATATCAGTAGTGACCACATTGGAATGCAGTGGATTTCTCGATGGCTCTGACTTAATTATTGCTCATCAGCTGATGTTATTCGATCTTCTTAGAAGTGTTTCCACTCGACAATTATGGATTTTTTAGCTTTGTTTTTACAAAATGTGGGGGAGTGCATATGCAGAAATTACTGTGTCATTGTAGCGTTGCAGTATATTCACAATTGAATGTGCTCGTATGTAAAGTTCACGACTCTTCGTAACAGTGCAGTGTTCTGGCTGGTCACAATATAACATGAAGAAGTTAACGTCACACTTGTTCTTGTCCCTTTAACACTCCTGGCTTTTTATAACTGACATCAAGTCACTTTAAACAGTCCTTTGGTCAGGCCTGTTCAGCTCAAGCAATCATATCAGACACGGTAAGAAGCTGTTGTACTGACTGATCTGTGACACGGAGAGTTTACTCCTCACAAAAACATGTCTACAGGCATCAATACAAGAGGATGTGGGACGAGCTGTTTCCATAGCTACCCCAGTTGTCCCGGGAAAGTCAAGCATCCCTGTGGGATTTGCTGTTGTTGCACCGCATCGGTAGATTGGAACAGGTGTCATTATGAGGCCTGGGGGGGACGCTGAAGCGCTAATCACACAAGCAGAGAGGGACAGTCCAATCTGTGGTGGTCAGGTGCATCTCCTCCTGTTTCAGATGTTACTACAGCCTCATGCGGTCAGTACACCATCTTGTTTCTGTTTTTTCCCGTTATAATTCCGGGATCACTCAATACTTCAAACCACCATTTGGGCGGAGGGGTGGGGGCTTTGTTTGTACAGGGAGGCATTGATTCTTTTCCATTTTCCTGCAACATCAGATTCATGAAGAGCCACTCGCCTACCTCTCTGACACATAACATATTTCCTTACAGGCTCTTGTCTCTGTGGTTCCATACATTGATTTTAAATAGTTTCATATTTGTCATTGACACCTGCTCAAGGGCATCCTTTATTTTTACTCTTTTGAAGCTCACACAGGATCTTATAGAGGATAAAACAAATTCAAAAACAAGTAGTTGCCCCAGTTGCCTACCTTTCACCTGTCTGACCTAGTGGACTAGACAGTAATCCTTGAGACGTACTGAAGAACCAGGGTGAGCTCTCAGCCGTCCCCACGCAGATGTGACCTCAGGTGATTCTGCTGCTGAGAATAATAACTGGGTGCTTCATGACTACAACACTGGGGCCCTCATATTGTTGTGTTTTTCTTTATTCAGACTGAAGGAGCTCACTGGAAAAATTCCGACTATCTTCCTTTTGATTCATTTAATTTCTCTCTGTTTTTGTCAGAGGTTTAGTTTTTCCTCTTTAGGTTCTAAAGTCCTGCATAAACATTTTTACATCCCGCTTCAAAGCGGTGATGTATTCTAATTGTCAGAGTTTGTTATTCATCTGTTAGTCCGTCCGTCCGTCCGTTAGTCCACCAAATATCTTCGCAACCATTGCAGATAGAAAGATGAAACAAAAAGCACATTACTCGGGCGACAAAGGGGATGAAAATGAGATGATGACTGTGATTGCCACACATGGTAATATCCACACCTCACTACTAGATCATTTCTTATTTTGCAGTCACAACCTCAATATTAAACATCATTTTATACACTATTTCAGTTTTCATGTTTTTTAGTAGTACATCTGGGCACTGACAGTTCAAATTATGTTTGTATTAACATTTTTTTTTTTTTTTGAGTTACCTGTAGTTCTGGGGTGTCGCGGGATATTGCAGTCTTTGTCTGCATTGGTTCTTGCTCAAACTGGTTTGATATGAAATTGCTCAGTGGAGCAGATTTGTCACTCAGTATCACACTTGACTAACCTGTTGTTCCCACTGAGCTGATAAATGTTGCGTAGCGTACCACAGCACTGCACGAGACATTCCTGCTACCGTTTCACAATGAAATACGAGGTTTCTCCCCACAGGACAAGCAGGAGTAAATCCAGACACTAGGCTTCTTTAGCGTGTTTTGTAGTATGAAATAGTATATTTTACTCCGACTCGCCCTCAGTGAGAGATCTGTTTTGTGAATGTTAGTTGAAGTAGTGTATCCCAGCATGACTAAACACAAGGAGTGAACTACAGTGTGGCACTGAGCTAGTTTGATATTGGGAGGGCTGCACAGTAGCTCTCGCTACCCATTTTTAACAAATGCTAATGCAGTTGCTTGGAATGAAATAAAACTTAAAAACTTGTAGTGTAGCCTAGAACTGCAGCCTGAACCCATTACTGTTGTCTATGAGGAGCGTAAAGAAGTTATTTCCATTTACAATTCTTCAAATATTTTTTTTGTTATCGTCAGAGGTGCCAACGTTTTCAAATTGATGTGTGTTTGTATGCATTTCTGACCAGCAGAAAACCTATTAAAATTTCTTAGCACAGTTGATAGAGGCAGCTCAGAGGGGGGAGGGGGGTGCTGACAGAGCTCACAGGCATGCCCATTAACACCGAGCATTTCAGAATGGAAGTGATTTTAACCATATTCAATCAAAGATATTGAGGACCACGTATCACTTTGGGGCAAGACATTTGAAATACAGTGTAGGTGGACATCTGACAGCTGAATGACATGAATTAAAAAAAAACTACAATATGGGACCTTTAAAGTATTCATGCGCAATGAATCAGTGAAATTAGTGCAGAGCAGAGGGAAGCACCGGAGTCCAACCTAAACTACATGTATCTGGAAGATGTTTGCTGATTGGCTTCCACTGAAGGAGACTGATTTTTATCTGTCACTAGGCAACAGCTTTGAAGGACGTGTTGGCCAGAGCCTCTTTGTGTGTGTGTGTGTGTGTGTGTGTGTGTGTGTGTGTGTGTGTGTGTGTGTGTGTGTGTTGTATTTGTGGTAGGGCGAGGTCTAAGTGTGGCTCTCAAGCACAGTAAAACAGATATAGCTCAGTCATTTGTTGGACTATGTGGATGTATTTTGAGAGCGTTTCTGCTGGTCGTTGGGTTCAGGTTGCACCGTCCACCCTCTGAACTGTCTGTTACACCAGGTTGCACTTATTCACACAAAACACACAGTGATTCACGTTGGCGTTTATTGTGGTGAATGGTGTGTTACTGCAACCTCATGAACCAAACGATTATCTGCAGCAGCAGTGTTACATAATTATCGTTTGCTCCAGTATCATTATCTGTATGTGGCCTCCCAAGCAGATGAGATTTATATCATCAGCTGAAGTCAAGCAGTTTATCCCTGCACATATATTTTTTTATCACTCTAGTTTCTTCGCCCTGTGTTGCTCTCACCGATTGGCTTCCTCTTTTCCACAGCATCACTCAGTCAGTTCGCTCCCACGGGAAGAGGAGCTTAAAAGTTCATATTAAAATTGGCCCTCCCCCAAATTCCTGATGTTATCAAGCTCATGGTGACCTAAATAGAAAACATGCTAATTATTTTGCAGATATTGTAAAATGAAAGAAAAATTCTGTCAGTGGAGTCTGAGCAGTCTGATGGATGGGTCAGCTCTCTGTCCTTGGTCTCCTTTCTTATCTCTACAATAATTAACTTTAACGAACACGTGAGGCGTGCAGCACGCACAATTATTTCCATTTTTGCTGACATACAGAAGTTACCGCTAATTTTCCCTACATGAGTGTACAGCTTGGTGTGAAAGATATTTATCAAGTCAAAGCTTTTCAACAGGTTTTACCTCACATTTCAACATCATTTCTAGCTTTCTGCATACAGGGTAGAAATTAAACAACATATAAAATAAGGCCAGTATGGAAGAGCAGATGGACATATGAGGAGCTGAGAGAAAAGTCTGTATTTTATTGAATCATATTCAAATAGAATTGCAAAGTGTGTGTTTGTTTAGCACAGAAAAACTGTCTCAGCAGGTGTTGGTAGTCACAAAATATTTTCATGAATTTGGCAGCAGACTAATGACTGATTCCTTGTTAAACAGCAGCTGTGCGACGAGTCTTGTTGGAGAACCCGGCAGGATCTATTAGTTGAGACTCCAATCACTCATGTGGTAAGAGTGAAGGAAGCGATGAAGATGAACTTGTTTTCGATGCATGATTTTAGCATCTTTCCTTTGATTGCTCTTCTCAGAGCTTCACATCATAACAGCAGTAATCTAGCCTGGTTTATCCCCAGTCTTGTGACACTCCTTACTGAATTGTAAAAGCAGAAAGAGAAGATTTGACAGGACTGAATCCTCGGATGTAAGTGTGTCAGAGGCCCACTCCGTCTCTGACAGCCTCCTGTCAGGACTGCAGTGGCTGGACATGAAATTGCCTGAATGAGTATTTCCTAGTCATGGATGGTAGTTCCTAACAGTTTTACTGTCACAGCTGACAGAGTCTGCAGTCACTGACAGGATTCTAGGATTTACAGCTCAGTTCACTTCACCAGTTATTCTGAAAGTCACATGTGGGTATTTATGGGATGTTCCACCTGAACACCAGACGTTTAACCACAGATCTGTTCAAAACCGTCCTTAACAGAGTCAACAGTCACATCAAAGTCACACATCACTGAATCCAGATGTGCATTAATGTCGTGTTCTTGTTCCTGCAGGTGCAGAGGACGTAGTGATGGCGTTCTCACGGTCAGAGACGGAGGACCGGCGCCAGTGACCTTTGCTCCTCCCACCCTCATTCCACTACATCACAACCCACCACGCCTCCCCTTCCCACCCCACACGAAATCCACGGCAACCCAAACCCCACACAGACGACACTGATGAGCTCAGGAGCAGAGGGGTACGCCATGAGGGACAGCAGAGGAGAGGAAGCGACAGAAGACGGTGGCCGCCTCGCTCTCTCCCACCTGTTTCCGCCCCTGACTCCTCTCCACACGAGCTGACACACCATTCCCTCAGAAGCTTTCAAGTGTTTCAATGTGGGCTGAAGTCTTGGCAACAAGGAAGTCGGTGAAAACACTCACAGATCGTCTGTTGTTGTTTTGTTTGGTTTTTTTTGGGTGGTTTGGTTTTGTTTTGTATGATTTTTGTCTTGGTTGAGCCTTCAGGCAGTGTTACATGATATATCTGCTGTGGTCAAAAGAGGAATCGACCCACCATCAGCTGAAGCAAAGATAATTATAGTTTTGGTTTAGCAGCTAGTGTGATGATTGGTCATGTTAGGGGAGAGATTTAAGTTATTTCTGCTTACCCTAATGGGGCTGAAATTGTTTTTGATTTAGCTGATGTGTGTAAAGACTTATGTATTCTGTCACACAAAGGGCCTCATTTCTAAATAAAAGGAGCGTGATAGATGTGTGCACCACCTCCAACACACGCAAAAGAATGTATTTAGAATTATTCTCAGACAATTAATTTCACTTTATATCAAATCACAGCCGGTTTGCAGGAGGTCTAGCCAGATATCATGATTTTAATGTTTCAAGGTGAGTGTACTGCATTGTCTTCTAATGCTGGATCTATGCAGGTTTATAAATGAGGTCCCTTTTGTTCTGCTGCTTTATTTTCAATCACAGGCTGTGGAGTGTGCTACCAGGCTTTTCTTGTCAGGAAAAAATGAAAGATTCTAGCAGATTTAATAAACATTGAGACACAGGTGTATCCATTCTCTCCAGACACACTCATTTTGGGTTATTGTGACATGTATGATGATTTTTTTTAATTGTACAAATAGATGGGAAAATACAATAATGAATTGATTGTGCCAATTTTATTATTTGTTCTTTTTTTATCTGTAAGATAAAATTAACATGATTAAGAAAATCGATATGAAACGAGCTGTGTTTGTAATTTATTGTTTACTGAATTGACTCCCAGTTGCTCCAACGCGTCACTGACGCTGGAGAACCAGTAGATAGTGGAAACCTAACATGAATCACTCTTAAACGTCATCACCAGTGACTCTTTGGTCACACTAAACCACACAAACACTCATTTTTAACTACCTGTAACTAAACAAGGAGAACAAACATTAGGACTGTGTGCTATTTCTGACTGTACTGTATCTCTTGCACTATTATCAATGGGATATTTGCAAAAAATACATTTTGATATTTAGCACAGAGATTCTTTGTTTCAATGGTTAAAATAAATTTCTGATGTTTTTATTCCTTCAATGATTGAAAAAAAAAAAAAAACCTGTATTAATTGACTCAACTGGAATAGCTCGAATAAATATTTGTTAACAGCCAACATGTTTTTCCAGTGACATGCTCAATATTTAATGTGTTTTAAGTACTGTTTGTTAACTTGTATAACTTAAAATAATTGTAAGGTAATGTTTTGACGCTACGTATGTCTGCCTCATGGTTTATAACGTTCATTCAACTTGAGGATGTTGCCACAATGCAATGTCCATTGTCGTACATTGTTGAGGTTTGTGGAAGCAGCTTGCTCTTAAAATGTTCCAGAAAAAACGTTAACGAATTTCAATGAGTAAAAATGTTTTCTCTCCTTGGCAATAACTTCTTTTTGAATGTCCTCGGAAATCATTGCGACGTAAAACCAGTTGCAGATCTGTCACCCTGTCCGCCTACGACAAAGAAATTTGTCTTCATATGTTTACTTTTGTTTTACAACATTCTTTTTTTTGTCTATGCATTTGTTTTTCTCTAAAAAGGCGTCTTACTGTATATTTTTACCTATCAGGGTATCAGTTGTTCTATACCCTTTGTTGAACTGCGTGTGTGTGTGTGTGTGTGAGAGAGATCATCATTGAACTTGCTACCGGTTTTGACTTTCAGCATGCTGTGGAGTTCGACTACGATCGTTGTATCTGTTTACTGTGATGACCTGATGTTTCCTAATCGTCCTTTTTTTGTTGGTTTGTTTTTGTTCTTTTTAGTTCCTTCATGTGTTACCTTTGAATTTTAGTTTCCTCTCAGTCAACATTGATTAGTTGTATTTGTTTTGTATGGCTGCTGACGATGTCTTGACTTAATGCTTCCAAATCCTATACCAACTGAACCATTAAAGATATTTTAAACAGTGAGAAGTTTTCTTGTCTTTGTCATAAACTGGGTGTTTGTTAGAACCAGGAATATCTGCTTGACTAGAGAACAGACCTCATGCTGAACGCTCAGGGGAGAAAAGGATTCTGCAAAGTCAAAGTATGTGTAGTCATTGTTTATTTGTTCCGCTTATCGTCTGCATGTACAGAGGAAATTGATCAATGTACAGAAGTTCAGTCTGGTACCAGAAACTTTTCATCTGTCCTTACATTTAAATCCCTGTATATAGATTTATACATGTTGACAAAATCTACTCCAGGTGATTTATTTGCCTTCTCAGAGACTTTCAAACTCTGTTAAAAATGGTTTTCAACAAAGCCTGGTCTGTCAGGTGTTTAAGCAGATGCTATGATTTCAGGAACGGGGCTCTGTGTTATTCTTGTGCTAATGTTCTCTGTTATCATGCTGTTCTTCACAGACGTGTGCTAATCCTGTGTTTATTCCTCTGGGAATAACACCCCGCTTCAGAGTGGATGTTGGAACTTCTGTTTCCTACTTGATGAAAACACCACAAATGGATTTGTTGGATTCAAACTCCTAACAATTGGGACACAATAGTGTCTGACCTTCATTCGTCGTTAGCTGAGAGGGAAAGTGTGTTTTTCCTTCCAACCACATCAGCTCCCTCTCTCTGGACACGTGAGCCTCTTGTGTTGATCCGCTGTCAGATCAGAACAGCAGCAGCATCTGTACACCGGCCAGCTGATAACTGCCAGCAGCGCTATCACATCACATTACGCAACTGTGTGTGTGTATATGTGTGTGTGTGTGTGTGTGTGTACAGTATACTGTTGATGCCCTTCTGTGTCCACATACAGAGGGCAGAACTGGAAGTCTTACTGTTGAACATGGTCTGAGTTTAAATGACATTTGGTTTCTTGAATGCCAGAGTGTGAGTTTTAAGTGTCAGATGATCGTCTCCCTGCAGAATGGAAGAAAGGCTCACACCAGCGTCTGCAGGCTGCATGAATTTGTGTCAGTGACAATGAATGGAGAGCTCAGAGAAGGGTGGAAGCATGACATGAGTAGAGCCATATTTGGGCATAAACACAGATACCAAGGAGGTGAGGTTTCTGCTGGTCCGGTCATTGTTCTGTCCGTCCTTCTGTTTTTAAGTTATGGTCCAACAACATATTACAGGTTTGGCTTATGATCTACATCATCATATTGATGCAGATTTTTTTTTTAGGTATTCTTCACCACTGTGGGAAAGAGGCATTTAAAAAATAGATTTTTGCATCTACAATATTTGGACATCCCAAAACAGCATCCTCATAAGATCTAACACATGAAATCATGATGTTGATCCTAACATCCAGATCTGATCATCCAGGTTGTTAGAACTCATGGGGCCCGTGGAATGCTCATTAATGTGAGATAACTGGAATGTAAAATCAAACTGTTGAAACTGATTCATTCAGGTGAAAAATTTGACGTATCTTGAAAAGTCACTGAGCTCCAGTATATCCTGAAGAAACTCAACACTAGTTTGTTAGTCTGAAAGAGATAACTAATAAGGTTCCAAAGAAATTGACACCAGGTGAAGCTTTTCAAACTAAAATGGGACAAAAATGGAACCTGAAAGGGAGGGTTGTGAGTCTGATCTGATTGTTTTCAGTAGTTTCCTGTGGATTTTGTGGTGGTCTAGTGGTTAAGATTCGGTGCTCTCACTGCCGCGACGCGGGTTCGATTCTCGGTCAGGGAACGTGTCCTTTTTAGGGTGGCAGTAGCTCAGTAAAAGCCCCGTGCGTATGTGGGGGTGTTATGGGCCTGTACCCACTATATATGCATGCCACTAATACAATTATCAATACAGTTAATTAAAAAGAAAATCTGTGAAGCATTCGTTGATGAGAACTTGTTTTATCTCTTGTTCCTGTTTAAATTGAAGGCTATGAAGGGTGGAGTCTACTCTATGTGAACACACATTAACATTCATATGCAGTCAGTTGTGAATGTTTTCCTCTGGTCCTCACTCCTCATGACCTACATATTGGTTTAATGAACCCAAACAAATAAAAAAAGAGGTCATTTATGTAAAGATGAGGGAAATTCAAGCTGCTGTACCTCAGAATGAGTTAAATTAAAATTATGCACATGAAGCAGACTAAGCTAAGTCATCCCAAAGAATTCATATGCACTGTGCGTTTGAAATGATCATTGCAAAGAGCAGTTTCTTGTACAGCAATTTACTTATTACACAGCTTCCTATTTATTTATAAAATAATATTTTATCTCACTTCTTGAGGTTTTGCTCTTTTGTTTTTAGGATTTCTAGCATATTGAGTTGACAATCAAGACAGCTAGATGGGAGGTCTTTTTTTTATTAAGAATGTTTGAAAACCTCATGATCCTCCAGAACTCACATTAAAATAATTCCTCCTCATTAATTCCAGAGGACGGCTTTAAAATTTACTGCGCAAATGGAAAATGAACAGCTCCACCTTTCATCTTCAAAGCCAAAAAACCCGAGTGTGCAGCAGCTGCAGGAGTGAGGGAGGTGACTCTCACTCCCAGCCTCCCACCTCATGACTTAACATTATGAAGCGAAACCAGAAAGAATCCAGAGAAGACGAGGGAGAGGCAGGGAAATGCAACACTGCACAATTACTCACAGCCCTGCACAAAGCTCGGCAAGATACACTCTTCTCCACCCTAAACCTCATGACTAATAGATGAGATTTGAATCTGAAGTCTTCGCAACCTCCCTTTCTGCATCAGATGCTAAAGTTTTTCTTCCTTTCTCTACCCCTCTCTGATCTGCACTCCCACAGACGTAGCCATGATCAGTCCTTGCTTGTGCCCTTTTGACACTTACATTCAGGTATTTATCTATCAAAAAGGAAATACAGGAGAATATAGGAGTCCATGCTGACAACTAAGAAATATTCTATATCAGTTTCTGGATAGTTTGTCTGAGGCTCATGGCAACAGAGCTCATTAGTAAGAATAGAGAACACCAGCTGTCCTCGGTTACACCACAATGGTCTGTTTCAAATGCAAATATACAGCGTTATCAAATTTTCTCTCATGTAGAGGTTTGTCTAAGACTGATTTTCAATGGAAATGGAATGCTAATGTCACTTGTCTGTTTGTGGGTTGATTGCTCCACCACTTTTCTCCAGACTATAATATTGCTCATGACAGTGAAACATAAATTGTGCTTTTATCAGTTACCTGTTCAGACACAACAGACGCAAATAAACTACTAGCTTAATCTGGCTTTAATCCGGTATTATTACTCCTAATTGCACTATGTCCCTGTGACAAAAAACTGCAAAATAAAAAACATACTTTTTTTCACATGCCAGTTGATTCATCTGTTCACAAGTATCTCTGGTGATAGGTAGCAATGTTGTGCCAAAATACAGAGTCACTACAGTCCCTTAGTTTCATGTCTATCTCTACCAAATTAATTTCACCTCTATGAAACTAAGAACTCCACAGACTTCCTTACACCTAAGATCAAACTGTAGCTGTAACTGTGATGAAACAGTTACTCTAGCTTTCCCATAATTCCATCCAGTTTGAACACACTAAATGTCCTGCGTCATTTCAAACACATTCTCTAAGCTCATCCTGACATGTTTGACATCCTCTGATCGCTGGGAGAATTTCAATTAAATTTCAATGATCTTGAACAATGTTTTTTGATGTACAGTGTGAAAAACACATTCCATTGTGGACCCATTGTGGATATATAAGTGGAGTTCGAGAGGTCACCAAAAAGAGACGACATTCTTTCTGTGTTTATAGAGGGGTCAGGTTCAGGTGACCCCCCAACCCACCTCACCACTTGTCTATCTGCTACTCGTCTACTGATATTCTATCTGCTTCAACATGTTACTCCAGCCATATTTTGTTTTGCTTTGGTTCAGTACTTCTTTCGATCCTTTTGATTTAATGCTCCATTCTATTTTGGCACCTGTGAGTTGTTGAAATTAAACCTTCTTAGCTATGAGAAGCATTTTTTCTAGTTGCTCCAAATCTGGATCACATGTTAGTTTAGCTGTCCTTGGGTCATGAGCTTAATTCTGTGGACCACCCTTGTTTCAGTTATCAGCTTGTGACTTAAAAACAGAAAACGAAAGAAAGACATCACATTTCAAATCCATTGACCACTGTTGCAAAGGAAATATATTTATTGCAGCTGAAAATTCCCGTTTCCTATCTTTTTCCCACCTGATGGTTATCGCACCTCATCCTCTAGGGGCCCACTGACTCCAGCCATCTGCTTCCAGCTCGTTCTGTGATATTGTTTTGACAGAACTTTATTTCTCTCAGCATCAGCAGACCTGTCCACCTCCAGGATTCCCACTCCAGTGCTCTTACAGTGTGAAATTAACTTCCTGTGGATGATAAAGTGTGTGGGCAAAACTTATGGAGATGTCATCTCTGCTTTTTCCATATGACACATGTGAAGAGGAGAACATTGAGGGAATTTAGAAGTGAGACTAGTGAGGCCACGGTGAGATTTGAGAAGCACCCGTGCGTGCTCAGACGTAGAATGGAACATTAATAATGATTCTGGTGACACAGCTTGACGGGTCCTAAAAAGACTAATTTAGCTGGTCTGGTAATGTTACCAGTTAGGAGAAAATGTGAACTCTATGTGTTCTATCTGTATTTTCTTGTTATAGATATACAGTACAGACAATTTTAGCCTCAAACTCTCAGGGCAGCCCTGCAGTAGATTGTGACTGTGTCATCAGGCCTGAAGTATGTGTCATGTTGACTGAAATAAGTATGAGTGAGCGCTGTTGCTGCAGGAACAGCATAAACTTAGACCATGTTTCAGAAGATTGAGCTACAACAAACAGAAGCACTTCAGCCAGACTTTAACATCAACTCAAACATGAAAGTCAGCGTGACGTCATGGTATGAATTCAGTTCAATCATTTTGGGAAAATTCTATTTCAAAAATGGACCAAACTTTCTTTTTTATTTGAATTCCCTTGGTGCAGCAAGAAAATCCAAATGCTGAAACTTCAAGTCGTAAAATTCCTCCCTGGGGTGGTTGAAGGAACGAGTTGGGGGGGAGAAGGGGCAGATGCACTGACAGCAGAAGCTTTGGTATTTTATTAATGAAACAGACTTTGTGCTCTCGAGCTTTAAGTTGCATTCATCAGACCTCTGTTTTCTTTTCAGCAGACGATGGAGTCTGACAACCAGCACTAATCTATATATGTTCTAACAGACTGATGAATGGGCCGTTTGCATGACTCATCGTTTGCCTATCTGAAAACACGGTTGTCACTGGGATTAGCCGTTGATGCAAATACCTCATACACAATGGACCAGCAAAAATCAGACAAATAAAATGTCAGATAAAGATACTGCCGTCCCCTAGGACCTGAGCTATTTGTGGGCTTCGACCTTCGATAAGCTGGTGAAGCGTCCGACTGAATGCTAGGAATGCAGTGAATGACTCATCATTCTCAGCAGGAGTTGGCAGAGCAGACATCTCTTACGCCACTGTGGAGCGTTCTCTGACGCTCTAACTGTTGGCTCGGTGTGCAGACATGGCCGACGCTGCTGACAGTTCTGCAGAGGAAATGATACCAACCTCCTTCAGCCAATGGTCAAACGGATCAAAAACCGAGTTACTAGGGAAGAAGCAATTAATGGAAGTAGACAAAATGCAAACTGCAATCAAACTGAAACATCTCCAGTGACGGATTTACTTCAGATCATTGACCAACAGGTCAAATACGAGCTGAGTAGGTTTAGGTTATTAAGTTATTACTGTAGTTCACACAGGGTTTTAGTGATGAATACTTCATAAATTATGCTCAGTGCCCAGACTCACCCATGAGCGTTGATAGTGAGCAATCAGAGCGACGATCCACTGAGAAAACAAAGAGAAACTAGTTTCCCCACCATCAGTAACGTCACAGCAAACCTGGAGGGAAGAGGCGACGTCTGCTGACGCCAACACATTTGTAGCAAAGACCTCTGTTGTACCACACATGCCGAGCATGTCATGTCATGTCGTAACATGTCATGTCCATTTTAAGTATGTGGTCTAAAATCACATATCACCGCCCAGCTGGGCAATGGTGGAAAGATGTCAAACTACAGTCTCACCTTTGATCATTTTCTTGAAAACATTAGCGTTTTATTTGCCACACAAAGATAATATTTTACCCACTCTCACTGATTCTCTGCAAAATGACGGGAGGAAGAGGAAAATCGGAGGAGGATGGGAACAAAAATATGAAGGATACTCTAGACCAGATGGTCTCTTCTATGAGAGAGTTAAAGAGCGAGTTAAAGAACAACTTTGATAAGTTAAAGAGTGACTTTGATGAAGAGTTGGAAGAAAAGCTAAAACCGGTGCTAGACGCCATGGAAGAAATGAAGGACGAAATGAAGAAAATATAGGAGATATAGATGAAAAAGACAGAAGAATTGTTGTCTGAGAACAGGGATCACAAAAAAAATGGATGATTTGGAAAAAAACATTCGTATGAATTATGTGATTATCACTGGAATCAAAATTAAACCGAGGAATTACGCAAATGCTGTGGCCAGGGGAGAGGGAACTGAGCACAGCGCTGACATCGAATCTCTGGAGCAACAAGTGAGTTCTCAACTGGGGGAGCTGGAGATAACTATAGATCCAAACCAGTTTGAGACATGTTTCCCGTTGCCATCTGGAGGTAGGAAACCACCTGCAATGCTGATTAAATTCCAGAATTCTAGAATCAAAACAAAAAATTGCTCCTCTGAAACAAGGCTTCAAACTGAAAGGAAAAAATGTCGACAATAATGAGAATCTCATTAAAAAGTATCGCTAAAAAAGCTCGACAACTGAAGAAGAATGAGCTGATCGACAACACCTGGACGAACAACTGCAGGATCTTTATTTAAACAAAGGGGCTTTCTCTGAAGCAAATGAAAACGATGGTGATCAGGAGTGCAGAAAAGTTGGTGAAATGCGAGCAATAAAGAAGGAAAAGAATTGTTACTACACCAAAGATTAGTACAACAGCATCACTTCAATAGTGGGAGCTCTACACCAACATGGGACAGTTGAAAAAAACAATATCATCAATGTCAGAAACATGGATTTCTGATAACATGGGATAACATTAAGTTTGAGACCTTAAAGAGCACATTGATATTTTTTGATAATATAATAGCATGTGAAACTGTTAAAGTATATGAAACAAACTGGTTTATTCTTGGATAAACACTGTCTGTCTGCTGAAAGAGGTGAATATGATCATGATATCCTTGTTGAAAACACTGGCAAGGTCAGCTTCTTGTTGTGGCTATCTATGATGTTAACAAACCTTGTTGTTCCTAGGAAGAATGTAAGCATGTTTATGCTCTAGGTTAAAAGGCTAATATCTGGAAGTGGATAAAAGTATGAACATTTGTCAAAATACAATGGATGACATGTTGTAATGAGAGAGATGGATTCTGGGGGACGGGGATTTCACAAGCCTATTGGCTTCTACCAGCCAGCCCCTTTTTTTTATTCAGATGTTGTTGTTGATGTTATAAATGTGATGAAGGTGTGAAGTCTACCCCAAAACTAAATAAATTAATAAATATTTCTGACACAATCGAGTCTACTTTTACTCTGGGAATGAATGCAGTTACTGATATCATCATCCTTTTCCATTTGGCCTCCTCCACAGGCCCCACAGGCCAGGATCATCCTCACAACAGCTCCCTGTAGTTTGATGCTTAATGGCTCTTGAGCGTGGATGCTGTTTGCAGAAACGGAGCCCTTCACACCGGCCTTTGAAGCTGCTCAGTGACAACCTTTATATAACCTACACATAAAGAATGTCCAAAGGGTATAAAGTAGCAGTTCCAAAGCACACAATATTAATAGGTTGATGCAAAAGCACAATCATCGACAGTGTGAAACTCAGAATGAATGACTCGCACAGCAGCAGCTCCAACCAGCAGCACCAATTATCATTAGCAACTGATGACTGTTTTACCGGCTAATTGTGACTAATACGGTCGCGTAATGTGTTTTGTGTGTGTGTGTGTGTGTGTGTTGACATGCTTCATGAAATATGTATTTTCTTATTTGAAGTCTAAATCACACACGCACATAACCTTTAATCATGCAATCACAAAACACAGTGGAGGTGGGCCTGAGGTGACACTGCGTGAGGTTTCATCTATCTGCAGGTGGTGTTGCCATGGCGACAAAAGATGAAATTCTGTGAGTGAATTGGGAGCTGCCTGGTTCCGTGGGTCCTAACCTCAAGGGGACCCTTGAGAAACGAGAGCCAAAGGAACCGGTGAAGTGACCAGGTCTCTCCGTGACACCCATATCCTTAGGCCTTCCACTTAAAATTAGAGAGCAGCTGTCCCAGGATTATCTTATCCTGAGAAAGATTCCTTGAATACCCAGGACAGATTTATCCTGAGGCTGATGCAGGCGGGAGGAATGGGGCTGAGAGTCATTTGGAGAGGTGGGTGTACATAAATGCCAATTCTGAACTATGTCAGTGTCCTGACAGTGGCTTGGCAGGTGTGAACATTTGGTGATTTGTGCTTCTTTATCAGATAAATCTGCTAAAGTCTGTGCATTGAACTCCACCACTTTAGTCAATGAATTTTATGAAGGTTGAGGTTGAAATCAGGACAGACTTTAACATGAAGATCTGGGATTAGGTCTGTTTTGATAGGTATGTCTTTTAGGAAGTTAATGACGGTGTAAACCTGTCAGCTCATGTTTTGGTGTCTTAAATCGCATTTGCATGCTCCTCAAGGGGATAAAAACCAGTTACTGATTTGTGTAATTATCTAAAAGCAAGTCTGAAGATTTAAAAAACATATTCGGAAGACTGCCTTTCTCATTTCCTGAGGAAGTTATCTGGATTTGTGTGTATGGATTCCTCTGTGTACGCCCATCTGTGTGTTTATGTACTTCTCACCGGTGCTGTAGCTGTATTTTCTCGGTGTCTGTGCTCCTGAGTTTTCCTAATGGAGCGCAGTCGGAGCTGTGACAAGCTATTTACAGAAGCATTTCTCAGGGCTGGGCTGCTGCTCTGTGGAAAATAAACCCAAACCTTTGGTGGGTGTAAACACGTCGAGGGCTTTCCACAAATCGATATCCTGGAGGTGGAATCGCTTCGCATCAGGAGAGCTCTCGCATAATCTCCATGATAAAATACACTTTTTGAACAAATAGTGCCATTCATTCATTGCTTAAGGGGAGATGGATGGAGAGAGAGCTTCTCAATCTGAGCTCCCACTGTAAATATAAAGAAGCGAAGTGAGAGCTCTGTATTGAATGAAACTCCTGTTAGTGCAGGGAGAGATGTTCTATTATTGATGTCTCTGCTGGGCTCATTTCTGGCCGTCTCCTCAGGGAGGAGGCATGCTCACTCACCTCCAGCCGGAGTGACAGCCGGGTATGAATTACCTTCCTCAGTCCCCCCTGCTGACACTGCAGCTAGTGGCCACCAGCCAAGCATTTTAATATGGAGAGGAAGGATGTGTGGAAGAGATGAGATGTGAAAGTTGTGTATTCAGAAATGTTTCTGAACACACATGTGTGTGCGCATGCGACTGAAGGATTTTGCATCAGAGAAAAAAAAACCCCCAGGAAGACAGGAAGGTGAGAAAGAAGGGAGAGGAGAGGGGGAGACTAGGCCTGACCGTTTGGAAATCAATACTTTAAAGGTCGTGTGGGAGAAGAGAATGTGATATAGAGGCCCTTTAGCTAAAGCTTAATCCTCTATTAACATGCATCTGGCAAGATCTGCTTCCTCATCAAGAGGTGGGGTAGGGGGGTGGGGGGGCAGACACTGCCCCATGGAACACGGGATGTATCCATGCTGAGCTAATCTCTTGACATAGGGACACACACACTGTGTGTATTGACCTCTGGGTTGATATGTGGCTGTGACGCACTGTGATTGCTGAATAATACATTCATAATACATAGTGTCCCTCAGTTGATGTTTCATTGTATTTATGGATCTATTCCTCCATGGATAAATGTTAAGGCAGATGATAACACAAATTTGTCTCATCATTATCAACAAGTATCAAGATTTTTTATTTTAAAAACACAGTGTAAGCTGAAGACCGCATCAGTTCACCTCCATCTTTAGTTACAGTAATCAAATGAAATTTGTCTTGAAGAATGTACATAAAGTGGTAGAAAATAGATGGATGGATGGATGGATGGATGGATGGATGGATGGATGGATGGATGGATGGATGGATGGATGGATGGACGGATGGATGGAATATACATGTCTGTTCTACAGGTAAAACTGGATAGACCACAACCTCTTTCATAGAATAGTTGCTTTTTTTTCTTAAGTCATTAGTGGAAACAGCACGCCGGAGCCACCAAGAGAAGTTCTACATATCTATCTGTCTATATCTTGTAGGCAGAATTAATCTGTTTAAGTTAGAACTAAAAATCTTTTGACAGCTACCATCCTGCTATGGTAACAATAATTCTTTGAAAAGAATTCTGCATCCAGATGATGTTGGTCTAATGGATTGTTTTCTCAAATAAAAGCAGCTAATCAAATACCCAGTGCATTTAGAAACCCAGTGTAATCAATAAGTGCACCGCTGGCTGCCTGAGTTGGACAAGGATCAGAGTTTTGTTCAGAAAAGGCAACCTCAACAGAAGCCATAATGAATGATCAGACTTAACCAAAAGGAAGCTTTAGGAGCGGCTGCCTCCCTTCTTTGAAAAGTGACTAAGAGTCATAAATTCATGTCATGACTCACAACCTGAAGATGATGCGTCATGTCTTATCAAAGTAATTTCTGGCTGCTCTAGCCTTTGCCAGCAGGAGGATCATGAACTCAGTATGTGCTGGGGGTATTTCAATTGCTCCCTGTCTGTGGAGCTGAATTGGTGTGTTAATAATTGCTGATGGTGGCTAATAGCAGGTTAACAACGTAATTATTAGCATCTAAGGAGGCAGATACACACTAATGTGACCCGAGCTACATGTAGAGCGGATGTTGGCCTGATTTGCTCCTTTAATATCTCGATACCCGATGGTTTTAGTTTGCACTGACCAGAGCTTCATATCACAGGAGGGATCAGGTGCCATTGGGGGGAGGAAGAGAACAAATTACCTTCATTAGAAACCATTAGAGTCCCAATAGGGCTTTTAAAATTAAGTTTGAGAGTGGATTGAACTTTGGACAACACCGTATTTATCCTGCATGGATGCCTAAAAAAAACACAAAGAAAGCTTAAGTTAATCTTTAAGTCATCCCTCAGATGAACATCTGACCAGATTCCTGTTGTCTGGGCCGTTTTCCTTATTTAGGTCATGCTTCAAACGGATCGCCACAAAGGAGGACATGCTCCATGTCCTCACACTCTTTAATATCACCCACTCACCACACAAACTTCCTTTCGAGGGTAATGAGGGAGCAGATTGTTCACTCTGCTGTCTGGACAGTAGGTTTTCTCATACTCCAACACAGGGATGCAGATTTTTAATTCTCACTGTGGGGGTTGTTACAATGGGTGGGCTTTGGGTTTGTTTTATTAGCTGTATCTGGTGCGTGGGTGTGTGCACATGCAAGTACTATGTGTCGGGTTATTGGTTCGGTCATCAGAAACAGAGATGGATTTGCAGAGATATGTGACAGCAGTGGTCTCCATTATGTCTGAGCAGGTTCCCATTCCTCTATCAGATAAAGCAGGTCCATACGTATCAACTCAATGAGCAAACTGCCAGTGATTTTGTCATTGTTATTATATTTGAGCTTTTCAAACTATTAATTTACTGCTTTTAGCTACCAATCAGCAGGAACCTTAAAACCTCCGATAGGTGAGGTAAATAATGTTGATAGTCTAGTTATAATGAAATGTCTGGCTGGGAAAGTGTTTCACTTATGCCTCTGAAAAACAGAGAGACTAAGGAAACAGAACTAGAAGCAGACATGAGGGCACAGCTGCTGCATTACATTCAGTTTTATATAAGAATATCAAACAGACAAGAATGTGTCAAAACTAGATCAAACAATCTAATAAAGAAGGTATATCTGGATGGAGGTTCACAAAGATCTGAGGATGGTATTTGATGTTGGAATTTATTTATTTTTTATTTCCCTTTGGGATAATTAAAGCATTCATTCATTCATTCATTCATTCATTCATTCATTCATCACTATGAGCTATATGACCTTGTATGTGTGTAATGTAAAATCAGCTGACAATAATTAAAACAAGTGACAGATACCTTCTTAAAATATTGCTAGTATCATGTAAAAAAAACAATCACTTGTTAATGGGGTAAAGTGAAACCTCTTTATGAGGAGTGGACGGAGATAGTGGAAGAGATCCATATCGCAGGACTGCAGGAAACAGATGGACAACAAGTGAAGGTAATGGACATCATTCCCAAATCAGGGCTCTGTGAGACTACCGGGGTATAAGAGGACAAGGGAATAACAACTCCTGAATGTACGTCTGTTGAAATTTGTTAATTTTTTTAGTGTATTGTGGATGTTTTTGGAAAAAATGGAAAAAAACAGCAATAAAAACTAAAATGGGAAAAAAAAGAAAGGCAGGTCCATTCAGGTGTAGGCAAAAATATCAGGATCTATACACATTATAAGCCAGGACACTATAACCCAAACATCTCTGGGCTGAAACGTGGGACACATAGGTACTCTCATATAAAAGTACCGACGACCATGTGAAACAAACCTGAGTCGTGATAAAGAAATAAAAAATAGATACAAGGAGAATGGCATTGGGTCCTGATATTCAATCCCTGGACTTCAGGAACATATTCTCACATTTTTGATACCTCATTTCCATTAGAACACAAAAACGTCACAATATCCAGCATTACTCCAGTCGTCCCAGGGGACCTTATATTCAGTGTGACGTCTCTGGGGGTCCGGAGAACCCTGCCTATCACAGATGAAATGACTGGACTCACTGTGACAGCCATGACACTGCCCCCCTTTTAAATCACAGAGGCAATAAAGTCAAGGAGGTGAGAGTTTGACACCAGCTTGACCCTTACTATGAACTCTCCACATGGCGAGTCAGAGGTGACCTTCTGTGGAGGTCAGGGGTCAAGGATTTAAAACAAGCACTTCAAAATCATGGCACCGACCCTCCTCTGAGAAACCTGAAGCCCATCTGGAGGAATCCACAAAACAGAACAATGTAGCAGTGTTCCTTGATTATTTCTGCTTTCATATTCTTATTCTGACATGTGTGATTAAACAAAATGAAGAAATCTGTCTGCCATAAAACTAAATTACAGCTGTCTTGACAATGGTTTTGAGGACTGAAAGCGTAATCTACATGGCTCTTAACTCCAAGAGAGAAAAGACAGAAATATTCTGTGAGGCTATCAAGCCTTCATCTGTCAGATTCCCAGTCACTCCTGCCATGAGTCCTGGCTTTTATATGGATAACAATGGGAGACAGCTGAAAAGACTGGCTATTGACAATCAAGAGGTCATTATTTATGTATGTATGTATGTATGTATGTATGTATGTATGTATGTATGTATGTATGTATGTATGTATGTATGTATGTATGTATGTATGTATGTATGTATGTATGTATGTATGTATGTATGTATGTATGTATGTATGTATGTATGTATCCATTTATTATTATTATTATTATTATTATTATTATTATTATTATTATTATTATTATTATTATTATTATTATTATTATTATTATTATTATTATTATTATTATATTATTACTATTATTATATTATTATTACTATTATTATTATCCAGAGGTTACTTCACAAGAGTGACATAAAGCAATGGTAATATTGCCAAAACAAGTCTCCCAGCAGCTTATTTCTTCATAAACCCGAAAAAAAGAGAAAAGGAAGTGCACACACTGACAGAAGGAGTGCTTAATAAATGACTGTGAGTGACGAGCTTGCCTAAGTGAGAGCAACTTAAGTGAAAGGGAATCAATCACAGAGACAAGATTTCAGATTATGTCTGTAAAAAATACAGGAAATTAAGAGAGAGAGCTTTAAGGTGAATGGCTTCAGCTGCCTGAGCGATTTCTGACAGATTTGGGCTCATATAGACCCACAGGCTTAAAAAAATTCCTTTGAAAGTACTTGAAAAGTGAGATTTTACTTACCCTCAGCCAAGGAACAGTCATGAGCAAAGGCAGAGGCATCAGTAATGAAGGAAAAAAAAGTTTGCTTAAAGTCTTGCTCTGTGTGAAATGAATCTTTCAACAAAAGTATTTTGAAACTTGAGGCTTCTAAAAATATGAAGTGATGGACATTTAGGTTTCTCGCAATGTGCTTTTGATTTTCAGGTAAGGAAATAATGAGAGAATAAAAAGCATAGGAAAACTGACATAGATGTATAATATAGGGAAATGTTTCTGATCGGATAGCCAAACAATTATCCTCTGAAAAATCATCTTCACTAAGTTTTTTCTCTTATGACATCGGTTAATCAGATATTGGAATTCAGAGATCTCCTTGTAGCTGGGACGGAAACAGAAAACAGTTAATGACACAGGCTGCAGTCTAGACACCAGACAGGAAACAGAATATTGCAAGATGTGGCGTAAATGGTCGTGACCACTTAGAGTCACATGAGCTAATCTTTTCCATGCTCTGTCTGCAGCCCACCACCCAAAACAAAACGATCTCCAACAACATGCTCCTGAAGTCCAGTGACCCCAGGTAGGTCCTCCCTCTGTGCATGCAGGCAGAGCGTATAACTAAAGCAGATGGGTGGAAACTGGTGGAGGGTTTTAGAATAATGTGAATGTCACAAGGCTTCCACAAACCTTCAACCATCCACATAATGTGGTGTATCTAATCTCTGGAGGGCGTGAGAAGTAAGCTCAGTTGGAGACGGATGGCATATCAGGTTCTTCACTGAGCATCTACTGTATGTAGAAACCTCCTGAAACAGTTGATGGCACATTCACCTGCAGCATCCACTCAGCTCTCTTAGGCATCTTTATCAGCAGCCTCTTCGGCCAAAAGCATACAGTATATGCTAAAGCAGATGGTGAACTTCCTTTTGGACTTCTTGTGCTGCTAAACAGGGTAAAGACAATAGAGCAGGGAACAGAAAACCGTGGTGGAATATGATGTTGAAATCCAATCCTTCATGCAGCAGGCATAACGTGAGAAAATTATGAGTACTGTATTGGCGAAAGATAGTAGAGGGATGGCGAGGCTGCAGGTCGTGCACGCCACAAAGGCTGCTGCAAGGACTCATTCGATGCAATTTGCAGCTTTATATTATCATTTCCATCTCTATGATTTGTCAGTTCTGCAAGATCCATCCCCAACACTGTGTGGATGCTGCTGGCCCTTTGGCAAATACAGCTGATCATCCCATTCAAATTAAAAACAACAAGGTGTTGAAGAAAAGGCTCAAATGCAAACAAAACACTCATTACAATGTGCAAATTGCACGGCACAAGTGTGTGCCCGTAATCCTGCATTCACTTTCTCATACAAATCATCAACCACTGTAAGAATCCTAAAAGCGCAGCAGCCTCTGCCTTAGGCGTAGATGTCGTTTGGAGGAAGTAACACCTTTCTGATCGCTTTTCTGACATCTCACCTACCCACCAGCCCCTGTTATCGCCGGCCATTGTCCCCTGGAGGAATGAGAATGGCCGCTGCGCCTCCTCCCTGGAGTGCTGGACGTTGGTGGGGGGAGGCATTCTGAGACACTTTGTGTGTTGCCAAACTGAAAACAATCAGGCTTTGTGCTTCAGTTTTCTGTGGCCCTGATGGTCATAGACTGCCTGTTTACGGTCCCAAACACTTAATTGTGGCCTCACACAACCGTGTCCATTCTTCACTGTTTCCCCACCAAATGAATCTGCAATGAGGTCTAATGTTCGCTATTTATCTTTGCAGATATCATTTATAAAATTTTACGTTTATTTAGATTACAGGAACTTTTTTTATTCGGGAAAAAAAGATTAACTGCAGAATATGAAACTGCATGGTTTTCAACTCTCCATTTTTTGAGTGCAGCACATTCATAAAAATGTTGCGTAATGTCACACGGATGTAAATAGATAGATACATGATAAATAAAATAAATTGACATTGATATTTGTGATCTGTTGTAATATTGCGCCCTCCTCTTCTCAGAGGTGCTATCCATATCTGAGGGTGTTGATTAGATAGCATCTCCACATGCATTTACAATTCGAAGCACTACTTATCTCACATTAACAGACACTTGGTGTTTTGTGATTTTTTTTCTGCAGTGTGAGGCTAGAAGTTAACTCATGAATGATCATTGTCTTGCTAGTTGTTATTGAATTTTAAGGAAGCACCTTTCACTTCTGAATAATAAAAGTGAGCACTGTGGCTCACTTTTATTATTCAACATTACATCAAGTCAGATTTCTAATTCCCACCTTTCCTTTTTTGACTTACGGATTAAAAGCCTTTTGGCCTCAGAGGCGCATAAGTAGCTCCACCAATCTGAGGTTTTCACATTGTGTTGTGTAATGTTGTAGAAATACAATAATAATACTAATCAAATCCATTTTTACCACACTTCAGTTATGTAGTTCCATCCAACCTGCACACCTCTCCAGGGTGGTAAAACAGAAAATGTTTTAGTCCTAAACTAACACAGCCCTACAACACAACTAATTTAGATAATTCATGGATCCTTTGTTTTTATCTTTAGACAAAGAGAAAACTTGAAGGGTACAGATTGTCCCTTGGGTTTCAGCTCTCACTGCATCTTAATCATGATGACCACCGGGTACCTCTGAACAGCAGCAGAGGGCATGCGGCCCACGCCTCTGGTCTTAGTTTAGACGGCTGCACTAAACCAGCTGCATGCGCTCACGCAGGCGATGTACCGACGTCACAGGCAATCGCTGAACACCTGCTGCGTTCATGTTCCCCTTCTGAGCTCCGATATCTGAAACTCTAAATGTAGAGTTGACTTTTTGAGTGAAAAAGACGGACAGATTCAGTTTAGTTTAATAACAATGAAGTGCTTGTAAATTTAATAAAAACTTGTCAGACAAAATAATATTTACTTGTTTGTTTTGCTAGATATTTCATGTAAAACGAACAATTAAGATTTAAAAAGCGGACCTTCTATTCAAATAGACCTGCTTGCTTTCCTTCAAATACCTTTCAAAGAAATATATTTAATGTAAGTTTCAAGTTTATTAATTCTTACATAGCCCAGATTCACAAAGAATGTCTCAAAGGGCTTTACAATCTGCACATGGACGATATCCCTCTGACCTTTGTGTACTGCGAGCAGTACAACCCTCACATCGGATAAGGAACAACTCCCCCCAAAACCCTTTTAACAGGGGACAAAAATGGATGTAATATAACCTTTGGTGTTTTGCATAGAATATATCCGTCTAATAAATTCGATACATATTCAAATTTTACTTCTCGATATGACATCACATGGAGACATCAGGGAAAATGAATAATTATTCCTTTATCTAACAACTTGCATTTCCATTTACAAACCTGTCATCTATTATCCAAACCACCCAGACCAGGTCTATCAGGATTACTGTTTATTAAATGGTTGATTGCTTGTCTGCTGTATTCCAGAGAGTTTAATGACCGCAAGACTACATAACAAAACACGGAGGGCACAAGAAACGCGTCACCTGAATGTCCGACAGTTCCTGAACGTCTCAAGCTGCAAAACTGCGAGAGAAGCGGCGATAGAAGAGGAGAGCAGAGCGGCGGTAGCGACGACGGCCATCTTAGAGCTGCCGTAGTAACCGACGCTAATCTTCTGGATTTTTATCTTTCATGTTAGAGACCAAATCCACCTGACTGACGAGCAAGAAGAAGAAAAAGGTCGTTTTTTTCCTCCTCCAACCACAATTTAACTCGAAGTCGGGATGCGGTTCCGAGGGAATACACGATTTGCATCCGCTGTCGGGCTGGTCCTCGGACTGTTATGTGTGGTGGACTCGGCTAAAGGTAACTCAACGGGATTGTGTGTTCTGTGTGTGCTTTGGAAACGTCTGTCCTGAAAGTCGTCGGCGTCTCCGACCCCTTTGGAGCCGCTGGAGGTTGTAGCGAACGGCTAGCGGGACTCGGCCGTCCTGAGGGATGCGCGTTCAGGGACCTGCTGAGGGATGGTCCGATCCGGATGGAGGGACCCGGAGCAAGTGCATTCACACACACACACACACACACACGCACACACGCACGCACGCACGCACGCACACACACACACACACACACACACGCACGCACACACGCACGCACGCACGCACGCACACACACACACACACACACACACACACACACACACATCTGTTTACTCGCAACCAAACCGAATTCCCACGTTATGTCACAAATGAAAAAAAAGCTACATTTATTTAATTATAACATGTATGAGTAATGAATGATCCCAGAAGCGTCCCACCGTGGAGGGAATATCAAGGCCCTTGAAATGTCATCTGGTTCTGTGTTCGAGTCTCATCTGTGTTCAGATGGGAGAGATGTCTTCAGTTTTTCATCTCTTAAACTTATCCGTACCGCTTTTTTTTTTAAATATCCGTAAGTACAACTGAATGAACGTGACGTGTCCTCACTTGTATTTATTGATAACCTCACGGGTTTTCTTTTTTTTTTTTCCTCCATCGGTAGGCCTAATAATCGGTTCTGATCAGCAGGACGGAGTGTGACCGGCTACGCATTGCAGATCTTTGTCCGCGCAATGAAACATTTATGCGCTCCGATCACATGTTGAAGCAGAAATCTCAGTAGGTCTGTGCGTAAAACTACTGTGGAAGGACTCTTCTCGTAGGGTGCCTCCAATGGACACCACTGACCGGGGGGGGGGGGTGAGAAATGTCTGTGTTTGCTGCAGGGCGGCCCGCCTCACCCCCTGCAGCAGCTCCGCGCACTGACACCCTCCCTGTGTGGATTCAGACGCTGCGTTTTTCCACGTTCAACTCAATAAATCCAGTCACTCCACAGCGTGAGCTTCATGTTTCAGGGTGTGTGGAGGCAGATGCGTGTGTTGTTTCTCAGGATGCAAGCCAGAGTGTGTCTGAATAAGGATGAGGATTTTGTTTATGCTGTGGCAAAGTGTGTGTGCTGTTTAAATCCACCTGCTGGCTTTCCTGCCCTTATCAGTAAAGGAGCCTGTGAAACCTCCATCTTGCCAGGTCTTATCTTTTATTATCCAAAGGTCACTTTGTTATTTTGTGTTCCACCTCTCTCTTGGAGACATTTGCCTGGCATATTGCTATATCATTTTTTTGGTGTTATTTCCAGCAACCTTCACGGGATTCTCTTTTGGAGTCTTTCCCCCCAAATCTTCTAATTTAGATGTCCTGAAATGATTCCTTTAAGTCAAATTGATTTTAGGCTACTTCAGCAGCGTTGGTGGTGGAGGTTGTGTTCATAACCTTTTCCTAATGCACAATCATTACTTATTGATGACAGGGCTACAACAAACCTCATAAAGTCTGTTGAAAATATTTCGGTTTTGATGCACACTCAAAGATTTTCAATTGTCTTACATGATTCTTCACACTGCTGATGAGGAACTGCAAGTGTGTGAAATTGCTGCTGTTGATGGTCTGAGTGAGGCCCATAGAAGAATCACAACATTTTAGGATTTTATTACTCTGCTATTGCCCATGAGTCAATGTTTTAAGACATGTTTTCTGGTGTTTCTCATCATGTTTTGTCACTTTGCGTGTCTCGCCCATGTAATCTAGTGTGTGTGAGTGTGTGGCTGTGAGCAGCTGCTGGGTGTCCTCATGCTATAGAGGCAAACCCTGGGTCTGCTGAGGTGCAGAGTGTCCTCTGTTCTCACACAGCCAGCCAGACAAAGGGCAAGCTGCTGGCGGCTCAGAAACGTCTTGGGTTGTTTGTCATTGAATTAAGTAATTCTATCTGAAGGAAGTGGAAACCATGCTTTGTGTGTTACTGAGTTAATATATGCATCATGGGCGTAAAGAAGTACATTTATAGGTTTGCTGTGAATGTTATTGCTCAATCATCCTAATCTTGGAGTCATTCATACCCTGCTATTGATCCACTAAATAGTTCAGTTCAGCCATGTACCAAGTGTATATCTTATTAAGTATGATTTATTTGTCAGCGATGTGGTTCAACAGCAGCTCCTCTGTTGACAGATCCACATTAAAACATTAGTTTTCTTAGAAATAAAAAAAGACACGCAGAAAAATATCAGACATAAAAAAAGACATGCAGAAGAATATCTTAATTTGTATTTTTATTGTAAGAAAATACTTTCACTTTTTTTTCTGGTTTGTTTGCAACGTTTCCCCTTTTCCTTGGTAAAGTCTTTCGTCACATTCAGGTCTGTTTATTAAAAACATCCCAGAAATCAAACTCTAGGATGAACACCACCGAGTTGCTGTAAAATTAACCACAGGCATATCATCCAGTTTAAATTACAGTTTCCCAGTGTATCTAATTATTGTACTCAATGTCAAATATTAGATTCCTTCAAGATGTTGGTAAAAGTGTGTTATCAACAAAAACAACTTCAGAGAAAAAAACCAAGACGAACACCTGAGGGTATCTATGGAAAAACGAGGTGACCACACCTGAGTCACGTCCGATGTTATCTGACTCTTTCGTGTTTGTAGAAACGTCCCGCAGTCAGGACTGAGGTAATGAAGTAACTCCAGTTATGTTCTATTTCAAATTAATTACTGCTTCTGTGGATTTACTGCCAAACATCGTGTTTACTTGCCCTACACCGAGGCCCTGTTCAGATTAACACGTTTTTGGTATTCATTATTCAGAACATTTCAGAGGAACAGAGGCTTCTAGGCCCAGACTTCATGGTCGGGATCGTGGACCAGTTTTCCCACAATGCAGTCCCTGTTTGAAGGATCGCAACTTCAAGCCCTGCAAGAATGTGTATGTGAGATAATCCCTGAAAGTTGTTGAAGCATTTCGATTTGGTCGTTCGCCACTTAGTACTGGAAAGATTAAACCACAAGAATACTGGACTCAATCTGGGTCAGTAGTGACTGTCTTGCCATTACTTTCCCTTCAGAAAATCCAGGATTCTACCTGATCCAACCCGTTTAAAAAATCTTCTCAAACAAGTCAGTTCTGTGATTTCACAGGAGCACAAATATCAACGCTTTTTTGATCAACCGACATCTTCCTAGGTGACCTCCTCCCTCCTGTCCCATTGCTTTCAGGTGAAACATTTCCACTCCACATCCGTTTGCGTTTGGGTTTGTCCACATTAAGATTTAGACTCCTCCAGACGAAAAACAGCCAGAGTACCAACGGCTACAGGTCACTTACACCTGACTGCCTGTCAACAACTGTCTCACTCTCACTTTTTCACTCTCAGTAGCCCTTTTGTGCCGTTCAGACAGAGACGTGATTGAGTTTCATTCACAGCCCGTTGACTCCCAACCCCCCCACCCCCCACCTCGAAGGAACACTACGGTCATCAAGGGTGTGTTCTTCAGCGGAGCGGCTGAGGCGGTGTCGAGGACAAACAAATGTTGTTGCCTGGCAAGGCAACTGAGAGACTCTCCTGTGTGAGCAGGGTGTTTGGAGAATGAGGGCCCCTGAGGTCTGAGCCTCATTTAAGGGTCTTCAAGCTTTCCTAGAACAGTCCCCAGTCTGTGAAGGAGTCTGCTCATGTCAACAAGTTAAGAAGCTGCTGGAGGACGACAAACAGAGACGTGCGTCCACCATGAGCACATTGTTCTCAGATTAGTCTGGTTCTACGGAATTAAGAGAGTGTCTCAACAGCAGAATAGAAATACATAAATCTCGATTGTCACGTCCACAGTGGGTCACAAGTCTGCTGGAGTCTATCCCAGCTGACTATGGGCGATCGGCTGGGTTCTCCCTGAATGAGATGCCAACTCATTGAGCCACACAAAAGACAAACGTGTCTTTGTGTGTGTTAGGTGTGACCAGTTCACCTTATCTTCATGTTTACAGTGACCCATCAGCATACAGCCAGTGGTTTACAGTTAGACCATTCAGATTTACCAAACCCCTGCTGGGTCATGTCTGCCTGGAAACATCCCAACGGCTAACACAAGGTGTCACCTGAGCTCAGAAACTACGCCTACTGTTTGTCAGTGTAGAGGTGCACCCAATGGGACGTGTAGGAATCACAACACGGCTGCAGAGAGGCTTCATTCAGACTCCACTCTGCTTGTTGACCATTTTCAGCCTCTTTTGCTTCATAAGTGATTTTGATACAAATTTTTAATTTGTTGTGAATTAATCGCAAAGACCGGCCTATGGAATATTTTGCCCTGCTCTTCATTTATCGACCTGCCTTACAGCAGAGTTTAGTGGAATTTGCATGTTATCAAATGAGATGAAAGCTTGGAAGCTGTCGGCCTTCAAATGCCTCATGTGAACTAGATTGATGGAGCAGAGCTCCACAATAAATCCCAGTCCTGATGGTTGGCTGCATCGTCACCATTACACAACATGCCCTCAGAGGTTCCCAGGCATTATCAGGCTTCATCTGATAATTACAGACTGATCATCTGCTGCCGTGATGCTCCTACTATCTGGACAGCTGTGGTGTGTTTCTCTGGTTCTCCCAAGGCTTCCAGTAGGCTGTGAATACTCTGGTCCCATCCTGTTTGGTGTGTCATTCGGGGTAATAGGGACACTTCTGACAAGCAAAGCAGGGATTTTATTTCCCTGTTTGTGAAGAAGAGATCACAGTTGTGGTGGAACGGTTTGTTCACACGTCCTGCTGAATCTAAGGATTAACAGGACCTATTGTGATCCTAACGCTGTCACAGGAAGCATTTCATCATGGTTAATAGGTCAAACTGTAAAGGTTAGGTCTCAGTAAAAGAGCAAGGCAAACATGAAAGGGCTTTGTCTTTGTGTCCATGTGAATGGTCAGTGTGTTACCCTATTCTGTAGAATCATGAAAAAAGCTACAATGTCATCACACAATTGGAGAGGTCCCCGCGGGAAATCTGTGACTGCTGAAGGTTTGCTCTAGAGCAGTGGCTCTTAACCTTGTTGGAGGTACCGAACCCTGCCGGTTTCATATGCTCACTCACCGAACCCTTCTTTAGTAAAAAAAAAAAAAAAAAAAATATATATATATATTTTTTTTTTTAAATTGAAGGCATAAGTGTATGTTTTACTGGTGTATTTAATGAATTGTGCATTAAAGTCACCTTTTTCAAAGAACAAAACCAAGACAGTATATGAACTCACATGAAATGACCTACCTGCAAATCAGTGTGACTTCCGCTGTTATTATTGAGAGACCAGTTCAGATATGCGTAGCTTCACCATGGCAAGTGCTACTCTTCTGTCATTTTCACAGCAAAGTCTGTTTCTTTTGTTTTCCATGTAGCTTAAGAAAGTGTTCCTTTATTTTTGCCAGTGCGAGACTAGAGTTGCTCAACTTGGCATAGAAAATCATGCAGAACGCTGACTCCCATCACGTATCGTTATACAGTACATGTAAATTCACTTTAATAATAATAATAATGGATTAGATTTATATAGCGCTTTTCTGGACACTCAAAGACGCTTTACATCAGATCCATTATTCATTCACTCCTCATTCATACTTGGTGATGGTAGACTACGTGTGTAGCCACAGCTGCCCTGGGGCAGACTGACGGAGGTGTGGCTGTCAATCTGCGCCTACGGCCATCGGAACAATCACACACATTCACACACCAGCGAGTGCCCCACTGGAGGCAAGGAGGGTAAAGTGTCTTGCCCAAGAACACAACGACAAATGACTCGGCGGGAGTGGGAATTGAACCGCCAATCTTGAATCATTGACCCGCGATACCACTAAGCCACGGCCACCCGTTGCACATATACGTCCAACCACTTTCTTTTTTTGCTCAACATAGTTACTATGAATTAAATTAAGAAAGCAATTAGATGACGTACCATCATTGTGGAAGAAAGGAACCCACGATGTGTCGGGTGTTTTGTCTTGACCTCCGTCTCCGCCGAACCCCTGAGACCGTCTCACCAAACCCCTAGGGTCCGATCAAACCCAGGTTAAGAACCACTGCTCTAGAGTCTTTGATTCTTAATAGATAGATAGATAGATAGATAGATACTTTATTAATCCCGGAGGAAATTGCATAGAGGATATCTGGTAATGGTCTGCAGTGTTGCTTCTGTTTGAGAGAAAGTCATAGAAGGAGAGGTGAAACCATTAATTATTCTTGGGTAAACCAGTTTCAAGTCTAGAACAAAAGTTGCAGAACTAAACATGTTGTTTTATGTCTCAAAAAGGACTCCATAAGATACTGAGCTTCTTAAATTGTCTGTCCCTTTGATTGATAGTCTTGTCACTAGTGTTGCATCAGTATTCATCAACTTTTGAATTGGATGCCAAAAATTAAATAACAGCTATTACCATACAGCCCAAGTTAACAATACATTGTGTAAAATACTTAATAAACAGAACGCGCTAATATGAAAATCATCAGACATCGGCAGGTTGTTGGTCTCCCTTTGAAAGTGTCATTACGAAACACAAAATAAGACAACACTGACTCTGAACTGTTGAGGAAGTGAAGCAGCAAAGCCAAATCATTCATCTTCAAAATGCAGCCAGGGACTGAACTGATAACTAGTAATCAGAATCAGAATCTTTATTTGTCATGCTGACACATGCTTTCACATGCGACAGTACGAAATATCCCTCTGAAGTTCCCAGTTAGCCCGTCGGATAAATATAAGAAAAAAAATTGAATATGTAAAATATATACAGTATCTGAACAGCAGTTCTTATTTACAGTGAGTGACAAATTAAAGTGTGTCAGTGTTGAGTTCCAGTGAAAGTTACTTGGAACAGATATACTTTACAGTATAATTGTAAGATTACTGGTAAATCTAGAATGAACTGTGAGAAATTTTACTCAAGTTCTGATTGCGCTTTAAATTATTAAAAAACAACATTAGTATTAATATTAAAGGGGTCCTATTATGAAAATTACATTTTGGTCTCTACATACTGTATACATAGTGATCCTCCCTAACCCGACCAACTCCTAGAATCTGGTAAACAAACGCTTCCTGGACACTTTCTGGGAATTCATGGCCCGGACCGAATCAAAATGATCGGATTTTGCTAGAGTGGTATTTGTGATGCCACAAAGAGCACTCTGTGATTGGACAGAGCGATTGACGATATTGACTGGTTGACATGCCCAACGGCGTGGCGATCCCCAAGGGGGAGTTTGTTCAAGCTACAATCTGAAAATTCTCCACAAAATGTTGAACTCAGCTAGCATTTTACTAACTAGTTAAGTCCACTTCTGTCGTGTGTGTGTGTGTGTGTGGTTTGTGATCAGGCTTGGGTACCAGTGTGTGATAACGACCTGGATCAGAGCTACACACTGAAAGTTCCTCACAAGCTGTTGTAGTGGCTAACTAATTAGCGCTGCTTCAGTCAGGTATGTATGTTTGTGTGTGTGTGTGTGTCTGCCTGTGGTTATCCCCAGGCGACACACGCCAAAGCAAACACATAACCAGTTGCACATTAATTACTAATTCAGAACAATTGTCTGTTTTTTGGTGAATGAAAGCAGCTTTAGCTCTTCTAAGTGATCGGAGAGCTGCGTGTATCCACACACAAACATACGCAATCACGCACGCACGCACGCACACACACACACACACACACACACAAGAATACAAGAGAAAACATAGTCTTACAGGTAAAATCCCATGTTTCATTAGTTTGCGTTAGCTTAGCTCTCGTGTTATCCACGATCTGTCATTGTCCATGACAATTGTCGGAAAACACAGCTTTAATTTTCTCATCGGCTGGTCTCATCATGTTATACAATAAGCCACGAGTCTTTGTTCTGCAGAGAATGAAGAAGAAGAAGAAGAAGATCAACTTTATTAATCCCCTTAACAGGGAAATTACTCTTTTCACTCTATACATGACTATTTTGTGTTACATACAGGATTTATTTGTGTAGGCCCCTGAAACACACCCAAAGCAGGTCCACCCTTAGCACGAAAAATCAACTGTTATATCAGGAAAATCAAGAGTGCAAAACACAATAAAAATTACAGCGAAATACGCAGCAGCGAAGTTACTGAAAGTTAAAAGGTTCCAGACTATGTCGATTGATCAATCTTTAATGCAGTTCCGTTCAAGTAGCGCACGTAAACAAAATGCATGTGAATGCAACCGTGAAGGAGGTGTTGATAGACGCAGCTCGGTGGGGGGACGGGTTTGGAGAAAGGGAGCTGAGAGCTACGCCCCATTAATACAGAGTGTTTGGGGGCGGAAGAAATTTTATCAATATTCAAAGATATTGAGCACCACAGATCACTTTGCAGGGCTCGAAATTGCACCCATTTTGGTCACATATGCGCCCAAATTTTTATCAGTGCGACTATTAAATATATTTGGGAGCACTGGTGCAACTAGGGGAAAAAATCTGGTGCGCCTTTTTTTGTGAGACCGCATTCCTGCGGTCCTGCCAGTAAACAATGAGAGCGCAACTGCGGCTGCTCTCCTGGGCGAGGGAGAGAGGGGCGTGGAACGTAGATGGACGGAGCGGTCTCTATCGGTCCGTCACTGCCTTGCTTTTGAGTAGGTGCTCCTCAAGTCTTTGCTGGTGCTACTCACTTCTAAATTTGGAAGCACCAGTGCTACCAAGAAAAAGAGTTAATTTCGAGCCCTGCTTTGGGGCAAGACATTTCAAATACAGTGTAGTTGGACATCTGGCAGCTGAATGACATGAATTAAAAAAAGCATAATTTGGGACCTTTAACATTTTGTTATTTGTTTAATTTCCCGTTGCATTTCCACTTCACCGTGTCCTCCTGAAGGTGTCCCTGCTGAAACAGTGGCTCCAGTGGGCGTCGGTCTTCATGGTGCTCGTCTGGGTAAAAATACCCAGCTATGTCACCTTCATGAATATTTGAACGTTGTAGCCCTCGTGAATCCTGACGTCTTTTGGATGTGCCTTCCATATTTTCCTGCAACAGGAGCAGGCTGTGAGGAGGATGTGACCTTCAGCCAGGTGTAGGACTTGCAGGATGTGATGTCACACAGCAACAGATTCGTTATGGATGCGAAGGCTGGAGGAAATAACTCAGTTTGGTGTGGAACAAATCTCTTTTATGCACTGATCAGGATTTGTTTATTAGATGACACCATGTTCTTAATTCTTGCACACGCCAGAAGTCAGTTGTGTTACAACCCGCCTTTTTCTTTCCAAAAGGTGTGTGTTCACTAGTTTCTTTCTATTCCTAATTCAGGCATTTTAAAACTAGATTCTATGTTCTGATGGGTACATTTTTATTATTAGGTCTATCTTTCCAGATATTCCATACACACCTGGTAGAAGCTTGTTTTTATGGTAACCTGCTTGTATTTTTTTTACTTTGTTGGTGAATTAAACGGAAACATCCCTTTAAGGGATTAATTGTTATTGGATTTATTTGCGGCCTTACAAGATTGTGTAACAGGTACCATGTTGTCATGCTGTAAGTGAGTCCAATAGCCTGCTATGTGTGTGTATTATAATGACATAATATGTCACGATTGTTTCTCTGCTTCATTTGTTTGATTGTGTCCAGAATGGAGACAGCAGAAACATTTACAGTATTATCCGCACTATAAGGCGCACCTAAAAACCTATAATTGTATCATAATCCCATAGTGCGCCTTATAATCTCATGTGCCTTGTATATGGATTAGTATTCATATTAGTATTGGTTAAAAACAAGATTGCTGAAAAAAAGCCGTCAGTCTGACCGGCAGTCATGCCGCACTACGCCACCAGGGGCTCCCTCAGACAGTATTCAGGCCGTACTATGCCCCCTAACAACGGTAGTCAAGGGGCATCGCCGAAGTGCCGACTCTCCCTGACCTGCTGTTTGACGGAATCTGGAATCTCGTGAGGGTCCATTCAATTAGTCTGCGGAAACACACGGAGAAACTGGCAAAAAGGTGAATGAGAGACCCTCAAAGCTGAACTTCCAGCATTTTCTGAAATTTCAAGAGCAGAGTCACTACTAGACAAAGGTGCCTGGTGTGCTGCAATTGATTTGCAAATGTAGTTGATACCTGAAACAATACGTTACGAGGGGGAGAGTGGGTGGCGCATTTTGTCTTGTGTATTCTGTCTCGCAGCGACGTGCTGTGAGATTCATGGCAGTGAGACACCTCTGTTAAAGTCAGGCCCCGTCCACACGATGACAGATTTTTTTGAAAACGCAACTTTTTGAAAACGCATCGAAAACAATTCGCGTCCACACGACAGCGTTTTCAAAAAAATCTCCGTCCACATGTAAACGCATCAGTGTGTTTTCGAAGACGGCTATAAGCATGCTAAACCATGTGGTGGCAGTATTGAGTCAAATTTTATTCAATAGGAATCCTCCGTGTTTTGTTGTCACAAAACGCCTGCAAGAATGCTGCCATCAACAAGGTTCGTACATCAATCATGTTTGTACACACGGGCCCATAAATATGACGTCACAGCGGTTTTCGTCGCAGGCAAGACGTCAGCGTTTTCAAAAAGTTGCGTTTTCGTTCCGGATATCTGCTTTGTCGTGTGGACGGAAGGCGTAAACGCAACAATAAAGTTGTATTTTCAAAAAGTTCCGGCATTGTGTGGACGGGGCCTCAGAATGGCCTCATTGACATTACACTAGCCGTTCACAGCTGATTAAGGGTACTCATAGTCATGAATGCTCTAGATAGTGGACAGCGCAACTACAGCCACAAGTTTTTAAAATCTATTTTAATATTTTTTATTATATGCGCCTTATAATCCGGTGCGCCTTATATATGAAATAAATTATAGAACAAACAGTTCATTGAAGGTGCACCTTATAATCCAGTGAGCCTTATAGTGTAGAAAATACTGTATTGTCTGTTGGATTTTTGGGTGAGGTTCTGTTTCTTCCACTTTTTTTTGTAGTTGGTTTTGTTAGTGTTGGATGACACTGCCTGGTTGGTATTCATTATTTATCAAGAGGCAAATATCCTCCCTATATACCTGTATTTATAGTCCAGCCCTCCATCCAGTATTTATATTGAGGCCAATTATTTCTCTCCAGTAGAAATAGAACGGTAGTCCAGAAGAGGAAATACAGTCCATTTTCTCCATTGTCTCATAACACCTCATGTGGGTGCAGTGAGTGCAAAGTTTGAATCCAGCCCTTGTTCCTTAGTTTCAACTTGCTTTCTGTTTGCTTTTACCTCAACCATTCAACAGGGAGCATGACAACACATGAAACAGGATTATTATTCCATCGTCCATATTGTTTGCCTCTTAAGGCACCCTTCAATGGCTTAGTGACTATATTTAGTTTATGGGTTTAAGAAAAGAATTGATCATGATGTTCTTCTACTCTTTCATTTAAAGTGCACATAAAGTAGTATTTTCCATAAAATATTAAACAAACTGAATAATCTAAAATTGACTCACATTGTTGAGCATCCACATATCACAGAGTTCATTTTACCTCAAGAAAGTAGTGCATCCCTGGGATGTGCTTCGAGAAAAATTTGTGCATCCCAAAAGTCACAACAGTATATACAGTAGAAGTCGTATGCAAGGATTGTTTTGCCAATAGTACAGTATAAAAACTAAACAAACTGTTAATTGAAATGATTTTAATTAATAAAGACGTCATAACTGTTTAAGTAAAAAAAAAGAAGAAGCAAAATTATATATTGGTTTTATCAACATGTTAAAGCCTGGTAGTCATTTAAAAAATGTTTTATAAATAAATAAATATTTAATACAGTTTTATTTTTTACTTTTGCTTTTCACTCAATAGTTTTCTTTGCCTTTAATTTGTATTGTATTCTCCTGTGGACACTGCACCAAGCTGACAGACAGAGCCTTCTCCGTCAGTAATATCTGTCTCTTTTTCTTGATTTGCTTGTGATTGTTTTTCATTCATTAACACTTGGTTTTTCTTCTTTTGGATCTTTTTCGGAGGCATGATGATTATCAATCAATTATTCAACCTTTATTTGTATAGCGCTTAATCACATTAGCAGACATTTCAAAGCGCTTTAACAGACAGATACACCAAACAGGACTCTCCAAGCAGAAGCGACAGCTTATGATTGCTCTGGAGGGTCTAACTAACTCCTCTCTCTCGCTGCAGCATGTGAAACAAGCAGATGTCGATTTTAATAAGGCAGAATCACGCAGATGAGTCGAGTGACCAGATTAAAAAGCAATGGCGATTTCTGGGTTCCAAGTGGAAAAATGCAAAAATTGTGAATATTTTTGTTGAATGGAAGTGCATTAAAAGCTTGCGTCCCACGGAAGCACTCTGTCTGACAATCATGAGTCCCTGTCAGAAAATGTGCGTCAAAGATACAAGGACGCACAACAATGGGAACACTGATATCAGGATATTGGGCTTCACTCTTTAAAATCCTGCATATAGTGACTGAGTTGAAACAGATCGTAAATTAATCTGTAGCAATATTTACCATTAATTCAAAAGTACCACTCATTCATATAATTAAAGCTTTAAACTATTGATCAAATAAAACAATCATCTTTAAAATGTAGCTTTTGCCGATTGAGCATTTTATGACCCTAAAGTAAATCTAAGGGTGAGGTTATTGAGGAGATTGAGCAACATGTGACTCATGTCTGTACTGAACCTGCCTTTGTAAATGATTATTAAGAACAGACACACAAAACGCAAACCCTCCTCATCCTCTGCAGGGATCAGTTTGATGCTGATCAGCCTTATAAAGGAGCCAAGAGTTTCCTGTTCATTTAGCTGCTTTTATGTGAATGACTCAGTCTCCAGGTTTAGTGAGACCAGTAGTGAGTATGTAGTACATTAGACGAATTGGTTGCCTGATTTAATTGAAGCAGGAAAATGGCCAAACATCCCTGGTACTGCAAGTCATTGTGGGTCTGGTTCAAACTTTAAAAGCCTTTTTTAATGAGATTCCATCTTATATCCTAAGACCTCCTCAGACTAATCAGACCAGTCCGTCCTTTACAATGAGACAGGGAGCCTTTAATCTTATAGGTAGTACATAAAGTGTATTAGTTTCCAATAATAGAACTCATGTATTTTTTTGTGTCACATGTGGTCTGTTGAGAAAGTCACAGAATTACATATTTTTCCCATTCATTCATTCCATTCATGCCTGGTTGTTGAGGGATGAGTACGCCAAAGTAACAGGTCTCACTTTGTTAGTTA
This sequence comes from Antennarius striatus, assembly GCF_040054535.1. Lineage (NCBI taxonomy): Eukaryota > Metazoa > Chordata > Actinopteri > Lophiiformes > Antennariidae > Antennarius > Antennarius striatus. Next base: position 18,477,348 of record NC_090777.1, on the reverse strand, counting down.
ATAATATAACTAAAATTGTGCTTCAGCTGGGCGGCACGGTGGTTAGCGCTGTTGCCTCACAACATGGCGGGTCCGAGTTTGAGTCCCGCTCTGTGCGGAGTTCGCATGCTCTCCCCGTGTCCAGCTTCCTCCCACCTCCAAAAGCATGCGCTTCAGGTTGATTGGCCGGTCCCAAATTCCCCGTAGGAGTGAGTGTGTGTGTGCGTGTTTGTATGTCTTTGTGTGTGGCTCTGCGGTGCACTGGTGTCGTGCCTGGAGTGTCCCCCGCCTCACGCCCTATGCCAGCTGGGATAGGCTCCAGCTCCCCGTGACCCGCTACGGCGGGTACAGCGGCGGTACATGAAAATGAATGAATGAATGTGCTTCAGCTGTAATTTTATTGGGTGCTGCACCAAAGTGATATAAATGGTGATGCACGCTGTAATGCTGTTTGCTTTCATTCTTCCCGTAGGCTTCCTCCTCCAGACCTACACCTGCCTCTGGCAGGTCTTTCTGCTCCACAGTTAAAGTCTGCCAGAATATTTGTGTTTCCTCATTATCTGTCATGACAATTGATCTCTGCTGCCATTCACAGACCAATGTGGTGTTCCTTCTGTCACATCACAAATAGGATGTGATAAGGCTGTTCCACATTTAGTTCTAACGGTACCAGAAGACTGGGAATGCTGGTTCAAGCTGCATGAAATGAGCTACCTTAATGAAATGAGATTCCTTAAGACAGTGGGTGGATTCCTGCTATGTGGCCTAAAATTGAATGTTATGGCAAGACATTACCAGTAAGATAAGAACAGATGAATGGAGGATCTCCTCCACTCAGGCAATGCAGCAAAGGAAATGGAGATATTACTAATCACTATCCCACAAAGAAGAGCCTAAACAGAATGTTTATACGACTTGAGAGACTGAAATAGTTCGAATCAGTCAGTTCATTTTCTACCAAAGCGTAACTATAGAGATACAGTCACAGGGACACACATGTGCATGAAGCTGTCAGAAGTGATGAGCCTGTAAGCAGTAATGACCAGTTCATGTTATGTGCATTACTTCTACTTAGGGTTATATTTATGTCTCGGGTAGATAGAAATCCCAGTGTGCTATCAAACTTATTTTCCCCCTCCCAGCAATGACATCCGTCCGTTTCTCCAATCATTAAGATCGAATGCTGGTGAAGTCCAGGTGTCCTCTATCCCCTCCTATTGTTTAAACCAGACAGAGTACAAGTTTATTTAATATTTTTTTCTGTTGTAATGATTCATTAGTTAACAGAAAACCTGTTATAGTTGTAAGATCAAAGCCTTGTGCAGTCATGTTTCCTGAGATTGTCTTACTGTAGAAATCTCCTACTGTTATAACCTCTTTATGTTTTTTTTGGGTATTCATTTGAATACCTAAATGTTATCAAAAACTGATTTTTGCTTTGTGCGGCTGCTTTGGCTTTCTCATGTCGCTATCTTTATCTTCTCCATTTAATCCACTATGTATCTTCAGTCTAGACTCTGAGCTCAGCAGATTTACACAGATCACTTCTAAGAGGAATACCACTTATATATTGCATCATTAAATCAGTTTACTTAAGAGGAGCCACATGAAACCAAGGCTATTTCATGCATCTGATGGTCTGTCTGCCATGTTTTAATTACAGTTGGTTTGTTCTTCTGTTGTTACAGATCCAAATAAAGTCAATTTCTTTAAAATAAACCTATCGGAGAACATTTCAGAATGCTGATTTATGTTGGTTCTGACTCGGTGACCCGCTTAACAGTACCCACTCCTTATATGTCTCCTGTCAGCTCTTAAGAAACGTTTTAAAATGCCTCAAAACACTTGATTTACATGATATACAGTACGACTAAATAAAAAACTAAGTTCTAATGTGATACCGTAATTAGTTGCTACACGCAGCAAATAATGTCTAGTAATAAATAAAACCCATGAGAACATGAGTGGCTGGTACATTGTTCACCTTTAAGACGAGAACACACTATCTTCTGGTTGTTGACTTGAAGTTATAAGAGAAACGAGCAGCTCTGCTCCCAATCACCCTCGGCGATACCTTCTCAGTTCAACTCATTTATTCCTTATTTGGATGATTTGAAGAGATCTCTGCTGATACTGGAATGGGTGTTTCCAATCAGAAAACTTTTAAAAAAAAACTTGTCTAAAGTGACTAAATTCTAAAATACTACACTGGATTGGAATGTTTTCAACTGGTTTTCATGCCTCTTTCTTCGCCATTGTTAAACAAGACCGATGAGAAATATCAAACACAGCTTTCAGACAAAGGCTGTGCCGAGACTCAGCTTCATGGAAAACAGTTAGATTAATAATTTTTATTCTCACACATCATTACAGGCATTTGAGCTAGTAGCTTGCAATTAGTCTTCTTTGTTTGTATAATCGCTTTAGAATTAAACCAAATTATGGCATGAACTAAATCAATGACTGAACCAAGACACACATATTTTGCATTGCTGGAATACGATTTGACAGAATGACATGTGAAGTCATTTGACGACATCCTTATCATTCTTTAAATGTCTTTTTATATAGTTACTGTTAAAATCCATATGCATAATTACAGCACAGACTTCATTACTGAACACCAAGCATCATCCAAACAGTCTGAGGATGAACAGTCCATACAGTTTCTTCAGCACGGCACTGTTTTGGATTTAGGGTTGTTAAAATTATAACTTAACTGGGACTTAAGGGAAGACATTGTTTCAATGCCTGAAGAAATAATTCAGTGGATGAATTATTTTGTACCTTAAACAAACGAACCACTGTCTAAATAAACTGTAGCTGCTGTTGACATGAATGTTGTCTTAGAATGTGTTGTTTTGCACTGGTAATTGGTATTGATTTTTTTTTTTTTACAGATTTTAATGCATGATTTTTTTGTGTCAATTGATATTAAAATATCTGTGTGCACAAAAGTACTATACCTATTATAGTCTCTTATATCAGAAACTGTGAAATGCAACCTTACTGCAATTGTCTAATTTATATAAAAGATTGTTTTTCATGTGGGCGGCATGGTGGTGCAGTGGGTAGCGCTCACAGCAAGAAGGCTCTGGGTTTGATTCCTTTCTGTGGGCAGTTTGTACGTTGTCCCCGTGTGTGTGTGTGTGTGTGTGTGGGTTCTCTCCGGGTTCTACGACTTCCTCCCACCTCCAAAAACAACATGCAGCTTAGGTGAATTCTAATTGTCCGTAGGTGTGAATGGCCTCTTACTCCAGCAGACCCGTGACCCGCAAGGCAGAAAGATGAGTGGGAACGTCTCATCTGCACGAAGATGGATGGATGAATTAATTTCATTGCTTTTGGTTTATAGGTGTAATATTTCTTTATGAGCTATAATATCTATAATTGAAGGTGGATCGTTGTATGAGCAGAACAGACCTGTATTTCATGTTAGCCACATGCTACTAGACCACAGGCCTTAGTTCAAAGACTGTTAGCAGTTACCTATTAGCATGGATAAGTTTGAATGGATTTTAACAGACTATTTATAATTGAAGTTCCCCTTTGAATTGTTTTGGGGTTTAGGTGAGGGCAGAGAGGGCAGTAAAATGACTTTCTTCATTCTTAAATAGGTCTAAAATACAAAATACTGCACCAAATTTTGCTTGAGGATATTTATTTGAAATTTAAAACTCAATCAGTGTGATCAATGACTAAACCCTGGAGCTGTTGGTAGGTCTTGCATGTGTGTGATGCATTTCTCATTAACTTTAACATTAGACTGTTCTTAAACTAAAACTGTTAACACTGACAACCTTTTTTTTTTTTTTTTTTTTGTCGTCTCATTGTGAAGAATTGCAATTGGTCTGTTATGTCCTTACAGATCAGTAGCACAGAATGCTATTTTTTGCAGTGGAGAGAGCGCATATTGGCTGCAGGAGCGCTGCATCTGCCTGCGTCAGTGCTGGTTGTTATCTAGCCCAGAAATATCAGTGCAGCTTTTTCTGCAGCAGCTACAGTTCGGGCCTCTGCAGCAGAGATGTTTCTTAGGACAACTATAAACAGTCTGGCTACATGACCATAAAGCAGACTGAAAGTTATTTATGAGGAGATAACCTGTCACATCTCATCTACTGATATGCAGTCTCTGTGTTTTGGATATTCCTGTCAAAATGCAGACTTAAAATAACTTGTTTTGTGTCTTCAGTTTAAATTGAAGTAGTTAACTTGGGCACAGTGTGTTTGGGATGGAGATGGGGATGGAGGGGGTCAAGAGGATCAAATGCCCCCTCTACCGATTCAATTCCGTCTGAAACCTTACTGGTTATTCTAGGCTCATGATTTATGTTGCGGGGGAAAATCTTCATTATCTGCTGTGCTTCCAAAAATAAAATTGAAGTCGTCCAAAAACGCATTAAACATTTATGTAATCTGCAGTGGGAGTATAAATAAATGTCAAACTAGCTGTGAGAAAACCGATTAAATCGAATCTTAAGCAAGAAACAAACACATTTCTTGTCAGGAGGTACAGAACATAGGTTATTAATGTTTCCTTTCTGTGTTTCTCACAGTCAATAAGCACAAACCCTGGATTGAAACGACGTACCATGGGATTGTAACGGAAAACGATGACAAAGTGCTTCTCGACCCGCCTCTGATCGCTCTGGACAAAGATGCTCCTCTACGCTATGCAGGTGAGAGAAGAGCGTCAATGGTAGCGCTTTAAAGAAAACACATTAAAACTGTGTGCCTTTAAATAGTTCATGGATGTAATGTGTTTGTTTACCAATAGAAAATTATAAGCTATAAGGATTATGTCGCGGTCTTTTTTTGGCGATGATAATGACATTTGAGATAAAATGCAAGCTCAGCATAAAGAAATGTTGAACTGACAAAGATTGAATATGTTGAAGTCCTGCAAACCGACTAGATTTTTGTGATTTGGGTGTCGTACAGCTGGCTGGGATTTCAGCCATTTTAGCCTTTCTGATATTCTGATTTAAATAGTTGCCTTTACAGTTTTACATCCACTCTTCCTGTGGAAAGGTGCAGTTAGTGTCCCCTGACTACAGGGAAGCATTAGCTCCTCGCTCAGGGTTGACTTTGGCCAGGATTCAGAACAGCCCCGCTTTGGAAATGATTTCCCACCATTAACTAAACAGGATTCGTGTGATTTCTCATCTTTTACTTTGTTCAAACTTAACTTTTGATACGACCACAGTTTAAGGTTAGTATGTGGGCATTTGGGCAACCAAGCAGCTGCCAGGGTGCTCCATTTTTTTAAAAATCTTGAAGTTACTTCCCCTGATCAACAGGCGAGACTTCCATGTCCGTGTTTCTTTCAGATGAGATGCAAAATGAAATATTTTCCACAAAACTAAATGGACTTTGCTTGTATGACATTGATATGATCACATAGTTCTTAGGGTTTAAAGCTTCAGAGACAGCCCTGTCTCCAAATTCCTCCCAGCTGGTCCATCTGTGCCAACATTCAGGATGCTCTCTAAAACTGACCCACAGACTGGAGAGGCCCGATCACGAGCTGTCAGGCCAGATCAGTGTGATTACGTGAAGATTAATCAGCGTGAATGAAGAGCCACTGTGTGACTTATCTGTACATCAGTGTGATGTACAGTGGGACTGACTATCGCCTGGTTCTCATGGATCCTAGCATGACTGTGTGCAAAGTGGAGCTGAATGATGCACACAAAGCAGAGCACATTTGACCACAGCAACCAATTTATTTGATTCATGAACACCGAACAAATGAAAAAAATAAAAATAAAAAAAGAGGGAAAAAAAAAGATTTATAATTTTAAATCTGTTTGTATTCAGGTTTATTTTTTAGCTAAACAGATTAAGAATAATATTTTTGTTTCTGCAACACAGTTTCTACATTGAGTTCAGTATCTGTAACAGAATAAACAACATATTAACTATCCAGGTAATCTTAATTATCTGTCTTTATTCGGCATCAGTGGTTAAATGTCAGGACTGTAAAATCGATTTGTAGCTGTCATGGCGGACTTCAGCCGAGCTGAAGAATTTGTCCTGGTGCTGGTTTGAGCTGGTCATTAGTGTTGTGGTAAACTCAGAGGCCCACAGCTCTCACTGCATCACTGGTCCTGAACAGCGGTCCCTCATGTGAAATCCATTTTAATTGTTTGGTGAATGAAAACACAAGGGCCTGATGCGACCCTCTGGGGGCCCAGTCAGATCGGTAAAACAAACAGGCACACAGGAAAAGATTCTGAATCTTCACTTCGTAGTCCCAGGATTTCAGATCATCATTTATTTATCAGAAGGGATGTGTGTGTGTGTCTGTGCGTGTTGATGTGAAATAAGATTCTTGTTGGTTGCAGTTTGATGTTTGATGATATTTACTCCTTGTTTATTCTAAAGTTATCGGCTGAGATACACAAAACTGTAAATTTCAGCACAACTGACTTCTGAGAAATGTTTGAACTGCTGTTTTCTTTCAACCGGCTGAAGACAATTTTCTTAGGAGACGATAAATGTGATCATTTTTTTGATGGTGATTTAGTACTCTATGAACTCATAGCGAGAGTGTGTTTCCTCCCTGTCATCTCTGTGCTCTCTCTGGGATTCTAACTTTTCTTTTAACTGATCTGGATTTATTTTTTCTCCCTTCCTAGAGAGTTTTGAGGTGACCCTCACCGAAGAAGGTGATCTTGGGTTCTTTCTTCTGCCTTGTGCTTAGTTGTTAATGTTAACCCACTAACGCCAAACAGCATCCACATGTTTACACAGCGGCTCTCGCCTTGCTCTGTAATCTCCCCCATTTGGTTTTTCTCAACTTTATGTTTTTCTCACCCTGAATTTTTTGGAGTTCCAACAGCTGGATGAAAAGTGTGATGTGGGGCCGACTGTTCTTAGAAATATCTGTGCATGAGACATCCATTGCAGTTTGCAGACCCTAACAGTTTTTCAGCTATCACCAGGAAACAGAAAGCTGCTTTAAAAAAAAAGAAGTTTTTGTCACTTTCTGGCCATTTTGCTTTATTTTACCATTTTAATTAAGAATAAAGAAAGACTGGCCAATTATTAATCATCCTATCCAAAATGATGTGATTGATTTCACAAACTCCAGATGGAAATTGGAGCAGAAAATAATATGAAGGTATCATCCATGTTCATGGTGCCTCTCAGATCTGTGCAGGAACAATCGCTCCTGTGGAAAAGTCTGACATTTACGTCTTTATCTGAAAGCTGCTGAGATTGTTAACTAATGCAAACTCTCTCTGCTACCAAGTTTCTGTTCATTTTGCCTCCGTGGGTCCGTTAAGTTAACTCTCCACCATTAGCATGGCTGCAGTTGTCATTTAATGTGGATGTCAAGCAAGTTGATATTTCTAACCCCAGTTCTCATCCAGTACTGTTTTTGTTTGAAAACTGTTATTATAGCGGTTCAATTCTTTATGATTTCATTTCATACTGATTCATTTTATAGTAGTTTGCAATAAGAGGAAAAAATTACACAGGAAGACTTTCTTTATTTAAGATATTAAACTGGAGGTTTTGTTTGTGAGGTTTTTTGTTCTTTCACAGACGTTCCCATTCAGTGTTGGTGACTGAATTGGTGCTGGATCGCAACAAAGCCGAAACAATAGATACTATACACCATAAATATTTAGATTTTCTTTTACGTTAACCATTGTTTCTATCATAATATAGTAAATACATTTTACTTATTACACAAATAAAGATCTTTGCTTTAAATACTGCTTTGGATGTAGTTCCTTTATGGGCTGGAAGTCATGACTTTTCTTTATGAACCCTTTAAGTACTCCTGTGAAATGCCTGTCCACATCTTTTTTGGTTTCTGCCTGCATGACTGGATGTAACTTTTTCAAGTGGCTTGGATAAGACACTCTGTCTTCAGTGATACTAAAATGTCCCATCCTCTCCCAACCCCCCCCCCCCCCCATCCCTACCCCCCAAGTACTCACCCATATGACAGTGCTTTTGGCCTTCCTCCACAGCCACCACCCACCCCAATCTACTACAACTCCCCGGCACCTAAAACCCATGGCTAAATTTCATTTATTTATTTTTGCGTGAATTTCCGATTTTATTTAGACTTTTTTTTTCCTTCATTTTTTCATTAGTTTCACACCTGCTGCTGGTTATTCTAAGAAAGCTCTCTTATGGCTCTTGACGTGTTGTTCAGGTGAGATTTGCGGCTTCAGGATCCACGGTCAGAATGTTCCCTTTGAGGCAGTGGTCCTGGACAAGTCCACTGGGGAGGGGGTCATCCGGGCCCGGGACAAGCTGGACTGTGAGCTGCAGAAGGAACACACCTTCACCATTCAGGCTTACGACTGTGGAGAGGGTCCCGACGGCGCCAACATGAAGAAATCCCACAAGTGAGTCAGGCAGTTGAGGTTAAATTAATCCAGTTAAATTAATCCACTACTAAACGCAAACTGAAATGTCAAGGGAGTGATTTAAAAATCTATCTATATATTGGTCCAAGACTGTTTGGTACTAAAGCAAACGTAAAAGTTAAACATGAAAGTTAGAACACATCTGATGACATCGCTGTAATGAAAAACTGTATTATTAGTATTATAATTGAGTATGTAATCGGTGGACTAATCTAACTGGTAGCAACTCAACCATCATTGAATTTATTCTTTCTCTAGACTGGAATCTGTTTGTATTTTTAATACCTTACCACTGATGAGTGTGATGTGTGTATTCTGTCTCTGTCAGGGCCACTGTGCACATCCAGGTGAACGATATCAATGAGTATTCACCAGTGTTCAAGGAGAAGTCCTACAAAGCCACCGTCATCGAGGGAAAGAAGTACGACAGCATCCTGAAGGTGGAGGCAGTGGATGCTGACTGCTCCTTCCAGTTCAGCCAAATCTGCAACTATGAGATTGTCACACCCGACGTGCCGTTCACCATCGACAAAGACGGTAGGGACACGCATCCCCCTGACACATTTACTGCTCATCTGTGTAAACAACGGTGCAGCACGATGAACAATGAAGGCCACACTGTGAGAGTATTTACAGCACAATACAAGAATTCACGTATCCATTCAGATGATATGAAGGCTCTGATGAAGAGGAATTACAAACAGGAGATGAAGTGACTTGGAGTTTTTAATGACCTGCATGCTGCATTTTTTAACTGTTAGTACAGCATCCAGTCCGAAGCAGGATCAATCAAAAAGTCAGTTTCAGTGTCAGCTGTGATCATGACGTGGGCGAACCTACAGTATTTGGTGTTTTTTAGTTCAAATTTTTAGAAATGCTTAATTTTGATGCTTATTCACTCCAGACAAGTTTTTTTTTTTTTTAAATCGACATGCACTAGCAGAGCTGGTGAAGTGAAATAAATAGAGGTCCTGGTGCTCACTTTCTTCCTCTTCCTCTCTCAGGTTTTATCAAGAACACAGAGAAACTGAGTTATGGTAAAGAGCGCATGTATAAGCTGACGGTGACGGCCTATGACTGCGGAAAGAACCGCGCCTCTGAGGACGTTCTGGTCAAGATCAGCGTCAAGCCCACGTGCAAACCCAGCTGGCAAGGTATTAAAGCTCTGTTCCTGCTGTAGCTGCCAGCCATCAGTGTTTAGGTGTGTCTCAGGGCTGAACAAAAGGAAGCTCCTGATTCACCAGCCACACAGGCTTCCTTTTTGAAAAAGGCCTTTTGTCATGCTTGAAAGACTGTAGTACTTCCTAATATGTCGGTGCTGTTGACAGCCCCGGCTGACTGCTCATGTTTTATTCCCGCTGTAGTGAAGGACATCTTTTAATTGTTTCCTCTTTCAGGCTTCAACAAGAGGATTGAATACGAGCCCGGCACTGGGAGCCTGGCCCTTTTCCCCAGTATGCATTTAGAAACCTGCGACGAGCCAATCACATCCATCCGAGCCAACGTCGAACTGGAAACTAACCATATTGGGAAAGGTTGTGACCGTGACACCTACTCCGAGAAGTCCCTTCACAAGCTGTGTGGTGCGTAGCTGCCGTGCTGGAAGTGGTCGTTATCAGTGACGTCTCAGAGGAGTTAAAAGCCTTTTCTGTTTAATCCACACACTTAAAGCCGTTGCCTTTGATTTAGGAGCCAGCTCCGGCACCGTGGAGCTTCTGCCTTCACCCAGCAGCTCCGCCAACTGGACTGTGGGGCTGCCCACTGACAACGGACACGACAGCGACCAGGTGTTTGAGTTCAATGGAACCCAGGCCATCAAGGTTCCTGACGGCATGGTGAGCACGAGCCTGAAGGAGCCCTTCACCATCTCTGTGTGGATGAGACACGGCCCCGGGGCCCACGAGAAGGAAACCATCCTCTGCAACTCTGACAAGACCGGTAACATCTCCAGAAAAGAGCAGAATTATTTGCACCACGACCGTCTCAAAGCTGCTTATTTTTCTACATAATTAAATTAATGGCAACTGCTGCATGAGAACTACATTATCTTCTATTTTCATATAACTGATGTTGTATCCTTTTTGTTTGCATCACTTATAGTTCAGAAACAAACACATCAAAAAAACATTTAGTCACGTTTTGAACTTCTCTGTGAATATAGCTGTTATTTCACAATAAATTAGTAAAACATACCTTTCATGCTGTTGACCTGTCAGGCCGGAACACCGTATCAACTGATACTGTTTGTTGGTTTGTGTCTTAGCATAAAAACCCAACCATCATTAAAGCCAGATATGCTCCCGTTTTTCTGAAGTTCAGTGTCAGATGTCGAAGGAAGTCCATATTTATGTGCAGCTTCGTCGTCATCTTGGCATACCCATTATTTCTGCACATATGGTGTTTGAAAGTATGCCTCTAATTATAAAAAAAATATCTTTGAACAATAATAAGCAGTGGGGGAGTGTTGGCTGGCTAACACGTAGAAACAAGCTTCCTTCCAGACCTCCTTTCTGACCTCTGCTCACTGACTTTTCCATCTTTTTGTGACTGGTAATAAGTTCTGTGTGCGGTCGGAAGCTGCTTGATCTTACTGACTGTAAAGTCTCATGGCCATCAGCGTCTGTCGGACTGCTTATATAAGGATTACATCATAATGGTTCTGTCCTCAACAGGAAGCTCTTATATGCATGATGTCAGTCCCAGTCATGACCTCCATGCAGCCAGAGACATATGATAGATAATGGTCAGGCCTATAACCTGATTCCATTTACATACAAAACATTTCACCATTGGCTTGACTTTCATTCAGTATCATATTCAACTAATTCCACAGATACTAGGTGAGAAAAGTACTGGAAGTCTAGTATTTATAGTCAGTTTGTGTTTAGCAGATGATGATGACAAGAATCCTGACATTTTGAGTTCAGTTTTTTTTTTTTTTGGAGACGTTTCCTCCAGCGTTTTAGATCGTGTCCTGATTTTCATCTTCTCTGCTGCAGAGATGAACAGACACCACTACTCCCTCTACATCCACAACTGCAGGCTGATCCTTCTCCTCCGCCAGGATCCATCGGAGGCAGAGAACTATAAACCAGCCGAGTTCCACTGGAAACTCGACCAGGTCAGCCGCCTCTTCTACCAGACCTCTTATCTTTTACAGTCACAGACAAAAAAAGAGTACCAGCTCACTGGGCGACATCTTCACTGTGTTCCGAACATCAAATCGTCGTATCTTCCGTGTTCTTCACAGGCGTGTGACAAAGAGTGGCATCACTATGTGCTGAATGTGGAGTTCCCCACTGTGTCTCTGTTTGTGGATGGAACTACCTTTGAGCCCTTCCTGGTGACAGAGGACTACCCACTGCACGCCTCCAAGATCGAAACGCAGCTCACCATCGGTGCCTGCTGGCAAGGTAACCTTACAGACTTTTTAAGAAATGCAAATTAAAGAAGACAATTGTTTGTGTGAAATATTAAGCGGAAGTACACTTTGAAGTACTGTATGAATTCATGTTCATATGGTTAAAATGTTTCTGTAGTATTTGACTATTTTTGAGTCTCAAATGGTGAAAAAAAACCCAAACAAACTGTAATTGCACCCGATAATGTGTATATTTATTGATTGGTGTTAAGATGTAGAGTGCATGTCATGTTATTAACTCCTTTCTTAGAGTCTCAGATGATGCACTGTGACCTCGTGTGTAGCATTTCAATCTGCTGCAGGTCCTCAATCTTCTTCCATTTCTCTCCCTGCTCTCTTGTTTCTGTCCTTTGCAGACAACTCAGGACATGACAATGACACTGAGTCAGTCTCTGAGCCCACCTCAGGTTGCTCTAGTCTTTCCCTCATTTCTCAGATATGTCCATGTATCCTCAGTGTCCCACCATGCTAATCGCATCCTCATACCATTTAACTAGAGTGATTCTCACGTTTTCTAGATATAGATTGATTTTCTCATTTTGGAGCATGAAGCTGAACATTTTTTTGTTTTTTCTTTCTTTTTTTTAGTGTGCGTGTGTATGTTCTCAGTTATCCAGGTCATGGTTATCCAATCCACTGGACTTTAAAGGGACAGTAAACTCATTTTAAAGTAATATATATTTTGTTTATCATTATGAAAAAAAAAAAAATATTTTCCTGATGTCTGGCATCATCCCTAGTGTCAGGACACCTTACAATCTGCGCTGCAGCAGTTCCGTCACGTGGGATCATGGGTCATCGGCAACACCCGTCGCTTCATCAGTCAGGGCAACCATTACAGCACAATACGATCAATGAAGCGAAACATCTTCATTTGAAATGATTTTTTGATAAATAAGTGTGATAATTTTGGCTTGTAATGTTGTTGCTTCCCGTATATTCATAAAACGGCGCTGATATGGATTCGCCCTGATGTCTACGATTGCGTCACTTCCACTGTGAGGGGGCATATCGTAACTTATGATATATTTTGTTTGTCCAAGGTCCCCACTGATAAAAAAAAATAAAATAATGCCACTAAAACATTTCTTTTATTTATGTACTTCCAATAATACCTCAGGTTCATTTTGAATTTCCTGTCCCTTAAAAAAGTTTCTCGTAGACGCTTCGCCTCTCATCCAAGAGGCTTCTTCAGTTCTCAAGAAGAATGGATGAAAGGCAAAACGTCTTCAAGAAACTTTCTTAAATATAATTTTTAAAATTTTTGTCCTCTCCATGCAGCTTTAAACATTTAAGCGGAACATAAACCAACATAGAATGAGCAACAAACTGATCTGGATTCAGGGTTTTAGCCGTGCAGCTTTCAGAACTTGACCTTTGAGTCAGTAGTCATTCCTCCTTCAGATAGCAAAACTGCTGTACACACACACACACACACACACACACACACACACACACACACACACACACACACACACACACACACACACACACACACACACACACACACACACACACACACACCTTTTTCTGACTGTGAGACCTTGAGATGTGAAGGTTCTGTCCTACATTTGTTTCGATTGGGAGACACATCACCATCAACTCAGGAAGCGCTGTATCTGTTCACAACAATACTGAAACACTGAGGTATGCTGAACGTTAAGGCTCCAGCTTCAGGGATTTTCTTTTTATATTTAGAGCATTTTTTGTTCCTTTAGCTGGTTCCAATATTTTGTGAAAGGGTTTTATTTCACCTTTGTCTTTATCACTTGAGTTTCTTTTTTTCTGCTGATGTGTTTCTTTGTACATTAAGACTGTGGTTTGCTCTGTGAATGTAAATACTGCATGTATTTTAAGCTCATCCATCATTCCCATTCACTGGGCCTCAGGGCTTGTCAGGACACATATACTAACATGCATGAATGCAGTTTATGTCAGCTTTGTGCATTAAGACAGCATGCTTGAACCGCCAGTCTAGTGAAGGTGGCGTCTGTCAGTCGGACGTTTGGCTAACTATTCTCCCGTGTTTGTTTTCTCCTCCCCATCACCATCCTTACGTACTCAGGTGGAAATGCTCGAATGGCTCAGTTTTTCCGAGGGAACCTAGCAGGCCTGATGATCCGCTCGGGCAAGTTGGAAAACAAGAAGGTGATTGACTGTTTGTACACATGCAAAGAAGGACTGGATGTGCAGCTGCCTGAGGAAGTAGCTTCAGCTGTCAAGGTGAGCACAACAATATGATGTAGAGACAACAAACACACACATCTACCTTACAGAACTACTTGAATTTCATCCATGCTTCAAAGCCGGTCCTAATTAGGTGTTTCAGATCTTTTTTGCTTGTGAAACGGAAGCAAAGTATCCTCCTGACTCCTGACATGGATGGCTTTTATGTCTGAATTCTTGTCAGTGTAGCCAGTGAGTGGTTTAAATATTTTGTCAAAGAAAAAGTGGGTATAGTATAAAATGTCAGGGTGTCCCAGTGATTGCCGTTTGCTATAAAACAATACAACAATAAAAAAGAGTGTGGCATAAATGAATATGAGCCAAAAAGGATCCCTTTCTGCTGCTTGAATAACACCGACCATGGATACGAATCTGACCTAATGACTTTAAGCCGTCACATGTTTAATAGTAATAAAATTATCCTGACAGCAAATATGATTATATTTTTGGCTGTTTGCATCTGATCACATGGTCTCTAACCGTCTCTCAGGTGGAGTTCAACCCCAACCAGTCCTCTCTGACAGTGGAGGGTGACGACATCGATGCCTTTGATAAAGTCATGCAGCACATTTCCTACTTGAACTCCCGCCAGTTCCCAACCCCCGGCATCAGGCACCTTCGTATCTCCACCTCTGTCAAGTACGTCACACAAGGCCGGAAAAGTCCTTAGTGTTTTACCTCTGATTGGTCCAACTTGTATCAACAGTTCTGTCAATTTTATTTGGTACAACACCAAATCATTTCTGACGTCATGACATCGTCTCCAAGAAGATCGGGTCGAGATCTGTTAATGTTAAATATGTTACATGTTCCCTAATATTCACACATCTGTCTCCCCTCAGATGTTTCAACAAGGAGTCGTGCGTCACGCTGCCGGACGCTGAAGGCTATGTGATGGTGCTGCAGCCCGAAGAACCCAAGATCAGCCTGAGCGGCATTGACCACTTCGCTCGCAGCGCCGCCGAATTCGAGAGCCAGGAAGGCGTGACGCTGTTCCCCGAGCTGCGCATCGTGAGCACCATCACCCGCGAAGTGGAGGCAGACACCGAGGCCGAAACAGTGGAGGGAGCCGACGACGACCCCACGGGTGAGGAAATACCAGATCATTTATAGGAAAGGTTGCAGGTGCAGTGAACATACGGTTAATGCTGCGTGGATTTAAAGTGGTTGTTGCTGGAAAGGATTACGCTCTGAGGCCAGTGGGATTGCACAGAGATGAAGAGAGATAAGTTGTTTACTACTTAATGGGAGGGGTCAGTGATCAGCGATGCCATCTGTTAGGCATGTGTATCAGCTAAGACAAGGAGAGACAATAGATGCTCGCTGAGGCTGACACAGATACAGGAAGATTCAGTGTCCCTGTGGCAAACAGCAGGCCTAATGGGACAAAAGAGCTTACAGGATCTGTTGCTCCATCCTGCCTGGTACCGCCCTGCCTTCCATCAGCCAATAGGTGACCAGGAATTACTTCATAAGAGCTGCCAGTTGAAAATGTAAACGTGAAAACTGTGTGTATCTGGCTGACTGCCAGCAGGGTTATCACAATCAAATGAAAAGAAATGTAATTATGTGTCAGGTTTTTGTGAGTTCTTCAGCTGCTTTCCATGTTTTACTTCAACCATCGCAGCCTTTCTTAAATTTGTTGCTCTCTAAAATAGAAGAATCTCTTCTTCTGTTCGAGGCTTACAGCTTGAGGCTACAGCTGCTGTTGCTGGCATTAACACGTGTGGATGGTTGTGTTGCGTCGTGAAGAACATAGGTTCTAGTTCTGACGAGAAAGCAGAAGACACTGTCAAGTAGTCCTTTAAAAGATACATCATGACAGCAAATTCTCAGAGTGCAGGCTCAATATATACAACCTTAAATGTGAGAGAAGAACTGCCAACTTCTTTTTATAAATCTGTTTTCACTACTTTGGTCATTCAGTCCAGGAGACGGTGGTGTCAGAGGAGATCATGCACAACCTGGACACGTGTGAAGTGACAGTGGTGGGAGACGAACTGAACGGGGAGCACGAGAGCCTGGAGGTGGACATGTCACAGCTGCAGCAGCACGGCCTGGAGATGAGCTCCTCCAACCTGGGCTTCGCCATCACAGGTATGGACCACAGAACTAGCACAGAGTCTGACAAATATCATAGCAGAATGTTAGCTGACCAGAAAAATACATTCTAGACAAGAAGTGAACCCTTTGTTAATGTACAGCTATACCTCAATCTGCATTGGTAATCGGTTCCAGGAGACACTGCGTATGTCAAATTAACTTGTCTCCAGGCTAAACCCAAAATAATCATTCTTAGTTCTGTATTGTACTTTGTTTATGAAGGCATTTTCAGGCATTTTATTTTTTTAATGTAGTACAGAAAAGAAATCTAAATTTAAAGATACATTTTGGTGATATTAACCATACATTACAGATGCTTTATGTATTTATCAATATTTAGGACAATTAATAACATAAATGTTTATCTTTCTGTGTAATTTTTTGGACAACCGACATATAATCTTGAACGACGTCACTTGAAACAACCTAAGCCGAGGAATACCATGATTAAAATCTGAAAAATATCTATTCTGTATAACAAACATTTACATCAGAGTGGATTCACGTCAGTCACCACATCTGAAGTTTCTCAGGATATAATTACAATTTTAAGGAAAGTAATGATTGAAGGATGCATTTCTAAAACCTATTAAACTACACTTCACGCATAAAGTGATTGTTCTAGTTCATAGTCTTTCTGACACTCGTATATGATTGTAGCTGTCCAGATTTCTTTCTGACATGCTCTCTGGTCTCTTTATTCCAGGTGTGAACACCATGTCCAACTACGAGCAGGTCCTGCATCTCATCCGGTACAAGAACTGGCACACAGAGGCTCTCTTTGACAGGAAATTCAAACTGGTCTGCTCTGAACTGAACGGGCGCTACATCAGCAATGACTTCAAGGTCGAGGTATGACTGAGCATTTGTTCATCACCTAAAAGCAACACATTAACAGCTGTCATATCTCCATGTAACTGAAGCATTCTCAGAGCTCAGCTCATCACATCTAGGATAGAGGCCTGCCAACTATGCTTTGTCTGCGTTCATGTGTGTGTAGGTGAATGTAATCCACACAGCCAATCCCGTGGAGCATGCCAACAACGCTATGGTGCAGCCCAACTTCATTAACCCAGTCCATCATGCCTCTGTGGATTTGTCCGGTCACAACCTGGTCAACGCTCATCAGGCTTCAGGTACTGAAACATGGCCCAGTGAAAGGTGCAACGGTGATCTTTTTTGTTTTTTTTGGATCAGATTGTCTTTGCCAAGATTATGTTCACCTTCTTTTGTCTGTAGTACACAGAAAGTATGTCTATAGGACAAACCTGTCCTGTATGATTATCAGAACAAACCAAGGACAGTTTTAGGACTCAGGCGTGCAGAGAATATATTTGTTTCTTGTCTGAAGAAACGGTCAGTCATTAAAATGTGTATTTTAAAATCACTCTATCAATAATGGTCTACTGATACCTCCCCTACTTACACTGTTTATTTTTGCACATTTAAATTGCTAGCTAACATAATTTAGGCAGTGATCTGCTTAATTGTTGCTGCCTAAAAAATTGTCTGACCTCTGGTTTGTTAATCACTGTGAGGGATGGATTACAGTCTATTAACAAGAAGTGGGACACGTATGAAACACGGGTTGTTTGCCCATTTATATAAATGTTTAGGGATTACACTTGAGTGCTGTCTGTGACATCTGTACAGGCGGTCAGACCACCGCCTCTGCTGGCCTTTTTTTTTTTTTTTTTTGCTGGTTTCCATAATCCTGCAGGCTGTCAGACTCACTAAGCCGGCCACCACACGAAAAAGGCCATTTGCTGCTAATATGGGGTAAAGTGGAGCAGGTTAGCAGGAGAGGCTAATTTATTTAAAGTCAGACACACCTCCTGTACAGTAGAGCTTCCCTAAACGTCACTGCTGGCACACAATTAAAGGAACGATTGCTGTTCAGATACCCAGAGGGCCATAGCAGCTGCGTGTCACTCAGGTCTGGATGTGTGACTTGAACAGACTTTACCTCTAGCCTACTCTGATCGTTGGTGTTGTATTCCTCGCAGTGGTCCCGAGCGCCGCCACCATTGTCATCGTGGTGTGCGTCAGCTTCTTGGTGTTCATGATCATCCTGGGTGTGTTCCGCATCCGAGCCGCACACCAGCGCACCATGAGAGACCAGGAGAGCGGCAAGGAGAATGAGATGGACTGGGACGACTCGGCCCTCACCATTACCGTCAACCCCATGGAGGTAAACACCTACTGAGTGTTTGATTGGGGGCAGAAATAACGACAGCCTGTGATGATTGGCCGCTGGACAGAGTTTCGCTTCTCAGTGAAATTAGGTTTCGGCTGAGACAGATTTCCACCTGCTAATGCTCTCTGGTTGGGCGTTGAAGCTGTGGTCTAGTTTTGTCTGACTGACGTCTTGGTGGAGACAGGGTTGAGACTTTGTTACCTATGGCCAGGAGGTCTTTGGGTAGGCAGGCTCTTAAAAAGGAATAATCAGCTGATTTCTGCAAAGTTCTCGTGGGATTGGGTAAAGAAAAGATTCCAAAAATTGTAGAAGATCCAGGATTTTTTTCCACATCCATTCCATGTTCCCTAATTACAGTAAACCTACTGAACCAAGTTTCACTAAAGTGTGTGGAGGCCTGCGCACACTTCAGTAGTGTATTGATGCCAGTGTTTTATCAGTTTTAATCCACTGAGAGCCCAGAGGCATCAGCATCTCAGCCAAAGGAGTAACATTACACCTGCTTTTATTTCCTTCTCCAGTCCAAAGTGTAAAGACTGCCTCTCCTCCGTAGGGTGTGGGTGGATCTGTGCTTTGTTTCACCTGTTGCTCCACCCAGTAATGATGCATAGTTTACTGATAATGGTCGCTGAAGAAAGGTGAGGGTTGAGGTGAGGGCAGGACCTGCAGCAGTGGTATTTCTAGGAGCTTCAGGAAATACATCTGTAAGCTAAGTCATGGCAAGATGCTTGATTGAAGCAGGACGTTAGGATCCGTGTCACTTGTCACAAACTTGGTGGGGTCAATTTCAGAAACAACCTCTCCCTGTGTCTCTCTTAACGCAGACATACGAGGACCAGCACAGCAGCGAAGAGGAGGAGGAAGAGGAGGAGGAGAGCGAGGACGGAGAGGAGGAGGATGACATCACGAGTGCTGAGTCAGAGAGCAGCGAAGACGAGGAGGGCGGGGAGACGGAGGACCAGCAGGGAGCCAGCAGACAGCAGCAGCTGGAGTGGGACGACTCCACCCTCACCTACTAGAACACACACATCACACTCAACACAAGTGCTCACACACACACCACCGACTCACACTCACTCAGATCCTCACACTCACAGGCTCCCATCCCAACAGTCTCATGTCCAAGAAGCCATGATGTAAAAAAAATACAAAAAAGAATAAGAAAAATTCCCTCCTGTCTATATATGGTCAAGTTTCCTGTTGTTATCCTAGTGGTGGTACTCAGTGTAGTGTAGTCATCACCGTATTGCTGATTTTTACTGTTTATTTTTTATTTATTATATTTTAATTCCCAGGAAACCTTGGCCTACATTTTGTTTTGAACTGTGTGAGGAAACCAACCCTGCACTTTCTGTTTTCTCTCAGATGTAAGGCTTTCAAATGGAGTTCACTTTTTTCTGATGTAAATTCTTTACGTAACGCTTTTAGATTTGTTTGCTGCTAAACTCACGTGAATAGCTTTGACTTGAGTTTTCTTGACTTATAATCCACAGCGAAACAAAACGTTGCTTTAATCAAGTAGACCTCATTTTCTGGTTTTCTTTCTCTCTTCTTCTTTTTAGTGCATGAGGATATTTGAGAAGTCATGTGTAGAGGAAAACATTGCTTTTGAAAGATTTTGTAAATATAAAGAAACCATGTAATTAGTCGATGTGTTAGTGAAGGCCTACTTCAACGGGGTCCAATATCTAAAACGACGCAATACGTAATGTTGTATATTTGTGTCACAGAGGCTGCAGCATGTCGCTAATTTTTCTGCAAATCTTGTTCCATCATGCTTGTACAAAAATGTCTTCTTCCTATGGTGAAACCCAGGACTGTGAAGCGGAGGTTTCCACGACAGAAAATGGTGTCCATTTTGTCTTTTCTGCTGCACAAAAGAGGAAAATCATTTCTTTTACTTTCTTGTTGGCAGGACTGGGCGATGGTTTCAGCTTCATACATACACGCTTTGCTTTGCTTTGCTTGCACAGATGGCGACGCTCTACTCCAGGCATCAATGTGTCCGTTCCCAATAGACCTCTCTGCTGCACAGAAATGATTTTTGTTTAGTTCAGGGTGATCACGCTTCCAGAGAGGCTAAAGTACAAATCCACGATCTGAACTCCAGGCCAGCAGGAGTGGTTGATGCGAAAACGTGAGTGATAACATGTCTGTGAGTGTTTAGTGATTTCCTCAGCAGCTTTTAATTTCCTTTGTGGGTCCTGCTGCGCTGACAAGAAGGAGGGAATGAACCTTACAAATTACTGAAAGAGCAGATTCATGACAGACAGCGCTGTGGTCAAGCCTGCATGGATAGTGCAGTTGCTGGTATTGTTTTGAGGAGCTGAGTAAAGCGATAGTACTTTTTCAGGGTTGCTTTGCTACAAGTTGATTTACAGTGGCGCGGCTGTTCAACCTGAATTGACAAAACGTATGTTAGATGCATTCTTTAAGTCGTGTCCCAATTCAAAACAAGCATTGTCTTCATTGTGGCTAACAGAACTGTAACTGGGGGTACAACTGCTTAGAGACCCAGAATTAAACACTTTTAAAAACAATTCCTTGATCTTAAAAGTGAAGTATTTTTTTGCAGTAGACCACTAGATTTTATTGTACATTGAACTGTACTGTAGAGCTGCTCTGAGATATTTTGTTTACATTTGGTAAACTTATTTCCCTGGTAGTGACATTATAGAATTGATTGGGAAAATGTGCCCAACCTCAATCTTCTCTCAGACGCTGTTGTTCATCACTGTTGTATATAACGTTCACTAAACCAGGCAGAAATGTTCCTTCTCTCAATTATGTTGAAATGAACAGAATGTTGTGATTCTCATAATTTATATGCAAGAGTGTTTACAGAGGCCAAAATTCTTTTTGAAAACACACTGGCTGTTTTGGAGACAGTTTCTTTTTAGGTTTAGTTGCTTATTTCTGTCTCTTACTTTCAATTAATTTATCATTTTGAAATGGTCTGGTTGAAATGTTGTGACTAGTCTCCTCTCCATGATGACTTGGACTAAAAACCAGAGCCAGGTCCGAGCCGGTTGAGATGGGAGTGTCTTTTTCCAATCAGCGCAATTTAGTAGGTCTAACAGAAACACTCATCTGTGCTCTTTCATTTGTGGCTATTTTAGCTTTTATTTTTTTCTTTCATAATAGATTTCATCCCAAATTTGGGATTTTCTTTAAATTCTTTGCGTCAATAGTCCAACACTAGTTTTATTAGAAGTGAAAAACGTTTTACATCAATGTCATGTGTTCTTATTGATGTGTAGAGGAAGTAGGTTCATATTCTATCTTCTATTGATATTGTACTAAATCATTAAAAAGGTGTACAGTACATTATGAAATTGCTTTGGCTACATACAAGGGTAAACTGTTGATTCATCTACGTGTGTATAGAGAAAAGTCATTTGTAACTGTCCTGTTGCCTGAGAAGGTGAGAAATGATTTTGAGGGCAGCATGAAATTCCTAATTATCGGTTCTAATACTGTCAGCTCTGAAATCTGTCTCAGTGTGTCAAGCACTTAATGTCCACATCTCATCTGCAATTTAGAACCTTATCATGAGTCACTGATAGGTGGACACTGACTAAACCATCTCCATTCTTCTGGATGTAACTCTATCCAATCAGCTCGAGTGAAGTTAAAGTTGGTTGAAAATGAATGTCACTGCCTAACCAACCGAAATGCAGCCATACTGAAATAACACTGAGATGTAAGAATTTACTTTGCATGAACCACAAGTTTGTACATTTCACATGGAATTGTGAGACCGGAGTGACAAAAGAGACACGATACACTACTGAATCTCAGATTGCCCGTTTCACATTTCCAGATATGTCCAGATATTTTTTTCTTTTAAAAGTTTGATCAAAATGGAAAGTGATGATCAAAGAATGGCTGAATGCTTCCTTTGTGCTTGTTGGAGCTGCTCTCACTTTTCTTCTAAGTGAAAGGCAAATTGTAGTGAAGTTGATGCTCGTAAACAAAATAAAGGATGATGAGATGGGGTAAAACTGTCTGCTCGTTTTTCTTCAAGTTTCACTCTAAAAAGGAGGTGACAGTGTGTAGTGTTATATGTCTGGAGCGTTAGCGCCATCTAATGGTGATAAACAACTTTTAAAAAATTAAAGCGATCAATTGTGGATTTTATTTACAGTATATTATCACATTTTCAGGAAAACAATGCCTAAAAATGTAAACAATAAGACATTGGTTTGAATCCATCAAAAAAGTTACAATACTGACAAAATTATAAACACATTTGTCAACTGACGGAGTTTGAAGTGTTTATTAGGAAGAATCAAGACAAAAAAACTGAATCCGTTGTTAGCTGCTGCAGACTCATAAGACCCTCCACAATGATTAACAGAGTGCATCTCATCAATCTGTGGAAAATAAGATTCATTACTTCACATTCTTCAGTCCAGATTTTCCATTTGACTGATCATGCCTCTCAATATTAGATCTGTGCTGAATACTTGCAATATCAAAATTTTAGATTATAAATGACCTTAAACAGTATACATGTTGTTGAAACAACAGATTTGAATTTGAAGAAGATGAAGTTTTGATAATTTTTTGTGTGTTTTTCAGTTATCTTGTCCAACCCCATTTAGGACTGTAGTTAACAATCTTTCATCTTATCTTAAATATTTGCAGCATTGCCACTATAAATCAACGTCTTGAAAGGTTTAAAAGATTTCAGAAGAACTGTCACATTCATACACATATTCAAGTTTTCACAAACCACCCACTCGTACCTGTAATACAATTTTACATTTATCTGGACAAATAAAAGACATTTACAAAGGTTTCGACTTATAAAACAGGACTGTTAAAAGTGTTAGCATCTACAACCCAGATGAGGACTGATTATTTCCCAAATCAGTGATCAATTGGCACATTCAATATGGCAAAGACAAAGAGTCAAACTTCACAGCAACCGCAGGTTGACTATGTCTTGGGTTTCACACCAGAGCTAGCTAAAGCCATGATCTTGTCTTCAGAGCCTGAAAGAGATGGAAAAATAAGATAAATGTGGGCGATGATCCAGTAACCTGTGCCGTTATATCAGTGACAGCGTGTCTTCATTCTCACCTAAGTTCGCTGTCACCTTCTCAAATTGACTGAGTGTAGCTGTAGCATTTTCAGTGAGAAAAGTCTCATCCTCCATAGTGAGCTGAAAAACAGCCAGAAAGATAGTGCATGTTGTTAATGCTAATTCAAACGATTTAGATGGCTATACAACCTGTTTGAAATGTTGAAGCTCCTTGGGAAGACAGATTTAGGCTTATTGAGAACATGTCAGCATCGCAACAGTCACATGACTAAAACTAACGTGGTGCAGCTTTAAGAGGTGATGTGGAGTCATGAGCACAAGCCTCTGAATCATCTACAAATCTGTGGGGAAAAAAATATTGGATTGAGTTTCAGTGACACGTTCCTCACCTTCTCTCCAAGTTTTCTCAGTGCCGTGAGGATTTCCATTTTCTGCTGCGTATACACACCCCGTGACAGTTTTCCCACCATGACGTCTCTGTCCATCTGCACAGAATGTTACACACAAGTTGGACAATGTTCAGGTCAAGTTTTAAGATTAAGATTAAATTCACTTTATTAATCCCCTTTAGGGAAATTATCTTTACACTCACAATACATGCAAATAGTGCCTTGTGAAAGTATTGGCCCCCCACAAGAACTTTTTGACATTTTGCCACATTTCAGGCTTCAAACTTAAAGATAACAACCTGAAAATATTTTTCATGAATCAACAACATGTGAGACACAATCATGAAATGGAACCAAATTTATTCAAAATTTTATATTGTGTTTACAAATAAAAAACTGAAAAGTAGGGTGTACAGAAGTATTGGCCCCCTGTCCTCTCAGCTCAGCTAACCAACTCCAGAAGTTCCCTGATGACTTCTGAATGATCCAATATTGACCTAAATGACAACAATGACAAACAGAATGCACCTGTGTGTCATTTGGTCTCACATTTGCACATCTTACTTTTCAGGGTTTTTTTTGTAAACACAATATAAAATGTTGAATAAATTTGGTTCCACTTCACGATTGTGTCTCACATGTTGTTGATTCTTGAAAAATATTTTCAGTTTGATATCCTTAAGTTTGAAGCCTGAAATGTGGCAAAATGTCAAAACGTTTTTGGGGGGCCAATACTTTCGCAAGGCACTGTATATATGTGTTAGTCAAAGCACACACAATGTTGTGTACAGGCCCCTGAAACAAAGCACACTAGGGCCTGTAGGCATGCAATTAGTTTAAGCAGTACAAGAACAGGCAGAGGGAACACATAGATATTACAGTGACTAGATGAAGCATGTATTCTGCACACAATCGTATACTTAATGTCGCAGCGCAAACCTCTGCTAGCCTGGTTCTCAGTTGTCCCGGCTGCTTCTTTGCAAAAAGTCGGATGACCTCTGGGGTTTTGAAAGCTTGAGAGATGGCAGCCTGGGTCGCCTGACAAAGACAGTTGTAAAGCATTAATTTCACTAATCACTGTTCATACTTCTGCTTTGTTTACGTCACCGTTAACGCACAGCAGTTTAACATTATCCATCCATTGCCGTACCAGCTGCATTCCACTGAGTTCATCCACAAGTGTCATATCTCCTGTCATGATCTTGTTCAGGGAGTCACTGAATTCTTTCAGTTGTTCCAAGGTTTCATTTTTTGTCTCCTCGTACTCCTCTTCATCAAGATCATCTCTAAATACAGAAGAAAAAAAAATGAAATACTAGCGATACATGAGAGATCTATCTATAGATACACATTCTAACAAAGACCAGAGAGCAGTAAAATCTGGTCATGAAGCAAAGAGCATCCACACGCATGGATTTAATGTTTTCTAATGGTACACCTGCATTCCTCCAGATCCTGCAGTTGCTGCATCAGTCTGTCAAGTTGCTCTTCCATATTTTGCCTCAATTTTACAGTTTCTGATTTCCCACGAGAAGCCATCCTTGATCAAATTTGTATTTCCGACCTGTGGAAAGCGTGCAACAGGTCACAGGGGTCAACAGACACATTCTTTATTCTCTGCAATTCCGAAGCTTTGTCTGTTCGGACTTTGTTGTCCTGGTTTTTAACTAAATGTCTCTCCCTCTGTTACCGACGTAAATGGAAAGTAAAATTTAAAAAAAGAACATACAGTATACTAAAAAGAATGTAAAATAACACGTCGGCCCAGCACGCTGTTCAGACGTCCGTAGAGGTAGCATCACAAGACACGATGACACCAAACTAAGGAGACGCTCATTTTATTAACAAGTACAATACTATCTGCAGGGGAGCCTATTAGCTAAAGGCTGCTCTGCTAGTTGTATAGCTAGTTAAGGTACTAAAGAAACCAACTCACCTGGGGTCTCTTTGGAAAGGCTGGTAAATCAGTCGTCGCTTAGTTAAATGCGTGCATAAAGTTGAAGATTTTACATTCAAATTAACTGTATCAACGAATTCTCAATCCACGAAAATATACTACCTTTTTTACTGCGGTTAAAATATCGAACGCTATTGTCTGTCGATAGGTTTGTTATAGATTGGCGATTGTGAACATAACTCGCGACTGTGGGTGCGGCACTGTACTTCCTGTAGAATCTGTCCAATCAGATTCTTCTACAGTTCGCCTCTTCCGGAAGAGGGCGACGCGTTCAACAGCAGGTTTTTAGTCGCTGTCTGCTTTCGAAGTATGGGGTCATTTATTTTTTTTTACCTTTGAGAAAATGCACAATTTCTTGCGTTAACTCCCCTTGATTGTATGTTCTGTCTGATTAAGTAACCTTTTATTGCTTTACGTTCGTTTTAGTGATAAACTCGTTTAGCCGGGCAAAGCTAATGCTTCAGTCTCTTGCGTGAACATTAATACTGGAAATTCACGTCCCACGTTGCCAGTCGCTTATCTAAAATTATCGAGAGCCATTTTGGGAGTCTCTATAATTCAACATTAGAAAACGTTTTATAAACAAGTATGAGTAGAAGTATGCAACGATTTTGAATGAATGGTCCTTAAAAGTTCACGCAAGTGAAGTATGGTGTCCCTGATCTTTACTGTATTGGCTGCTCCAGGCTGTACCATCATCATTATGAGGGATGGAGTGTCAGAATGTCGTCAAAGTGGTCCTGCTGGCCTGCGGGTCCTTCAACCCCATCACCTTCATGCACCTGAGGATGTTTGAACTGGCTCGGGATCACCTGGAGGATACAGGTTGAGTGAGATAAAATACACCACTCAGGATGATGCCCCCTTTCGTTCCTCTTCTAAAAATAGCTGTTGCATCTAAAAAAACAAAAAAGAGTTTATTCACTCACCTCTACTTATATCTAGCTAAATAAGAAATAGTAGAAGCGATCGCTGTGTGTCCAGAAACACTGACTGTGTCTGAAGCATTTTAATGCTTCAGACACATGGACTAGAAACAGTAAACTAATGATCAAACTAAATGGAACACCGGAGCAGGCCAAAATCCTGACTATAAAGGAAATGGAAGACTTGGAGATCATTACTAGATTGATTTTCAAAAATATTGGAAAAAATGTTCATCAATCAACTAGAAAGTTTTTTTGGAAAAATACAACATTTTGTGTGATCAACAGTATGGATTCCGCAACAATAGATCAACATCCCTTGTAGTAGTGGATTTTATTGAGAATGTATCAAAGAACAAAGATAACAAAGAAAACACAATTGGAATTTTTATTGATTTACGTAAAGCGTTCGATACTATTGACCATGATTTACTTTTACAGAAATGCGACTGCTATGGGATCAGAGGAATTGTAAATTGTTGGTTGAAACGTTATTTAAAAAACAGACATCAATGTGTGGAAATCAATCCAATCCAATCTTTGTTAAGCACTTTACAACAACCATAGGCGAACAAATCAATGGAATAGCATCACAACAGAAAAAAATCACCTGTGGAATACCCCAAGGCTCTGTCTTGGGGCCTAAATTATTCATTCTGTATCGAAATGACATATGCAAAGTTTCTGAACTTTTAAAACTGGTAATTTTTGCAGGTGATACTAATATGCATTGCTCAGGACGGGACATTTCTCAGTTAATTTCCCATGCGGAGTCAGAGCTGATAATATTTTAAAAATGGTTTGATTTAAATAAGTTATCTTTAAATGAGAAAAAGACCAAATTCATGATTTTTGCATTCAACAAGTCAAGCACAGAGGTCAAATTGATTTGAAAGGGTTTATGAAACAAGGTTTCTTGGAGTGATCATAGATCATCAGATCTGCTGGGAGCAACATAATACAGTATATCAGGAATAAATTATCAAAGACACTTGGTATATTACATAAAACTAAATACATATTGAATAAGAAATTTCTGCACATATTGTATTCGTCACTTGTGCTTCCATATCTTTCCTACTGCTGTGAAATCTGGGGAAACACATGTAAAACATATATAGATCCTGTCATTAAATCGCAAAAAAGGTCAATAAGACTAATTAATAAAATAGGGTTTCATGATCATACTAATGAACTTTTCATAAAATGAAATCTATTGAAATTTGTAGATATTGTAAAGTTAAATATGTTAAAAATTGTATTTTCGAATTGTAAATAAGGACATTCCTATAACCATTCAATCCTTTTACAAACTAAGAAAAAGCACATATAACCTCCAAGGTCTATTACAATTTGAGTCTGTTAGAGCAAGAACAAATGTCAGGCAAAGATGTGTGTCTGTACTAGGAGTGAAACTCTGGAATAATTTGGAAGATGAAATAAAGTTGATGAAAATTCTGTCTAAATTCAAGAAAAAAATTAAATATAACTTAATTGGTGGTTATAAATGTTTGTAAATTTGCTGAGGGTAAGTCAAGAGATAGCGATGAATAATTCAATTTATGTGAATGTTGTTAAAAACCAAAAGAATATTGATTTTGTTGTTGTGATTAAGTTGTGTTAACCAGGGTGGGCTTATATAAGCAATTTGCTTCAGCCCAGTCGTTTTTTGGCTACTATTAATACAATTGAAATATGTTTTGTTTTTTAAATGTGAACAACCAAACTAAATTTAACATTCATTCATTCATTCAATGCTGGGAATCGATGAATGAAATGCATTATGACAGCATGGTGGCATAATGGTGCAGGAAGGTCCTGGTTCCTGGGACTCTGGCTGTTCAGGTGGTTTGGTGACTCTAAATTGACGATAGGTGTGTGTTAGTGTGAGTCGCCCATACCCCGTTACACATTTACTACATGTTATCTTATTGCTTATGCATATATGTGAACGACTTTTTCTGCATTGAAGGTAATCCCATTTTTGAAATCACTTAACCTATTTAGTTATTTAACCACAACCACATTTTTAAAATGATTTTATTTTCTGTAAGTATTGCTGTCAGACAAATGGTGTAGAAAATATTTCCGTCTGAAATATATATACACTGACATTCATACTGTATCTTCGGTACCCGCTTCTTTTGCTATTACGGGTCATGGGGTTGCTGGATCTTATCGTCATAGTTAACTTTATTGTCAAATTTACCATATCCCATCAGACTTGGGGCTTGTGGCAGGGTACACTCCAGGTGCTACTCCATAAAACATAATTAACAAAATGAATTGGAAATAGCTCAACATTTTCATCATGAAAGCTTTATATTTACTGTTATTGCAAAATAGTTCACATGATTTTCTTGAATGTCTAAGGTCAGTACACGGTGGTGAAAGGCATCATCTCTCCAGTGGGTGATGGGTACAAGAAGAAGGGTTTGATTGAGGCCAGCCACCGCCTGGAGATGGCCAGATTGGCCTCAGAGAACTCTGACTGGATCACGGTAGATTCCTGGGAGACTTTGCAGCCAGAGTGGGTGGAGACAGCTAAAGTTGTTAGGTAAGTTGAGATTAAAAAGTACGTACATAATTTGTGGCAGTTTACATGCCTGCTTGGCAAGGTAAGTAATGTTTTGTTGTAGTAATTTTTGACAAATCAATCATTTTAAAATAAAAACATGTACCTGGATGCCGATCGTTACATTCTCAATTTTTTTAATGTAGAAAACTGTATTTTTGAGGTTATAGTAGTTTTGTCTTTGTCCACTTAGGCATCACTATGACGAAGTGCTTGCAGCCGAGTGCAACAGTGACAACGTCGACACTGTCTTGTGTGCAAAAAAGAGACGCATTGAGGACAAAGAGTATGAGAGTTTATCTCATCACAGAAGAGGTAGGACATGTCTAAATTTATAACAACGGACAACTTGATCACTGTTTTGCAAAACCCAAATCCAAACATGCATCGTACTGCCTGTTTTCATTGTTTTCATTATTAAAGGTGTGGTGTGGCTGCACATTTCTTTTTTTCGGTTAAGACAGGCAAGGAGTCACATAACAAGGGATGCATCTCAGTAAATCAGTGACACAGACAGTTTCCAACTCGGTTTTTCATGGTTATGCTCACTTGTTGAAATATTTGTATCTTTAACATGTAGCTGCACTGCAGAGAACAAGATAAGCAGAGGCTGTGTGAGGTATCCACAAGACAATAAATCAAAACTTATATTGACATCAATCTATCAATGATCTGTTGTCATGTGACCCTCAGTCACCGGCAAAGAAATTTTTAGCAGAATTGTAGGTGCAAAGCATTCTTCAATGTGCTCTTCACTATTATTCACGACAATGTTTTTAAAACAAATAAAAAATCGGTTGGTTGCAACTGTAATCATAACAATGATATGAATCTCCCTGAAGTGGATTCCAAGCATTGATTGCCAACAGAACATAAAAATTAAGTTTAAACAGGACACATTTGCATTCCACTTCATTTTACATTATTCTTCTGTAAGAAACCTATTTACAAATGTTAGATATGTTTCCTGTTCTGTACATTTCCATTCTTTTTTTAGTGTGAGTCTCTTTTTGTTTAACTAACTCCTAGTTTGCAGTCTTTACATTCGCTTTTCCTGTTTGCTCTGTTATTTTCTTTTCCATTTTTACCATAAAATTTTTCCTCTCTTCATCCTCAGACGACATTCGGGTGATGATGCTGTGTGGAGCGGATGTCCTGGAGTCCTTTGGGGTTCCTAATTTGTGGAAACTGGAAGATATTGCTGAGATTGTCGGTTGCTACGGTGTGGTTTGCATCACCCGCTGCGGCAGCGACTGCCAAAAGTTTATCAACCAATCAGACATGCTGTGGAAATATCGCAAGAATATCCATGTGGTCAATGAGTGGGTGACTAATGATATCTCAGCCACCCATGTGCGCCGGGCTCTGCGTCGAGGTCGTAGCGTTAAGTACCTGGTGCCAGATGTTGTGATTCATTATATACAAGTACACAAGCTCTACAATGAAGAGAGCGAACAGAAAAATGAGAATGTGGTTCTTGCCCCCCTTCAGAGGTACAGTGGTGCCTCCTAAAGCTGACAGTTTTACCTATCAATCAGCTTTTATTTGTAAAGCTCTTAATCACATCAACAGACTTTTTGAAATGCTTTTACAGGCAGAGAAAACCACCAGAACCATCAAAGCGAGCATAATGAAAACAGAATTTTATCTGTTTAACTGTTCTTAAACAAAGTTAGACAAAATCCAAGTGCTGCACTAAATACTTTTTTGAAGATGGCTGTTTTTTTGTATGAAGTGGAATCAGCCTAGAGTTGTCTGTCTGACATGACAGCGAAGTGGTTACTATTTCATAAGTATATTTCATATTGGGATTCATAAATGTATAGTTTACATAGACTACACACGTATGTCAAGTTTATGTAAACTATACATACGTGCATAATATGTGCTAATGTATGTAATGAGACCATGGCAGTGATTTGTACTGATAAATAACAACCCTCTTTGTTTTCCAATTGGAGTCTGTCATCTCTTATGGTACCATCTCACATAGAAGAAACTCCTGACATCCTTACTTGAGGCAGTATCAAACTGGCAACCTTCTGTTTGTTTAAAAGGCATTTTTGACTTAGCCATCATCAGTGATGGCTAAGTCAATGCAAAAATGCTGTCAAACTGAGGACTCTCTGAAAGTGTTGTTTAAAAATGAAAAGACTGATAGGACATAGCATTTAATACTTGACAACTTTCAATATTGGAATATTCTTATGCCGTTCCAATGAAAAGCTGAATGAAATAGTCAACCTTAAAAGGTCTGATGCCCGAGATATCACAACATAAAACTTGTGACAGTTGACAGTTCATGTCAAGTCGTGTGTTGAGGAGGTAAAACATCCACAAGAATTTTCTAGTTCATGCTGCTTGTCTTATTCTTAACTTCATTACACAGCAACAAAAAAACAAACAACAACATTTGTTTGAAAACCGTGCGCGTACGTTCTTTCTAAATGGAGGTATGTCATTTCCGTTCAGGATGCATACCACTGAAACAATGGGTGTCTGTTTTGTTTTAACATGAAAGGTGTGTCAATTCAACTAGTGGGTCATCTGCCAAAAACAAGTGCTTGACTCCAGTTTCCTTCTGTTTTTATTTTTACAGCTGAAAGTGCAATCGATTTTACAGTTATCGTTGACTCCAGGCTTTTTCTTTCTTTTTTATTTTATAATGGTTTGTTTTATTCTACAGAGCATTTGAGGTGCAAAATAAATTATGCATGAAATGATTAGTTGTGTCAGGAAATGTATTGGGATGGAGAAGGAAAAGTCAAGCATAAATTTTCGTACATAACGTCACGGGGGGAAAAAATCATCGTGCAAAAATAAGTTAATACTGTTGTTCTGTCGTATTTGTGCATGATGCGTGACATAAAAGGGAGTTTTTGAATTATTTAATAAGACAAACCAGTTCCTCCAGTCCCTGTGACATAGTAGCTCTCATGAGCGCCTCCCAATACAACGCAAGCAAAAACACCTTCCTCGTAGGTTTGCTACAGAGCAGCAGCCTGTCCACATCAGCCCTGTGAGTTGAGGGCTTGTATCTTATTTACACTGACGTATCAGGAGAAGCAAAAACTTTCTCAAAATGCTTTCCAGTTTTTGTGGTACGTGGGATCAGATCAGCAGTGTCAACATGGAGGGCTACATGATTGCACTCGGTAAGTCTCCAAGCCATTTTGTTACTCAGTGTTCTCACATTACTGTATACCTCTTCTGACCTCTAATGTCTGTTACTTTGACTTGAGATTTTCTAGCAATGTAAAACGTAAAGGTCATGTAAAGCATGTGACTACATGTGACCCTGAGGGTGCATTTGTTCACTAAATGTATAAATTCACCTGTTCAGGTATCAGCCTCTATGTACGAAAGATTGTTATGAGAATAAAGATGAAGAAGGTGATTGAGCAGCAGGGGGACCAGTACGTCATTAAAACCTGCAGCTTCTTTCGAAACTACACCTTCTCCTTCACAGTAGACCAGTGGTTTGAAGAGTTTACCCAAGGAGTGGACAACAGGCATGTCAAGGTGAAAATGAAAGTCTGATGACAAAGAATTGTGTCTTCCAACATGTTTGGGGCTTATTACATGTTAGTTACAGTTGATTTAACTGTCTTTATTATTGCCAGAGAGGCCTTCTTTTAAGCTGAGTTTGTAAATTAAACATAGTCTTGATAAACTATTAGGAAATGTGCAAACTTTGAATTTGAGGTATATCATGAGTGCTCTTCCAGTTTGTCTCCAGTTTGCTTTTTTAATAATTGAAAAAAGATTGGCTGTGATTTTACGCTCTTTATCTGTTCCATGTCTACAGTCACTGGTGACGTGGGATGGGAAAAAATTGGTGTGTGAACAGATTGGAGAGAAGAAGAATCGGGGCTGGACTCACTGGATTGAAGATGATAAACTGTATCTGGTAAAGACAATTTAATCATATATATGAGGCAGTAACTTTGTTGTACTTTTTTTGTCTTTATTGTTTAACAAATTAAATAGATCTTATTGATGAATAAACAACTGGATTTGAAGGAAATGTTTGCAGACTTGGAGTCTGATCCAAGAGGCTTCTTGTCAGGTGACTCTGGCCTTGTGGGACTGGGGGCCCACGTATGTTAAAACCATTTGACTGAACTCTCATTCAGACTTGATCACATTAACCACTCCTGTGAGGAACCGAAGAAAGCCTCAACGATGAGAGCTGAAAGTCCAGTTGACTTTATTCAACACAAAATCTACCATGACCTGGACGACTAAGAATATCCACAGTCATCATTTTCCAACAGTTATGTATTTCTCCGCAGGAGCTGTATTGTGAAGGAGAAGTCTGCAGGCAGATTTTTAAGAAGAATGTAAACGAGTGAAGATGAATGGAAACTGTATTTCTGAGAAGCTACACTGTTATGAAAAAGTATGTAGTGAGGGAAGACATGAAGGTAGTTGGTGTGAGAGAAGAGGATTCAAAGGACAGGGCTAGATGGAGGAAATTGATTCGCTGTGGCGACCCCTGAAGGCAAAAGCCGAAAGGAAAAGAAGAAGAAGACACTGTTATGAAAAAGAAAAACATGATGGTTGTGATATTTTCACTTTTGGTGACCTCAAATCTCTGTTAGTGTCAGGGTTTACAATAACACCACTAGATGGTTCCAGAGTTACCTTATCAGTTGCTGGTACACACTGTTCCATGTCTTAACGCTTAGCCTCATTCTGATTTTCTGTTCTGTACAGGTCTGTATAACAAATTTTTGTTTCCAATTCAATGTGATCAAAAAGTGGATGCTGAAACCTCACTGGAGCTTAACGACTGAAATCAGAGAACAATAAAAGTACCCCCTGTGGCCCCTGGATCAGTCACCCAGGTCTGAATTGAGGTCTAGTCATGTCTGGCAATTTGGAAAAGGTCATCCACATTTTAATTTCTATCAGTCTAGATAATTGTAATGTAATTTATTCCATGATTAGCAAGCAAATTATTCAGGCAGCATCTGTTCCAAAATGCTACTACCAATATCTTGCATTTAGTGAAAATGACAATATCCCACCTGTTCATACTTCATTTCACTGATGACCTGATTTATCTTAAAGAGTTTGCTACATTGTAAGGTCTGTCTCATTCTTCAAATTTTCTCAACGCTCTGAGAGCCTGACCTGTTTTGGTTCCCCTGGTGATGGTTTATTGTCAGCTTGTCACTAGGTGACCAGACTTCAGCTGTCTGAGCCCCTCTAGTGCGAAAACACGCCATCTGAAGATCTCTCACCTTAGACCTTAGAAAAAACTCACTTTGTAGTCTTGCTTTGCTTGGCTGATTTTATTCGTTTTTAATTGTTTATTTATACATTGGCTGCATTTTTTGCGTTAAATGTTTTCATGAAATTGTATTGCATGTGGTCCAATACAACTTTTTTTTTAATGCTCCACTGTCTTCATTCATACTTGAGTTTGTTAAAGGAGTTTGTCGTTCATCAATTTTGCCAAAGGAGAATAAGGACTATAAACAATCGATCGACTCCAAGCAGATAAGTGTTAGTGAAGCCATAAAGACTATAACCGAGTGACTGACAAATAATGTGTAGAAACGAAGAAATCACACGTTTATCAGCAGAACAGCGAAGCTTACGCCTCTTGGTCTATTCCCGGTCACGTGACATAGTGTAGAACCAAAATGGCCGTTGTTGTGTATTGACGTATGATGGCCAGCTACTTTTCTTTTTGTTTCTTGGTAGAAAACTAGCAAACCATAGGCGTTTAGGGGGGGCTGTATCACATCTCCCTCTGTAAACTGGTGTACTAGTTTTTATCTCGAAGACAATCATGGTTGACACATATTCGTTGAACGATAATACTATGCATATTTATCTCTAATACAGGCTAGCTAGCTGGCTCTGGCTGGCACACGTTAACAGTGAAAAGTGAAATCGCTAGTAGAATTAGCTACGATGGAGGAGTTAAGCGCAGACGAGGTAAGGTGACAATGAAAAAAATGTCCAATATAAGTGCGGATGATTAACATATATGTACCCGATAACCATAATAGTTCATACTTTTATTTACTAATGTGTTCACTTCGTTCGGACTTAATTTCATTCGGTCTCGTTACTAGCCCACATGCTACTAGAGCTAGGCTAGCTCAGAGGCTAGCATAAGTTGAAGAAATGCATCTGCTATTAAACTCCATTATTTTGCCAGCAACACAATAAATACGTGCGTATCATGCAGCAGTTTCCATTACGTTTATATAGAAGAACTGGACAATATAGCCCCGCATGCGAGCTAGAAGTTGGATGCAGATCGTACAATTCAGTTACAGTTGCCTGTACGATAATTTAATTTAGCCGGGCACAATGCTAACTGGCTAATGTAAGCAGGACGCTTCCATGAAGATATACCGTGGAAAATACTGTCATTCAAAATTACGACATCTGTATGAAAACAATTCATTTTGTGATATATTATCGACGGTTATGTTGACAGTTTCGGGACCGAGATATTCAAGCACACTTTTCTGGTGATACGCAGAGCTAGCTGTAATTTGCTAACGCCGTTTTGCTAACTGACAAAAATTAGCCTGCGAGACGACTCAGCATAAAAACACCGGGCCACCATTGTGCAGTCAGCCGTGGGCCTCTGCCCGCTGATCGGATCCCCCCCATGACAGCCTCATGCGGATCGTTCCTTTCGTCACATTTTCCGGCGTTTTATCAACTCACAGTCGACCGTGTAGCTTTGCTAAACTAAGAATTTTCAATGGGTTGAACAATTATTGATATCGTATGACCTTTATTTTTCGTGGATATAACATTCTAGTGGCTCGACAAGGCTTGTCTCATATTTATGTTGGTCCCAAAACGATCAGTCAAAACGAGCATTAATTAATTTGTTTATATATTCTGTCTAAGGAAAGTGATGAAACTGAAATGGCCTCTTTTAAATGTTTAACTGAACATAGGGTGGTTATGCCAATTATTTAGAGCTTTAAGTTATGACTGATTGAATTGTGTTTGTGTGTTGTATTTATTTGTTACAGTTGAAAGTTCTAAGTAGGGCTGCACAATAAGACTTTTCTTAGTGCTTCAAGTGAATTTTTGAATTTATATTCAGATTCGCAGAAGGCGACTTGCCCGACTGGCAGGCGGACAGACGTCACAGCCCAGCACCCCTCTCAGCACACCCCTGACATCCCCACAGAGAGAGACTGCCCCTGGACCCCTCCCTGGAACTTCAGGCGCAGCACCCCAACCCCTGCCTCCTGCTGCCTCTCAGTCACTGGGGCTCAATGTCCACAATGTTACTCCTGCCACATCCCCTATGGGCACATCTGGTGAGAACCAAACTGAGTCTGCAGGTCCACCACCATTCTCCACATTTTTTTCAGCCTACATATGTGTTCTGTCTGTATCTCCTCAAGCAAAAATCAACAGAATTAGTGTAGATGTCACACATACACTTTGTAAGCATAAAGCGTTTGTGTGTTTGTATGTGTGTGTGTGTGATGTTAGATTTTCCTTTTTGTATAGTTTTAAATCTTTAAGAAAGACTTCTTTATATTGACACAATTTTTCACATTTTTATTATGAAACGTATTCTCACACAGTTCATTATGAAAAGATTCAACGCACATAGAATATTAGGTTTGTCAAAAGATAATATTTCTCAGCTGTTTGGAATAACCAAAATAAAGCAAAAACGCTTTAAATAAATACAACTGATACCACAAGAGAATTTCCCAAACATGGTACTTGACTTCTGACTTCTTTTCTTACA
The DNA here is from genome assembly GCF_040054535.1 of Antennarius striatus. Taxonomy (NCBI): domain Eukaryota; kingdom Metazoa; phylum Chordata; class Actinopteri; order Lophiiformes; family Antennariidae; genus Antennarius; species Antennarius striatus. The sequence continues at coordinate 18,440,379 of NC_090777.1, read as the reverse complement.
CATTATCTCTGATGTCTAACACATTGAAAAACATTATCGGTACTTTTAGTGCAAAATCAAAAGTGGTATTTAAATGATACCTTGATATTTGAAAGGCAATAATAATTTATACATCCAGGTCATTTCTGGTGTGTGTGTTTTATTAGGATCTAATGTTGTTCCAGTTGGGTCAGTGGTAATATCCAGATATAAGATTTTTTTGTGAAATGTGAGGGCGGCACGGTGGCGCAGTGGGTAGCGCTGTCGCCTCACAACACAGCTGGTCCGGCGTTTGTGTCCCGCTCTATGTGGAGCTTGCATGCTCTCCTCGTGTCTGAGTGGGTTCTCTCCGGGTTCTCTGGCCGGTCCCGAATTGCCCGTAGGAGTGAGTGTGTGTGCAGGTTGTCTGTGTTTGTGTGTGGCTCTGCGGTGCACTGGCATCTTGTCCCCCGCCTCACACCCTATGCCAGCTGGGAAGGCTCCAGCTCCCTGTGACCCGTTACAGCGGATACAGCAGCAGAAAATGGATGGATGAAACAAGCTTGCATTGCATATTAATATGTTTATTGATACAATTTCCTGAAACATAACCAGTGTGTACCATGTTAATTTCACCTAAAGTGTTTGTATTGATTGACTATTTTGCTGTTATGCAGACGTTAATGCTGCATATTAGTTTGGGTTTTTTTTTTTCATAAAAAATGTATTGAGGTAAAACATAACTTGAAACGGCTCGTTCACCATCTGTAATCTGTATTGTTTTTTTCTGTTTGTGAAAGTTGTGATTTGTTTTTTGCAGGGGTGGCGTATGGCAGTCAGAGCAGTGAGGGCGTGAGCTCCCTGTCCAGTTCCCCTTCCAACAGCCTTGAGACTCAGTCCCAGAGTCTGTCCCGATCGCAGAGCATGGACATTGACACTGCCTCCTGTGAAAAGAGGTAAGGGTTTTTCTACCTGAATGTTGTACCACCCAGCTAAGAGTCTTAAGATTCTTTTATTAAGTCCAGTGTAGCAAATAAGCTCAAACTACTACTATGACTGCCACGAATAGGAGTTTTCTGTATCACAGAGAATACTAACAATAAATAATAAATAAAATTAATCCAGTGTCAACAGGTTGTCATGTTTTACTGTGTAAAAAATATTGTAACATTTAGTTCAAAAAAGACCTCAGAAGTCCAGTGAGTATTAGTTTAATTCTATATGAAGATGTAACAAAATCCAGTGATGATGTGTTCCATTTCACTCTATTTCTATTTCTCTTTTAATTTGCTTGTAGCAAACATAAATATGAATTAAACGAGATCTGGATATGAATTGTGTTGTTAAAATGAGACAAATATGATAATTCTATGAGCCATCTAAGTTTAAGTGGTATGAGAAGAGGAAAGGAGTTCAACACTGCACATGTCTGTCCTTTTCCAGCATGTCCCAGGTGGATGTGGACTCAGGGATAGAGAACATGGAGGTGGAGGACAGCGATCGCAGGGAGAAGAGAAACTTGACTGAAAAGGTAAACAACACCAGTGAATATTAGTCACGTCAAAACCATTCATTACTTGGGCTACTTGATTTTCATGATATCTATTTGAAGGTAAATGGAGTCTTAAAAATTAGTTCTTCAAAAAACATTAGAGTATACTTTGGGTATTTACAAGAATGTGATCCAGGACTTTTAATAGGTGCTATTTACTTTCTCATTGACATTTATTTCAGCTTATTGATGTCAACATGGCCTGACAGAAAACACTGATCATCTCAGAACAAGAAAATACTGATGACTGAAACTGAACAATCAGAAAACAATGTTCTTATGTTAGAGTCAATTTTGACATTTTTTTAATCACTATTAGTTTCTCTGAAAGAATAAAAGTCAAAGAGGGACACAGGTATTCAGAATCTTTATCTTAACTAACTCAAATCTGCCTCAAGAACAAAATCCAGCCCTCACAAAATTTTCAATAAATAACAACAACAATAAATTGACAACTTTGTGAAATATATGTCAGAACATCAAACATGAGAAATGGCAAAACCCCTTCTAGAGTGAGAGTGATGCGCATCTGCGTATCTGTTTGTCATGCTTGTCCGTTTGAGCTATAATTGGCTTCAGATTACGATGAAACCTTTAATGTGTTCTCTCTTTGTGCACATTAGGATACCTCTGCAAACTCAGATGTCTCAGAAGAGCAGGCTCTACAGCTTATTTGTAAGATTCTCCGTGTCTCGTGGAAGGAGCAGGATAGAGATGTCATCTTCCTCCCTTCACTGGCTGCAGAGTTCCAGGAAAACCGAAGAAATGGTATGTAGCTGCATGCTATCATTGTGTAGGTCACCACAACGAGCAGAATGACTTTGTGCTCTCTGTGAAAATTGAGTTTAACTCAAGATTGATTACATCCCGCTTCAAAGCGGTTATGTATTGTAATTGTCATTTTCGTGTTTCCGCCCGTTCGTTAGTTCACCAAATATCTTCGCAACCGTTGCAGATAGAAAGATAAAACAAAAAGCATATTACTCAGGCGGCAAATGGGATGAAAATGAGATGATGACCTTGACCTTTGGAAAAGTAGGTCAAGGTCAAATTTCAACTTTTGTACACTCAGGAACCGGATAAGATAGAAAAACAAGAGAGAAGGCCACAGTGTGAGTAAGACCATAGATCAAAGCTCTAGCTTGATCTTTGAGCTATGCGAGTAGGTCAGAGTGAAATTTTGTATTTGGGGGTGTCATGGAATGTTGCAGTCTGTACTGCCTTGGTTGTAGTTGATTGCCGCATTTCACATCTAAACAACAACTGTTTTTTTTTTTACCCTTTAGTGTACTCTGACTTCAAAGACTTGATCAGTCAGATCCTGATGGAAGTCTTAATGATGTCCACCCAGTCTCGTGTCCACAACCCTTTTGCCAGCCTAACCGCCACCTCTCAGCCAATTGCAGCGGCCAAATCCCCAGACCATCGTCTGACTCTGGTGCAGCCTTCCAGCCAAGGTGGCAGCCCAATGGGACCTAATACAGGGTCATTTGGTGCCAGCTCTCTGTCCAGGCAAGTACCTCTGCTCTTGTTACGATGAAGGATGAATTATGAAGGTGTAATGACAAGAAATGTACCCATGCTCTGAATTTGTCACTGAAAATCATCTTTAAAAATGTGCCTTATGGCTATTAAATCGGTATCATGTGAGTGGACGCTTTCATCCTTTCATACATTCTTTGGATTCTCTCGGATTTTGTTTTTTGAAATGATCTAGAAATTACAATGTAGTTGAGTTTTTCCAATGATCTTCTCGTCAATGTTTTCTGCAGCCTGTATGGGTGTGGTAGTCCTCACTCGATGGCTTTGGATGCCTCCATGAGGACCTCACCCCCTCTCCCCACCCCCACTACTCCCTGTTCACCTCCTACACTCACACCCTCTACCCCACAATTCATTGTCCCCCCGAGCCCCCCCTCTGCTGGTTCAGCAAGACACACTGTCACCTCTCCTTCTTCCCCAATGCCAATCTCTCAGAGGTACCGGCCTTATTCTGTTGCTTCCCCCTGGGGGGTTCCTTCCCCGTCTACCCAGGGTCACAGAGGATTCAGTTTCTTTGGACCCTCACCTAGCCCTGCAGGGCCTTCTGTTCCTCCCAACACCCCAGTTCCTGTGCCACCACCCAGCCCCCAGTACCTCTCCATGGGCTCACCAAGAGCTCGCACCCAACTTTCCTCCACCCCTTCTTCCATGGTCCCCACTTCTCCTACATTGAATGCCCGACAGGCTGCCTTTGCTGCAAGGATCCCACCATCTAGGTATCTCCTGCCATCTGCATGTTAGTTTGTGGCAAACAACAATTTTTTTCAACAGCAAGATTTGTGCTGCGGTGTGAGCGGAGTGTCTGTCAGCTCTATCCAGAAAAACCCCTTTATTTTAGTATGCATGTTTATCAGGTTTACTGTACTTACATTCTCTCAGTTTTCATTCACACGAAGTTTAAAGAGCTCAAGTCAGTGTAGCCTACATTTAGAATTCTAAAAAGCTAAACGATGCAAACGCTTTGAGATGTTTGTACTTTCATAATTTCCCATGTGAAGCTGCTTGTTAAGATGCTTATTTAAAAAATGCAAGTTCTTGTGAAGTTAATTATTTGCTATAGTTTCACAACATGATTTAGAGATTCCCAGTGCCATTAAATCCTCATGCAATTAGTCTGTTGCTTGCACCCAGTGGCTGCCAAAGTTGTGTCAGTGAGCAATCATGATGACGAGCTCAGTTATTGGTTGAAAAATATGTTCTGTCGTTGTGTAAAAGCCGCAGACAAAATGGCATTAATAACTATTGAAGAAGCACAGTGAGTAGTCTTCAAAGAAACATGCGGTCCTCCATTGGCCTTTCCTCACTGCTCCGCTTTTATTTGTTCTGTTTCTTTGTGACTGTTTCCCATTCCACATTTATCTTCATATTTTTGCACATCCCTTTTTTTCTCCTTCTGCTTGCACATCATCCTGTTTGCTTCTAATAACTCCCTCATTCCAACTGTCCCTTTCTTGTCGTGCTAGCCCCTTGTCGTTCCTTTTCTATGCCCTTTCTGACATGTCTCAGGACAGCAGTGATGAAGATTCTGAGGAGGAAGATTATTCTCGTGTTCAGTTTGGGTCCAGGTACACTGCTACATCGTGTGTGTTGATGTGTGTTTGCCCAGTGGCATTTTCACTGCATGTTCAGTGGGCAGAGGACGCTTACCACTAACCACACACCAGCACATAAGAGAAGAGTGGTGAGAAATACTTTACATGATACATGCGTCTTTCAAAAGATAATGCTCCATAGCTCCGGCTTTTCATGCATACTGTTGTCATGGTAAGTATTGAATGCAGCTGTCCGAAACGTCTTTCGTTGTTAGTTGGCTTTTCCAGAAGGCTTGAAAATACTGCTTCTTTGTAATCCTCAGTGTTATTCTCACTTTCATCTTGAGAAATTTCCTGGCATAGTGGTACCCAGAGGTGAAGTTGATTACGTTGCATTTTTTATATACATTTCAATACTCCGGATAATCTTGTGTTTCCAGAGGAAAGGTCCTCAGCCCTGAAAGAGCTTTCAATGTTTCTAAAGCTCCGTCATGGCTGAGGAAAAAAAGAAGTTACCTGCTCTTTGGGTATTCATTGTATCTGCGTTGGGTCTCTTAGGGTTCTCTGGCTTCCTCCCACCTCCAAAAACATGCATTTTAGGTGAATTGATCACTCCACATTCTCCGTAGGTGTGAGTGTGTGCATGAGTGGTTGTTTGTCATTCGTATGGGCCCATGATTCGCTGGCGGTACTTCCGAGGTGTTCCCTGAATCTCCCCTTTAGTCAGCGAGGATTAACTCCGTTATCCACAAGGCTGAAAAGCGGCTGAAGATGACAGGATTGTAGTCATCTCGTCTTCAAGAAAATGGATGAATGAGTCAATAATAAAAACTAGTACAATTTATTTTAAAATAAAGTATCTCTATCTATCTATCTATCTATCTATCTATCTATCTATCTATCTATCTATCTATCTATCTATCTATCTATCTATCTATCTATCTATCTGTCTATCTGTCTATCGCAGTTATTAAAAGCTTTGTTTAACCTGCATCTGATTTTTATTTAGGAAATAGGCATGATAAAATTGACATTGCTTTTAAATATGAACTGCTTTTTTTAAACTTTTCATTTTGAAAGCAAATATAACCCAGGGCAGAAGTTGTTGTTTTTCCTGTTGCCTGTCTTTGTTGGACATTTAAAAAAAGTTCATAACCACTTCAGGCTTGCAGTGGTTTCAAACATTCCTACAGGTTTTGCTGGTGCAGCTGACCACTAACGGCAATTTAAACCTTTTGTGCCATATTTGTTAATTAAGTGTGGCAAGCTGAAGCTTAACGTCTTCTTTAACAACTCACTACCTGCTCTTGAATATTGTGTTTTGTCTCAGATGCTGAAATACCATCACTAATGTCTAATAGTTTGTTTCTTACAGGACCAAGAGTGGCTCTGAGTTTTGTTTTAAAATGTAATGTTGTATCATAATATATGTCTGTACTTCAATGTTTTTGTTATTCAAAGATCCCTCCTTTTCTATGTGCTTGTTTTTAGTCTTGGTGCATGTGGAGGGGGAATGTCTTGTGATTCAGCCAGCGATCGCTTCACTATTGAAGCATGCAAGGAGACAGAGATGCTGAACTACCTCATTGAGCGATTTGACAGTGTTGGTATGGAGGAGAGGAAAGCTCCCAAGGTAACTGGCTGGATAAAATGTTTCATCAAGGTTTTATGTAATCTATGCTGAAAGAATTTTTTTCCATGTCCATCTGGACATTTTTACTGGTTTGCAATAGCACCTCAAATTTCCTTTTATCTTCTTCAAAGTCTAATTTTGTTGCCTTGAAGACAGAAGAACAGCCTGTCCTCAGAGAGTTGCTGCAGGACAGATAATCTAGCAATGTGTGACAGTTTAGTTCATCAAAGAACATTGTGAGAGTGTCTGTGAAATTGACAGTGTACATTTTTATCCCATCTCTTGGCTTTTCCCTCCTCTACTCCTGTCTGCCTCTTTCTCTCAGATGTGCAGCCAACCAAACGTCAGCCAACTTCTCAGCAACATTCGCTCTCAGTGTATCTCCAATGTTGCCCTGGTCCTGCAAGGCACCCTGACTCAGCCTCGGTAAGCGACGCATCCACACACTGACAAACCGGGTCATTTTCTCACTTACCCTTGTATCTGTGTTCTGTTCTATTATTTAATTCTCCATAGCAACTGCTCTTTCTGCTTGACTCCAGACAGATAACTTCTTTATTTAATTTCCTGCAGGAGTCCCCTCCAGCCATCCTTGCTGGTACCTTATATGCTGTGTCGGAACCTTCCGTATGGCTTTATTCAGGAGCTGGTGCGCATTACCCACCTGGAGGAAGATGTGTTCAGACAGGTGGGAAGCCCTGTCAACTTCTACTAAATGTTTAGACAATGGGTTGTTTATGTCGATCCTTATTGCAAAATGCAGTGAGGGCATAAAAGACAGCCCAGATACTCATATCAAGACCTGTGGGCCAGTGTTTTGTGTTGTATTTGAATTCTGATTTTAAAAAAAAGAAATCTATTCATGCACTAGAATCATTGAGGTACCTGTTCTCTCTGTGCATGAATGTAATTGGATTAATGCAGCGATTAAGCTCTTCCACAGTGATCAATAAATTGCAGTAATTCAGGCACTGATGCATTTTCCTGCTTTGTTTTACAGATTTTTATCCCCATCCTCCATGGATTGGCTCTTGCCGTGAAGGAATGTTCTTTTGACAGTGACAACTTTAAATTCCCCCTGATGGTGAGGACCTGTTATCCTAGCCTGACCCTTAATGTATACTTAGAGAGGAAATGAGACCTGATGTAGTGAGATTACAGAGCATGTAGTGGGGTTTTATGAACGACCTGTCTGATGATGAATGTTTTAGGATTACACTGTGCATAACATGATTGCAGACTTGCTTGAACATTCAATATATTGTAGTAGTGCTTCCATTGTGTGGTGTTAGTCTGGTCTTGATGTGAGCTGCTACTTGTCCATTTCCACCAAAGAAATCTAATACAGTGGTTCCAAATGCCACGTAAAGATCCTCCAGCTCTGATCTCTCATGTCTGTTTGCCATTTCATTCACAGAAGTCTTACATATTCCTTATTATGCACAGTGAAACAACTGTGGTCAAACTAGTTAATTTTGTTGCACAAGTACATAATATTCAAAATATTATATAATTGTTTTGGGTCACAAGGAGAGCTAAACACATGAAGTAATTCAATGAAAATGTCCACTGAAGCTTTGTGTTCTGTGTTTTTCTTCAGGCATTAGCAGAGCTTTGTGAAATCAAATTCGGAAAGACTCACCCAGTGTGCAATTTGGTGAGTGTACAGTTGGAGGCCAATTTTGTATTTGTCGTTATGTCCTCGTAACAGATATGTGCCATGTCCTGTGTCCCTTTTGGTGAAATATGTCATGTCTCCTCTACGCAGGTAACATCTCTGCCCTTATGGTGTCCTAAACCTCTTAGCCCTGGTTGTGGCAGAGAGATTCAGAGACTGTCCTACCTCGGAGCCTTCTTCAGCCTTTCTGTGTTTGCTGAGGATGATGTGAGTTGTCTAGCATTCCAAAAATTATCACCTGTGTTGCCGCGTTGCATTTATTCTAACTATTGGGTCCTATGTAAATTAGACAGGTTGTGTGTCCCCTAGTACATCTGCACGTCCATAATAATCTGGAGGGACAAGTGGAATTATAGATACTTTGGGTTCTTATAATAAACTGAAAAATGTTGTATGTATTAGAGGCATTTCAGTAGATTGCAGGATTCAAACATTCTTGAATGAATCTTAAACGAAACTCTGTCCGTTTTTGTTTTGTTTGTTTGGGGTTTTTTTTTTCCAGACCAAAGTTGGAGACAGGTATTTTTCTGGGCCAGCCATCACCATGGAGAGCACACGGGTCTTCAGCCAGTCAATGCAGCATTACTTGGAGTCAGCAAGGGTGATTGTTAGCTTCATGCTGCATGTGTTCTACAGATATTATTTGTAGACTGAATAGCATTTTAAAATGATTTATCATCTTTTGAAGGGTGACCTCTTTAAAGTGCTTCATAATATCCTGCTCAATGGAGAAACACGCGAATCTGCTCTTAATTACATGGCAGCTCTAGTAAACTACAATATGAAAAAAGCTCAGATGCAGGTAAGTTTCAAAAGTTATTTGATTCACAAAATTATTTATATTTATCTTGTAATGATTTTTAGACCGGCATGGTTTAGGAAAAGTGTTAGTTTTGCAAACCATCTTGTTTTTATGATAAATTAAAACGTTATGAAAACAAATAGAAATCGTGCGAGACTCTGCCTCACTGGAACCCCAATTAGACTTTGTTTTACTGGGTGCTCTTGTTCATAGTTGCAGATAAGGTTATACAGTAAAGGCAACACATCCAAGGGGCTTCTGAGATTAGTTGATTTTTTGCTCTTCTTGATTTATCTCGACCTGGATGACCGAGAACCCACACAGACATTTAGAATGTAGGGACTGCTTTTGACCTTCAGTTTAAATTTGTCTGATTTCACCACCTTTTCCCTGTAGACGGATGACAAGCTGGTGTGTGCAGATGGTTTCATGCTCAATTTCTTATGGGTGCTGCAACAGCTGAGCATGAAGATTAAGCTGGAGACGGTGGACCCTTACTATATTTTTCATCCACGGTGTCGCCTCACCGTCAATTTAGAGGAGACACGTCTCAAATCCACCATGGAGGAGCTCAAAAGCTGGCTGACTGAACTGCGTAAGCTGACTTAAAAAAATCCTTCAAAGTTAATGATTGTAAGGAGGTGTGTGTGCATATGTGTGCGATTTTATTTGTTTACACACACACACACACACGCACACACACACACGCACACATATACAGACATACAGCCCCCCTCCACTTCTGGTGTACTGGACTGTCTCCTGGTATCTCTGCCATGCTCTTGACGCTGTGCTGGGGGACCCACTGCTCCATCCTGGGAGTACATAGATAACAAAAAGCTTGTTATGGCTGATGGCGGTTTGTGTTGAAATGTTGGAAATCAAATTATTTTATTTGTTCACATGTACAGATGAAGACCCCACCAAGTTCTCAGAACCTAAGTTTCCTACAGAGTGTTTCTTCCTGACATTGCACACCCACCATTTGTCCATCCTGCCCAGCTGCAGGCGTTACATTCGTAGGTTGCGAGCCATCCGCGAACTGAACAGGTACACACACACACATACACACACAGACAGACAAAACAGATATTCATAATGTGCTCAATCTTGCAGTGTATTTTCCCTCATCAGGACTGTAGAGGAGCTGAAGAACAGTGAAAGCCAGTGGAAAGATTCCCCCCTCGCTAGTAGACACAGAGAAATGCTAAAGCGATGCAAAACCCAGCTCAAGGTCAGTCAAAAGTCAAGTCAAAGTCAGCTTTATTGTCAAATGTACCATATATGCATGACATACAGCACAGATGAAATTGCAGTCCTCTCTGACCCACGGTAGACAGTACAACAGGCAGTACAACACAGGCAGTACAACACAGGCAGAACAACACAGGCAGTGCAACACAGGCAGTGCAACACAGGCAGTGCAACACAGGCAGAACAACACAGGCAGAACAACACAGGCAGAACAACACAGGTAGTGCAACACAGGCTTTGCAACAAGCAGTAGAACACAGACACTACATCAGACAGTACAGCACGAAATATAAGACTAAACACAAGGGATGGTTAACATCTCTATACACTCTAATCTCATAGGGGAAGTGAGGTGTGCGCAGACCCTGAGTTGACGGGGGGAGGGAGAGATAGGTAGTCAGGTGCTGGGGGGAGGGGAGGGCAGGGCAGTGTGAGGGTAGAGTTCAAGGCTATGGCAGGGAAATCAAGGCTATGGCAGTTTGACATCTTTTGACATGTCCCCGATAAAAGATTAACTGAATGTTAAACATTGCATGTGTGTAAATAGCTCATTTGATTTTGTTTAAATACTGAAACATCTAGAGCTCTGATACAAAGCATATGTACAGCGGTGAGATCCTTAACCTTGTGTGACTTAATCCTATCAGAAATTGTTACGAGCCAAAGCTTGTGCAGATGTGGGCCTACTGGATGAGAACCTGCTCCGCAGATGCCTGCAGTTCTATAGCACAGTCATTCAGCTTATTCTGCGCATGGTGGACCCTGCCTACCCCAAGTAAAACCTCATTCCGCTGACAGCTCGTTACTTTTTTTTGTTAAATGATGTCCCAACTTTTTATGTCCAGCTTTTCATGAGTGTGTTAGTGATTAAGATCCAATTTTTCCCCCAGCATAACCCTGCCACTCAACCCTGAGATTCCCAAAAGCTTTGCTGCTCTGCCAGAATTCTACATCGAAGATGTCGCAGAGTTTCTGCTTTTTGTTGTGCAGTAAGTTAACAGTATTGCTTTATGTCTTATTGTTCTCAACCTTAATCATGACTCTCCTCTGGATGGGTTAGTTTTTTTTAATATAATTACATCATTTTAAAAGAAAGGAGCATGTAACATAAGGGGAAATATATCTCTAGCAAAACTGGATTGTAATGTTTAATGCACTGATCCTTCGCTATAATATGGCCTCCCAGTTAGGCAGATTTTTTTAGTGCAATTTTGCGTGTGTGTGTGTGTGTTTTATATAGCATTGTGTTCTGCGTCCTGTGAGTTGAAACGAGAAACTGTTAATGCCTGTCTGAGAAAAGTGTATAAAATGTGTTGTGAGGAGTTTTACAGCTTTAAAACGTCTATAATAACTGTAAAAACATAGCCACATTACGGATTTTGCCTGTTGCAAATTATTTTTAGAGTGTAACTCAAGCAATAAACAACGAACCACCGTACATCGATCAATGTCAAATACTACTTTGCTATGATTCTGTGCTGGTTACAGACCCTAAACTGAGAGTCATACTGTATATGGGTTGTTTTTAGGTGTCCTAATTCTAAACGTAACATGTCATCTTCCTTCCAGGTATTCTCCCTCGGTTTTATATGAACCATGTGTCCAGGACGTTGTCACCTTTTTGGTCGTGTTCATCTGCAGCCAGAACTATATCCGTAACCCCTATCTTATTGCTAAATTAGTGGAGGTGCTGTTTGTCACCAATCCCGCTGTACAACCTCGAACTCAGCGATTCTCTGAAATGATGGAGAACCACCCGTTGTCTATCAAACAACTGGTACCCGCCCTCATGAAGTTCTATACAGGTGGGTTCAGGTGGTAAATGGATGTTTGAGTAGTGTTACAAAAAAGAAGTAATAAACTAGATACTAGTCCTCATAAGGCATAGACCTTTTCATAATTTTCCTGGCTACAAAGTCTTGATCTCTTTTTTCTCTAATAAAAACACTGTCTCTGGTCAGATGTCGAGCATACTGGTGCCACCAGCGAGTTCTATGATAAGTTCACAATACGGTACCATATCAGCACTATCTTTAAGAGTCTTTGGCAAAACCTTGCCCATCATGGCACCTTCATGGAGGAATTCAAGTGAGTTTATTTGTGACAGTTGAATAAAAAAATTATTCATTGTGTGACTTTTACTGACTAATCAATTCCAACTGTATCCCCTCTTCTACTCTTTATTCTCTCTATTATTTAGCTCTGGCAAGCAGTTTGTGCGCTACATCAACATGCTGATTAATGACACCACCTTCCTGTTAGACGAGAGTCTGGAGTCTCTGAAACGCATACATGAAGTTCAAGAAGAGATGAAGAATAAGGAGCAATGGGAACAATTACCTAGGGTCAGTAGTAGTGGTGATAGTGTTTTTAAATTTGTTTACAATGTGTTCGGACAAGGAATTCAAGTTTGAAGGTAACTGTTCCGGAATATATTGGAATTGTGTTCTTTACTTGCCGCAAACTTTCAGGAGCAACAGCAGAGCCGCCAGTCTCAGCTGACTCAGGATGAGCGGGTGTCTCGCTCCTACCTGGCCCTCGCCACAGAGACGGTTGAAATGTTCCACATCCTCACCAAGCAGGTTCAGAAGCCTTTTCTCAGGCCTGTAAGTGTCACTGCTCTCTGTGTTGAAAAGTGGTGATTATCAAACTTGATATATTCTAGACTTTGTGTGGAAACCCAAGATAAGATATTCCTTTATTTGTCCCACCGTGGGGAATTTTCCTACAAGCTATTCTAAACAGTGCCTTCTCTTTCTGCAGGAGTTGGGCCCTCGTCTAGCTGCCATGCTAAACTTTAACCTCCAGCAGCTCTGTGGGCCAAAGTGTCGTGATCTGAAGGTGGAGAACCCTGAGAAGTACGGCTTTGAGCCCAAGAAGCTCTTGGACCAGCTGACCGACATCTACTTGCAGTTAGACTGTGCCCGCTTTGCTAAAGCAATCGCGGATGACCAGGTTGGCACAGTTTATTACAAATGCAGAGCCTTTACTAAAAGATGATACTTGCGGTGGTTTGTTTTGGTATAAACAGTCATGAGAAAAACTTCGGCCAATTCTGGTAAAGCATCTGAGTCAGTTATATTCAGCTTGAATTGAACAAAATCACTTGTGATATTTATGATACTGGACACCACAGAAATCAACCTAATCTCACATTTTAGGCAAAATTACTAATATTTATGCTGAATCCATGGGAAACAAAATCTAAAATCTATTGATTAACAAATGGATCATCAAATCTGCCATTAATATTGATGATGTTACAGTGTTAATGGCATATTAGATGTTGTACATCAAAGAACACAGCTCCTCCTTCCTTTAGCATTCAGTGATGGAACAAAATGACGATGCGTGAAGACATACCTGTATTATAAGCTTGAAACATGACGGCAGCACGTTTAGATACAGAGCATTCCTAAAACCACAAAGATATATGTGTCTTGCAGCACACTAATAAATAATTCTTTTGTCTCTGCAGCGGTCTTACAGCCGTGAGCTTTTTGAAGAGGTAATCTCAAAGATGAGGAAGGCTGGTATTAAGTCCTCCATTGCCATTGAGAAATTCAAGCTGCTGTTAGAGAAGGTGGAGGAAATAGTTGCCAGGAACTCCCAATCAGAAATGGACTACAGTGACGCACCTGACGAGTTCAAAGGTATTGTATGTGTACATGTGTTTCAACCCCAGCGTTTAAGTAGTGTAGCTGTATACAGTGGTACCTCTACTTACGAAATTAATTGGTTCTGGAAGAGATTTCGTAAATAGAAAATTTTGTAAGTAGAGACGCGTTTTCCATGCAAATGCCCTAATCCGTTCCAAGCCCCACAAAATTCAGACATAAATGTGTTATAAAGCATAAAAATGCATCAAAACATGTAACAAATACATGTTGCAATTAGATTATTACACAATAAATGAGAGTTATGCATAATGTAAAAAACAAAGAATAAAGTAAAGAATAAAAATGATGGTCACTTACCCTTAACTGCTGGCCTCATTGTTTTTTGCCCTCTTTGGTTCAGGCGCTCTTGCCTCACCATGCCGAACAACAGAGTGAATTCCAGTCCTCCTTTTGAACTTCTCCAACCACCCGCGCGATGCCTTGAACTCCTTAAACTTCCTTTTGTTTTAATAACATAGCAATTTTAGATGCATTACGGCCATATTCTTTGACGAGATAAACCAAAAACGTCCCTTTTTCATGCTTTTCTATTATCTCTTGCTTTGTTTGTATGGACAAAAAAACTTCGTCTTTTCTTTTCCTCTTTTCTCCGTCACTTTCTTGGGGTCCATAGTGAATACTCAAAAAGTTTATATATTTGCGTAAAACTATCAGAACACCTCATGGGTCGAGGGCCGAATGATGAGGACGCTGCAGAGACACTAATGTAGCTGCACGCAGAGGTCCCTCTTAGCCAGTGGGATGCCAGGATGCTAGGTAATAGCCAATGGCAGAGCAGCTATAAGAGTGTTGCGTTCAGGAACCTCTGGGAGCTGCGAGTAGCAGCCCATACTGTATTTTTACCTTTCATAACTCGAAATTTCTTTCATAACTACGTGCAATATTTTCCTGTTGAGGCGTTTCCTAAGTAGAAAAATTCATATGTAGAGACATTTGTAAGTAGAGGTACCACTGTATTTATTAAAAACTGTCCTGATGGGAACCCCATCTTGTTTCTCACAGACCAGTTTTCTAGCTATGACTCTCATGTTGAAGGTCCATAATCGTGTCTAAAATGATCTATGAATTTCTCATTTTTTGTGACTGCAGTGACTAGTGTTAGAGACCCAGGCCTGTTGGACAGTTTTTTAAAGGAACATGAAACTCAAAAGGGTCCAGGTGTATTATTTGCAGTACATAATTTAAAAAAAAGTTTTGGTGGCATTATTCTTATTTACTTATGATGAATGGGGACCTTGGCCAAACAAAATGTCATAATGCGCTCCCTCACAGCGGTAGTGACACAGTCGTAGACATTAGGGTGAATCAATATCAGCGCCATTATATAAATATACAGCAAACGACAACATAACAAGCCAACATTATCACACTTATCAAGAAATAATCTCAAATCATGTCATCATCATCTGATTCAGAAGAGGAGTTCCCTGTGAACCGAGCTGGGGGTGTAATTATCCCCTATAATTACTACCCAATGTTATAACTGCATTATAACTGCAAACTTTACAAGCCCCTATATGATACCAATCAAAGAGATAACCCCCCCCCCCAAATCTGAGGTAATTGTTGTAAATTAGTAACAAGCCCAGGGGGAAACAAACCCAATCAATTGAACTATCACCTTTGATATTGTTTACTTTTCGCAAGTGCCATAATCACATGATAATCTGGTCATAAAAACATTTATGTAATACCTCCAATAGCTCTAGACATGAATTAATTATCCACTAAACTTTGGGAATTCAGAATAAACACTATGGGTTGTCTGAAAATAATCTTACCTTGAAATCTCTTTCAAAATCATCCGAGTTGAAGTGCTTATGGCAGATTCTTGGATTTTTGGTCATTTGGACCGTGTTTATCCTTGCCTTCCATTCCTCTCAAATCTTTCCAGAAGGTATTTTGAAGAAAGATAGGTTCTTATCTTTGTGTCTAACTCCTGTGGTGTTGGAACATCCATTCACCTCACAGGTAACCATGATTTTATCAGATGTATCGCTTCATTGATCGTATTGTGCTGTAATGACTGCCCTGACTCTTGAAGCGACGTGTGAGGTCGATGACGCAGGACCCCACGGTACTGCTGCAGCACAGATTTTAAGGTGTCCTGACACGAGGGATGATGCCAGACATCAGGAAATTGTTTTATTTATTTTTTTCATAATTATAAACAAAATATATATTACTTTTCAATGAGTTTCTTAAACCTTTAATCCTAAAAGAATGTGTTATAGAGATCCACTGTCTAAATTTATCAGCGTAAAAAAATGAAGTGGTCCATCTACTGTAAACCAAACATCAACAAACATATCTAAATTCAAAGCTTTGAATGAAATCAGTTTTAAGAAAACTGGTGTGTCTTCATGTCAATAACTGTGTACAGATCGGTTCTTGTACGTCCAAGAGTTGGAGGTTGAATTCCAGACATTTGCAAGAGATTTAACAGTTTATGGAGGTCATATAGACCGCTTAGAGCAAGGCTATCCATGACCACAGACCTAATATAATCTAGAGGGGGAGCGTGGCCCACATACCAGCCTTGATTCCAAGTTATACCAGCCAACCCACCACAGTTGATGGACGTGTGCCATGCAGAGGTATCAACTTTCTATGTGTTTAAGATTGCCCACACCAGAATTTATTTTTATAATGCACAAGTTGTACTGTGTCACAGCCATAAGACATTTCAATGTGAGACACAGATTATTATAAGTTCTTCAATATTTGTTAGATATTTTCTTTCCTGGTGTAGCTGTCTTATGAAACAGTTTTATTTTTTCAGCCTTTAGGGTTGGCAATTTCACAGATGTTAAAAAACTATAATATTGAAATTAGTTTTTTTTAGTTTGGACATTTTATTTCTTACTTATTGATTAATAAGTTGACGATCACTTGATCCAGATACCAGAAATCCTTCTGCAAACATAGAAAGTGGCTTGTTGAGCAACAAGTTATATATTTTCAATGCTTCATAATTTGTTTGTTACTGTTGAAAGAGTATTTGCATCTCAGTCCTAATGCTATACTGTATGTCACTTTGTTGTAACAGACCCTCTGATGGACACACTTATGACTGATCCCGTGATTCTACCCTCTGGGAATATCATGGATCGATCTATCATCTTGCGCCACCTGCTCAACTCCCCGACTGATCCGTTCAACCGACAGCCTCTCACCGAGAGCATGCTGGAGTCAGGTAACGCCACCATGATGGCTGTTGACCAGTTATTATGGAAAGCTCTTGTTCAAAGTAAACTGTAGAAATGCATTTCTTGCTAAAATCAGTTCAAGGCAAGTGACGACAGAACATGTAATCATCAGATTAAATTTGTCATTGTTTGATTGCAGTTTCATGACTATCCCTCACAATTTCTTAATTCTACAGTCCCTGAACTCAAAGAGAGGATACATGCCTGGATGAAAGAAAAGCAGGGTGGACGACCAACCTAAGAATCACGTCGATGTCATCAGGCCTCCTAAACATCATTATGGAATTTGTCCAAATCATGTGAATTCCATGTCACTACTTTCAATTACAACAACAAAAAATTTGAATGGGGAGGAAGAGACCTGATTTGATTTTTTTTAAATTTACATTTATTCTTTTTGTTTGAAGCTATTAATATGGTTCTAAACAAAATATAATAAAGTTAAGAATTTTAAGTTTTTGCTCATGACTTTTTGTGTGCATCTAGAAAAAAAATGAAAAAATAACAAGCATCTGAAAGGATATGTTACAAACAGGTTTACCAGCAATGTGCATACAGTCAACTCATTGATCATGTTCCTTTATAATCCTTAGTTTTGTTTCGTAATACTTGTATGTTGGCTTTATTAAAGAATTATAACTTAGGGAGATGCAAGGGTAACACATTTAGGTAAAGGGTGGGTTCTAATAAAATTACAAGTCCAGAGTTTTCAATATTACTGTGACTGAGGAAATTAAGACCACAATGGATGCTTAGTTCCCAGACCTAACAGACACACATGCTTGTAAACTAAATTTAAAACTGGGAATATTTGTTAAGGATGTAGTTTAATGCAAACCAATTGTAAATGCTGGCTTCCTTTGAGTACTGTAGGAGGAGAAGTAGTGGTTTACCAAATTACAGTATGTTTCAGTTGTTGCTTTTGGTATCATTTTCCCTGCTGACTTCAATAGACTGAATTAATATCTGTGCATGGCCTCAACTCTAGAACCTTTTGAGCGCCTCTTGGAAAAATTATCCTCTTTCAGAAAAAATGGAAGGAACATTAGAGAATGTAACATGAGCTCCAGAAACACTGTTGTAGGAGCACACCATAAAAACTCTGCGCTGTACAACCAGCGATATCTCACCTCAAGATGGTCTCTTTCAAATGGCACTGTATGTAACTTGACCTTGTTGACCTTAACTGTACAGGAAATGATTTCCTATAACCATATTCATGTTTTGGACGCTAGGTTTTTGAACTGAAATAAATGATGATGCGCATTATTTCACAACTCGTCACTGTTTTTTCCTCAGGTTGATACTGTAATACCTTATCGGTCATAGTAAAATCTAGATTATATGAAGTGTTTAAATATTAAATTTATTTGTCAAATAACCCTGTAATTTATGGCAGAATGCAACAAAGTAAAACTTTATAGTGTGGGTTTAAAAATTAAAACAATGTGCTATGCAAGCTTGTTCGATGTTCTTGCGAGACATTTCTGATGGTTTCCCGATTATACAGGCTTAGTCATTCTACTGTAATAGCTGGAAACTAATGGATTAAACTTGGCAACTGTCCCAACATATTTGGCAAGATATAAAAATATTAACATAATTTATCCTGAAAAACAAATTACTTTTGTGATCTCGAAGCTGTTCAGATTCATTGAACATCACGAATACAGAGTAAGCATCACATGACAGTTTTTAAAAAATATATAACATAGATAATTAAACAAGCACGTTGCATTTAAGCAAATGGGCATCTATATTTGTTTTAGAAATTTGACGTTTGGTATGTTTTCGAGGGGCCAGGTCGTGGCATACAGTTTGACTCGCTAGAAGGCGCACTTTGCGGTGACCCACTGTGTTGCGGCGGTGCGGGGAGCGGTGGGTAGAAATCCTGCAGTGCAGCGTCACAGCATAGGAAAAAAATACACCCCGCCCACTTTCGACTATAAGGGTTTGTATTGGCTTAACATAACATTGGTCACTAGATCCTCGTTGTTCATTGGATAACTGGGCTGTCAGTCAGCGTGGTCGAGAGGGAGTTGACGTAATCTCTTCGCAAATCAAGACGATCCATCAATTCTTCTTTCGTTTGCGGTCCGGTAAATTTTCGGTGTGTCCTTACTGGACAATAAACTCGTGAAGGACTCACCGGTTGAAACTGCGAGTACATCCAGCGGAGGGATCTGCTATGATGGGTGTTTTTGACGGAAGTGGATTTAGTAACAGTTTTGATGCTCGCGGATTCAGATAAAAAAAAACAACACCTCTTGACGCCCGCTAGCTAAACGTTAGTTCTCGTCTCTGTCCGGTGCTGTTGTCTCAGGTCGAGTCTTCAAACGTGAGTAAATAGAAATAAATGTCGTTATTGTTCCTGTCGTTATCCCACATATTTAATGTCACAGATAAATTATAGGCAGTCGTTTTCTGGTGAACGTGTCTGTTTTAGCTGTTCACAGACGTGGGAGCGTCTGGCTGTGACTTGAGACCCTAACAGGTCTGGTCACGATGTATTCTTTTAGTATTTTAATTTTATTTTTTAAGTTTATACAAGATTTATTGCAGCATATTATTCAGCTTTGGTTGCTTAGTGTTCGTTTTATCTCAGAGATAGACATTAGCGTTGAGGTAGTTCGTCGTTCCTTAGTCTGACATCACAGCTAAGATTTCACATATTAACTTTCTTATTATATAAAAATTGATTATTTTTTTTTTGGTGTTGTTTTTAAATTATTTGAGCTTTAATACAATTGCTAAATTCCCCAAATCGTCTGTTAGGATGTAGAATATACGAAGAACGATGCGTGTATATAGCAAGTTACTGCTGAATAAACACGCAACTCGTCTGCGTTGCTGAACGTCCAGCAGCGGGAGATTTGCCGACTTCCACACATTGGACGATTAATTTTTTTTTTAGAAACGATGATTGAAGTTCTTTGGCTGCACAGAAGGACCATTGTTAGATACAGCAGACAGACCGATTTCACTGTCCCACTGTACACCTCTCCAAATAGGGTAGATAGAATTTCATGGGCGGATGCTTTAACAAGTATGGCTGACTGCAGGACGTGGAAAAACATCAGATTCTTGCTTTAGGTAGTCACCAGGCGCAGGATGGAAGGCTCTATAGACTTAAATTAAACTGGGAAACTGTTTGTGTTTGTAAAAATGTAATAAAGCTCATCTATTGTTATTGTAGTCCCATTATTAGACACAATATATACTTGCATTTGTTAAAAGCTCGTTTATTACACCCTGTTGACGTTTCAATTCAATGCATGTAATTACACCCTTAATTTGATTGTTTCCCGTGTGGGTGGCTGCTGTCCACGAAATAACAAGTGATTCATTGGTTTTTTACGGCCATATGTGCTCTAGGCTGTGATGATATTTTTTGTGGTGCTAATACACTATGTGTGATTTACATTTTGTGATTATGGGTTCTGGATAAACAGTCGAACATCTTTGTGATCATCTCTCTTTTTTTTTATTATTATTATTTTTTTAATTTTGTTGTTTTTACTTCAGGAGGGATACACAAGGAATCTTCTGGAAAGATAATCCTGCACTGCAAATATGTCTGGGGCATCTGTTAAAGTAGCTGTTCGAGTTCGGCCCTTCAATAGCAGAGAAATCAGCAAGGAATCAAAATGTATTATTCAGATGCAAGGCAACACAACAAGTAAGTCACACATTGGCAAGAACACAGACGTGAAACACCGTAACTTAAATAACACAGTTATCTGCATTTGTGTTGACTTATGTGCTAAGGGAGGTTTGGTGCAGCTCATATGCTTCCACGTGGGTTTTCCTTCAGGGTCTTAATAGAGATCAGTAGAATGAACAAACTGAATAGTGGACGGTTGGGGGACAAACAGCCTCTAAGAGAATAAAAGGCTTACAGAGGGAAATTCCTCCTCCTCTGAAGGGGCCTGCATGCCATACGAGCATCTGTGTGAGAAACGCTGAGTTGGATCATACTGAGAGACCCAGGGGTCGCCACAGCCTGGCCTGCTAATGCCCCCAATTCAGCAAGGCTTTATCACATAGTTGGTGTTTAAAAATCAGTGGGTGCATTTCGAGTTTCTGCTTATGTTATCTCCTAGTCTACACAACTTTAGTGCATAATTGTACTCTGTCGGTGGATAATTATGTTTTTTGTGTACTCAAACTGCGTAAAGAAAATCTTCAAAAGATGTGTAAAATTTTATGGCCAAAAGTTAATCATTTACAAAATGCTGTGTCTTTTATTTTGCTTTACATTTCACTGAATAACTGAAGTGGGTTAGTTTTCCAGGGCTGCTGACATTCAATAAAAAAACAAATTTTTTGGTCACATATCATAGTTGTATGTCTTTGTGTGTGGCTCCGCGGTGCACTGGTGTCGTGCCCGGAGTGTCCCCCGCCTCACGCCCCATGCCGCCGAGATAGGCTCCGACTCCCCATGACCCGCTGCGGCGGATACAGCGGAGGTAATCTGAAGATGACTGACTGACATATCACAGAGTCAGCAGATTTGGCTGAATCTGAATTAGAAGTAAATCTGTTTACATCTGTTTACAAATTTGAGGTTTTATAAGCAGCTTCATAGTTTAATTTTTATTGGCTTTTACATGTGTAGGATATGTGAAATACTGTAAAACTTATGTTTTAAAGTGTTATTGGCCATTGAAAAAATGGATGCACTGAAAAATAAGGTTAATGATAATTATATATAATTAAAATATATGTACCTGGAAACTGTATTGAAAATGTACTAATTTAACAAATATGGTCATTGAATAGTAGCTAAGATAAAAATGTTATAATTGTGTGTAGAAGTCAGAGATAATACCCATTCTTCACTGCTTTAATTGTGGCTTCAGTGAGAAACATGAAAGGAGAAATTGTAAGAGCAGGAGGAGAGGACCTGAATGTCTTTTGTAGTCTTGTGATTCAACCTGTTTACTTGTGACTGTGAGTCATCTGCTTCTGTTAAGTGCTATCTGCCTCCTTCCTCTTGGCTTTGCAGGATGTCCCATTTCAGCTGGCAGGCAAACAGTCTTTTTGACTTTCTTATGAAAACATTTGATGGCCCAGTAACGAAGACAGCATGTGATGGCAGAAACCGGCTCATCCAGCAGGCTCTGTTATCTTCTGGAGTTCTGTCTGTCAGTCTTATCAGGCTCATTAGACTAAGCTTTTATGAATCTTCCATAAGATCAAGTGTCCCAGTCTGTTATGCTTCACTTGGCCGTTATCACTCACATCTTACCATAGAGAAGCTTGGCATAAAATCTCCATTTCTTTTTCTCAATATACTGGAGGTTTCATTATGTCAGTGTCATTCTGAAGCAGTGGAGGGTGACAAGTGGATTGTTGCACAACTGCAGTAGAATATGCAGTGTTTTGGGGGTTTGCTGTGAGAGCATATACATTAGGGAGAGAAGGAATCTGCAGCACTTCCTACTTTTACCTCTTATCACATGGTCAGATTTGCAGAGCAGAAAGGGAGGCTGGCAGTCAGCCATACTCACCCTTCATCACAACTTCGTTGCAGGTGTTTACGCTGACAATGCTGTTAAGTTTGGGTGCAGAATATATAAATGGTGTATTGCTGCTGAAATGTGCACAGATTCATGCATGCAGATGATTAGACCTTAACATCAAATGTGCGGTTAAGCAATTTGTTTTGTTTCAGAAATTTGGCGAATGTTGGTTTAGGATGTCAAAAGATCTTCAAGTTTACCTTGTTAAATAGAGTTCCACAAAGAATGTGGCATTGTTTTTGCACAGTATATTAATGAAAGATTGCTCCTTTTTTGGAATTTATAATGTTGTTTAAAACTGTATAATAATGATTAATTGATTTTTGGAAAGTCACACTGGTTGGTATTCATAACTATCAAACATGTTTCAATTTCCATTTGTAAAAAAGTGGAAATATGCAGTCCAAAAATTGAAGGACTTTCTTATTTTTTACCATCAAAGGCAGTCTATCTCTCATTCCTCACAACTTTTTGTTGTAGTGAACAAAAACCTGTCTTTTGACAGCCTGCTATCAATAACAGACCTGAGAGGTGGTTATAAAATACTGTATTTGCAGTGTGCTTTTTCATCACATTTTCAAACCAGTACCCTGGAATAATCCATTCAAATCCAGGTTACACATTAGGTTCTTTTTATAAAGTTTTACGTTTTTCCATTAAATATGGTATATTTTTGTTTTTGTATTTATGTTGTCTTTGCTGATGGATAATGTTGGTGGCTCTGAATGCTATCTAACAGACATGGTTTGGTTCACGGAGTTGCTTGGTCAGCTTGTAGGTGTTTGGCAGAAGTGTGGATGTGGCACTCCCCTAATTGTTGTGATTCACTCAAGGGCATCTCTGTTGTCTGTGTGTGTGTGCGTGTGTGTCGACAATTCAGAGGAGATGGCTTGGGGGCAAGGGCAGGATATGCTGTCTGGCATTGTCTCTCTTTGCATACATGAAGGGTTGTCCAGGATAGGGAGCGAACACAAGGGCAGCCAATTGATTATCCGACGTCCAGGAAATGAGTCCAAGGCCTGTGCTGGCAGGCAGGACACAAGTAAAGGCTTCTTTTAGAAGAAGCTGTTACTTGTGATGCAGTGGGCTTTTGCATTGGTTTGTGGTGGTGCTTCAAATGTTGAATAACGGCAGGACTCTCCAAAGCTTTCCTTCATTTGTTCCCTGAAGCGTTCTTTCTCATTATGTAACCTGTATGCTATGCTATGCTGTGCTTCAGCTTCTCGGCAGCCATACATGAATGTATAGCCAAAGATGGTTGTGCATGAAGAAGCAGTTCCTTTGCTTTGTTTGAGCATTAGATTATCTTGGACCAAACCAATTTCTACATGATGAATCCATTGCACCATTGGAGATGTGGAGATTCCTGCCTGATGGAGTAATTTTCTTTCAAGAACTGAGGGAGTGTTGTGTAATACTTTCCTATGAGATAAGGATAAACCATATTAATAGAAGAAACAGAAGATCAAAACCTTCATTGTTCATGTACAATGTTTCTGAGTGTCCTCTGAGTCTGAGCTAATTGGATGGTGACCTTAGAAAAACACTACAGGGAGAGATTGGCTCAACTAGAAGGAAATGGCAGTGAACCCATCTGATATGGATGGATAGTGATGACTGAGGAAAGCGCTAGCAGGACACGTGGAGGACTAAGATGGGGAGCATGGTTTGGATGAGGGACCATTCCTTCTGCAGACAGGGCTGATTGACCTGAATCAGACCAGTAATCCACAGGCTTTCCTCAGGTCACCGGGCCTCTGCCATAATCCCTGTGACCCTTGTAGGTGGACACATACCTATGCAAGCCCACCCAGGGTGTTACATTCCCTATGGCCTCTCATGTTGTTTGTTCGGAAAGACAAGCATTTGTCCATGTGCCCCCTTCCTAGATCCGACTCAAATATTCCATACTGATCTCACAAGAAGGGAAGGGCAGGCAGATACCTGTTTCTTTAACCTAATTAATTAACATAGAGAAATTAGAGAAGCACTGACAAACATTCTCACTGGTGAAATTCTTTTTCATGCAACAAGTTATTCAAAATAAATAAAATTACTTTTACTTTTGTAAATTGAAAGTTGCCACAGAGCCAGAACGGCCTTTGCCATTGATGCCCAAACCTTTTTTTCAATGAAAGATTGGGTCCAGTGCTGAAATCTTCTCGATATGGCAGAGATCAGAGAAAGAGTGATTGATGTTCCTTTACTACTAAACTGTGGTTGCAGCTTTACAGCAGACCAAACCATTTGTGGTTTTCTTGTGACTTTTCACTTAACTTCTTGATTTGTTTTGGCTTTTGACTCCAGAGTGTGACCGCATTAGATACCGCAGTTTTGACATCTCTTTGCTTTTGTGCTATGCTGATTTGCTCTAGCAATATACTATTTAAGTTACATTGTAAACTGCAGAATTGCCCCTGTGTTAGCGTCTTGTTTGTAACTCGTATTAATGATCTCAGTTCATGAATTCCACAGCGACATACTATTGGGTAAATCAAAATATCTGGAGTTATTAAACATTATGGAAAATTTAATATTTGACAGGTATGATGTCACCCTCAGGATGTATAATTTGTATATCTGATGACTTGTTCTGTTTTTTTCCAACTTAATATGACTAGTTTAGTTTCTATACAGTTAGTCCTCAACCTATGAACACAATTGGTTCCGAGTGGCTGATCATAAAACTGATTGTTCATTAGTCCTTATGTATTCAATTTCTATCTATAATTTCTGTTTGAGGTCATGTAAAAGCCTTATTACTCTGAATATGAAAATACTATTTCTTAGGACTTTTTTGAAAAAGAAACAATTACAGGACATAAAAACAACACATAATGAAATAAAAAACAGTGCGCATTCGCCCGTCAAACCTCGCGATTTGACCACATCGTGGATTTTTGGTAGGCAGTCATGTGATACTGTGTGCACATTCTTTTGGCTGATGGCATCCGGAAGTGCGCTCGGTTCCGTGAGTCTCGGACTTACGTGAGACACAAAAGTGCTTTAAACAGTCGGTAAGAGTGGGAAAAGTTAATACAGATAGAAGGTGGTTTAATATCAGTATGGGGAGGGTCATAAACGTTTAAATTACCATAAATAATAAGATAGTTTGTTGCTCTATTGCATAATTCATTAATCCCGTGTAGTTACTGGAACGCATTAACCGCAAAGAACGAGGGTGCACTGTACTGTGATGTAACTTTTACGTGTCTATCTCTACTGTATGTGGGAGTTGCAGTAGAAAGAGGAACTACAGTAGTTGGATATGGTGGCACACAGTTGTTCGTATCTACGAATGTTCATAAGACGAATGCTCGTATTTTGTGGACTACCTGTAGTTAAAGTCAAAACAAAAAGCAGTATCTCCTGACAGATCTGACACTTCTAACACTTCTTCACTTCTTGCCCCTAACATACGAGCAACAGCAGTGAAATTGCAGTAGACTTTCGGTAATGACCTTTTATTATGTTTGTCATACTGCGAAACTCACTTAAGATCGTTGTGTCTCAGTTTCCTTTTCATTCCAAACTGTGATGGGGCTGAAAGGAAATGGGGGGCCTTTTGCAGAAAGTGTGGGGATATTCAAGGAGACGATGGCATCAGAGCAGACTCCAGGGGGGAGGTGAGAAGAAAACGCAGCAGCAGCAGCAGAGACCGTGAAAGTCATGCACGAGCATTATTCACGTGTAGAACAGCGTGAGGCGGCATCTCATGCATTTGACCAGCCAAAGATGAGGAGAGTCCAGTCATATTCAATCCAGTGAAAAGGCAGTCATTATAATAGTTGTATTTGTGTTGTTATTGTGCTCTTACTGCAGAAAGTCTTGTCTCTAGAACGTGTCTCTTAAAACAAACATCCAGCGGCACGAAATAATTTTGTCCATACAAGATGTTGGTATTGGTGATATTTGTCCACTCTAGAAGCCTTCAGAAAAAAACATTTATTAATGCTTTTTGGGATTTGCTTTTGGAAGCTGATTATTTTTCATTTGGCTGTCTGTACTTTACAAATCCATTGAATTAGTGGCGTCATCAATGATGAATGGACTACATGTTGCTGTGTTGGTCTGGTGACACATCAGACTAGTTCAAGGGTCGCAATGATTGACAATGTAACACAATGGCACAAATGTATTGAAAGCGTAATGCTTTTTTTCCTTTCTACAAGAGGAGCCTATTCAAGCTTTCTATTCAGTATTACTTTCTGAGTTCCTACACATTTCACAGCGAATTAAAGTCTTTCTATAGTGTGTGATTGTTTTAAAGTTCTGGTATTTCTGGCTTGCTCTTCTTACCTACCCTTTGTCGGGTGAATCGACTGGACTTTCCCACATTCAGGAAGCGAACGTGTGTTTCAGTTTTTGCTCCCTGACTGACAGGACTCTTTTCCCAGACTGTGTTATTTGTTTTCCTCCCACAGTCTTGGGCTGAATTCAGAGGCAAACTGGAGATCTTTGTTTGTCCAGGCACAAGAAGCTTGGTGGTTCATGTGATGCTTATTATTAAATAAGAGTAAAAATTGTGGAGAGTTGGCGTTATTATGCGTTTTAAATATCAATAGATGGAAGAAATGGTTGCTTCCTGGAATCGTAGCCTCTTGTAATAGTGGAAGTAATCACTTCAATGCTTATAAAGTGGGGGCAAGTTGTGAGCTTATGGTGCTCTGGATTTCTGTACACAGCCAAGATGCAAACTTTGGATGTTTTACTTTAGCATGTTTGATGTTTTTGATTCTTAATGCGGCAAATGTAGAACCACTTCCTCAAAGTGTTCTGTGTAAAGGTTCACGCATGCGATGTTGAGTTGTCAGTCTATTAAGTGCTATTTTTGAACTGGAAAATGCCAGACTAGTCTAAAGCTGTGGACGCATTTCCATAGCTTTCCATGACACAGGATGTGAGACCTTTGGCCTTTTGAGGCTGCACCTGCAGCAGCAGTAAAATATCCTGCTTGGACCCATTCCATAAAAAGGGAGTTCTCTGAGCTGTGGAAACAGCTGAATTACCTTAAGAAGGATTCTGTATCATTTTACTAGCATTTGGTGGCAAAAAAACATCTAGGATCCTCATATGCTGTCTGTGAGGTCAACTTGTCTAGACATTGATGAGATGTACTTGGCTTTAGAGTTGAGCCATGGCATGTTGTCTGAATATTTGCTGCCATTTTTCAGCTCTCATTTCATGTGTGATGTTGTAGTCCCCCTCCCACCCCCCATGTCATCACCTGCGAGGCTGCCTGATATTTGTTTCTTTGTTGAAGTTCTATATTTGCGTTTGAGTTGGGTCCTTGTCTGGTGGCTTCACGAAGCCTGCATCTAGTCTTTGTGATATTGGATCTATTTTGTTTCCATGAGCTATCAGTATCAAAAGTTACTCATAAAACCTAGTTAGCTATCAGAGTCTGTGGGCCTGAATGAATATATGGTGTGGCCCGGTTTGGTGGAAAGCTTGGGCGTCTGAAATCTCTC
The DNA here is from genome assembly GCF_040054535.1 of Antennarius striatus. Taxonomy (NCBI): domain Eukaryota; kingdom Metazoa; phylum Chordata; class Actinopteri; order Lophiiformes; family Antennariidae; genus Antennarius; species Antennarius striatus. The sequence continues at coordinate 18,412,543 of NC_090777.1, read as the reverse complement.
CAATCCTTCCTGTCACTGACAGTCTGTCGGCATGCGAAGCACTAGCTGCCATCTGCTGCTGTATAAATAGACAGTCAGAGCTGGAACAGCTGGCACATAGGCCCAGGTCTGCACCCTTCCATCTGATTTGTAGCTGGACTGGCAATATAATCTAAAGCCCTTTTAATTCATTAGGCTTTTTTATGCCCCTTCCAACAAGGGCATGTAAGGTTGGTTACCCTCAACTTTCTGCACATCTCTACACCGGTATGTAGCATAAATAGTCCATTCTCATCTTCTCGAAAGACAGAATCCATTTCATGATTTTTAGGACCCTAAAGGTGTGCATCTTCTGGTGGATTTCTTGGTGCTTAGTTTCACATTCACATTAGACATAGTTTGTACTTTTTACCATTTGCTAGTAGGAGTTGGTTCAAACAATAATAATCTACACAACTTCTAAAAATCAAGTATTTTAAACTTTATTATCAATCAGGTTGTTGAATGCTGAGTTAAAGAGCAATTCAGTTTTCATTATTTAAACAAAAAAATTGCAGTGCTGTCCAGTTTCTTAAAAAGAGCAATTTTCATGAAACTGACTTCATTTGCTTTCCAATTAAAATAATAGCTTTTGTTTTTAAAGCGGTGATCACTGTTTCTAAAAAGGTGAGCAAGGGTATGACAGTATGAAAAGGGCTATTGTGATAGAAAGGCTAGACATATAAAGCCTTGTCATAACAGGTTACCTAATGTATTTTGCAGTCTTTGTTGTCAGTTGCAGTACCCTACATTCAGTGTATTGTTCTGGTGTCTTCCTGTGTTTTTTCCACTCCTTTCTCTCCCAGCGGGACAGCATTTATGTGATCAACCCTTTCAGCAGAAACTGAAGTTTTCTTTTATATTTTGTTTTGCTTATTTTTGCTCTTTAAATTTATGTTAACGGTATACAAGCATATGCTGTCGTTAAATGAAACTTTGCTGTAGTTTCATGAAGGACCACCATCTCCTGGCTAGACAAGTTTTTTTGTACTTTTTTAGCAGGATTACTTTACACAGATGTTTTTAAATTTGCTGTTAGTATATTTTTTTAAGTACAGCCTACAAGTCATCTCCATGGCAATTATATCCATTTGGGTAATCAAGATACCAGGCTTGAAGTGGGTTTCTGTTTTGGAAATGTTTGCATGTTGTGTGTTGTGACTGAGACGAGCTCAGCTGTTTATCATATGTAGACGGCACTACTCAGATCCCACTTTTAGCCCTCAGCTTTGAGCTGCTTCCAGTGACAACTCTGTCACCTGTGCCGCTGCCGTGGCAACTGAGCCATCAAACATGAACTAGCATAGACATGGATACAACATGCCAAGCATTTCTGTGTCCACTTCACAGCACACCCCATCCAGTTATTATGCTTGCTATTTAATATTTAAAAACCATATTAGCATTTCAGCATTTCTGTGGCAGTTCTCAAACAGTTGGTTCATGTTAGTCTCTGCTTTGCTTCACCATTTTTGAACAAACTGTGGCGCAGGTGTTTATTTATAATGTTGCATGAAGATACGCAGAATTAGAGCTGTGAAGGCTTTGATTTTTCTCTTGGGGTAGTGGTCAATAGATGGGGTGTAAGGTTAGTTGAGTCAACAGCAAGCCTAGACTTACAGTATACATAGTACGGTATATACAGGTCCTTCTCAAAATATTTGCGTATTGTGATAAAGTTCATTATTTTCCATAATGTAATGATAAAAATTAAACTTTCATATATTTTCCATTCATTGCACACCAACAGAAATATTTCAGGTCTTTTATTGTTTTAATATTGATGATTTTGGCATACAGCTCATGAAAACCCAAAATTCCTATCTCAAAAAATTAGCATATCACGAATAGGTACCTTACAAGAGCTATTAGCCTAATCATCTGAATCAACAAATTAACTCTAAACACCTGCAAAAGATTCCTGGGGCTTTTAAAAACTCCCAACCTGGTTCATTACTCAAAACTTCAATTATGGGTCAGACTGTCGACCTGAATGCTGTCCAGAAGGCCATCATTGACACCCTCAAGCAAGAGGGTAAGACACAAAGAAATTTCTGAGCGAATAGGCTGTTCCCAGAGAGCTGTATCAAGGCACCTCAGTGGGAAATCTGTGGGAAGGAAAAAGTGTGACAGAAAACGCTGCACAACCAGAAGAGGTGACGGACCCTGAGAAAGAGGGGTCGATTCCTGACCTTGGGGGACCTGCGGAAGCAATGGACTGAGTCTGGAGTACAAACATCCACAGCCACCGTGCACAGGCTTGTGCAGGAAATGGGCTACAGGTGCCGCATTCCCCAGGTCAAGCCATTTTTGAACCAGAAACAGCGGCAGAAGTGCCTGACCTGGGCTACAGAGAAGCAGCACTGGACCGTTGCTCAGTGGTCCAAAGTACTTTTTTTCGGATGAAAGCAAATTTTGCATTTCATTTGGAAATCAAGGTGTCAGAGTCTGGAGGAAGACTGGGGAGAAGGAAATGCCAAAATGCCTGAAGTCCAGTGTCAAGTCCCCAGAGTCAGTGATGGTCAGGGGGGCCATGTCAGCTGCTGGTGTTGGTCCAGTGTGTTTTATCAAGGGCAGGGTCAATGCAGCTAGCTATCAGGAGATTTTGGAGCAATTCATGCTTCCATCTGCTGAAAAGCTTTATGGAGATGAAGATTTCATTTTTCAGCATGACCTGGCCCCTGCTCACAGTGCCAAAACCACTGGTAAATGGTTTATTGACCATGGTATTACTGTGCTCAATTGGCCTGCCAACTCTCCTGACTTGAACCCCATCGAGAATCTGTGGGATATTGTGAAGAGGAAGTTGAGAGATACCAGACCTAACCCTGTGGATGAGCTTAAGGCCGCTATCAAAGCATCCTGGGCCTCCATAACACCTTAGCAGTGCCACAGGCTGATTGCCTCTGTGCCACGCTGCATTGAAGCAGTCATTTCTGCAAAAGGATTCCGGACCAAGTATTGAGTCCATAACTGAACATAATTATTTGAAGGTTGACTTTTTTTGTATTAAAAACACTTTTTTTTATTGGTCGGATTAAATATGCTAATTTTTTGAGATAGGGATTTTTGGTTTTTCTTTTTTGCAGAAATCATCAATATTAAAACAGTAAAAGGCTTGAACTACTTCAGTTGTGTGTAATGAATCTAAAATATATGAGAGTCTAATGTGTATCAGTACATTACAGAAAATAGTGAACTTTATCACAATATGCTAATTTTTTGAGAAGGACCTGTACAGTACCGTATTGGCCCGAATATAAGACAGTGTTTTTTGCATTGAAATAAGACTGAAAAAGTGGGGGTAGTTTTATATTCGGGGTCTAGACATTATACCCATTCACAACGCTAGATGGCGCCAGATACCGTTAAAGCGAATGCTGAACTAACTCCCCAGGCCAAAGCGAACCCCTGTCACGAAGAAGAAAAATAAAAATAGCGGTAACACGAAGAAGAAAAATATAAAATAGCGATAAGAAAGAAAAGAGAAAAAATTAAGAGAAAAGACAACAGAAAATGGAGAAACATAGCGACCATCTGGAGAAAAGTGGGTCGAAGATCGGCCAGGTTAACCGGCAGCTGAGGAGAAGTTACGATGCAAAAAAATGTTCCATATCAAATGCTCTGGCCGGCAGTGAGGATGATGTGCTATGGCAGGAGCCAGCGGAGCCAGAGATTTGGAGTGAGGACAGTGACACTGAGCACGGCGAGGCAGTGGATTTTTGTGAGGAGTAATATTCTGACATGACAGATCTCGGCTACTCTCAAGTTTAAACCAGTTTGCATTATTTTATTGCACTACAGTTTTTCTCTCGAATATAAAGTATTGTTATAATCATTTGTTTCAGATGTACTGTAATTATTTTCTCTATAAAAATTAAATTTGGTTTTCAAAAAGTCTTTTTTCAAACTTGAGCCTTGAAAAAGAGGGGGTCGTCTTATAATCGGGATCGTCTTATATTCGGGCCAATACGGTAATTGTCATTCAACACCGTGCATATGGACACCCTTTAATCTACTTTCTTCTGAGTACCCGTAGTCTTTGTGTTTGATGTTTTTCCATACGCAGGAAGCGCATTGTAAATGTGTTGTTGGAAGTTTTATGTGTACAAATAAGACACATTTTCACTGATCATTATGTTGACTGTCAAAGAAGCAGTAAACAGATCTCTGATATCTTAAACTTGCCTGATGACCATCAAGTTTTCAACATGTCTATTCTGTGGAAAGTCATTTCTCAAATGTGAACTATAAAATCACACTTGGGAAAATTTTCACATAGCCATGTTAACAGTCTGCTTACTGTATGTGTGACTGTGGGCGTGTGTGCAGATGTTTGTGTGTGTGTGTGTGTGTGTGTGTGTGTGTGTGTGTGTGTGTGTGTGTGTGTGTGTGTGTGTGTGTGAATGGGGGTGGCGGGGAGGGGGCTATATGTGTCATCTTTTATTGTTGTATGTTTCATTAATTTTTCACGTTTTATCTTGTGAAGCACTTTGAGTTGCTTTTTTTATGTATGATAAGTTAATTAAAATTAAATTAAAATTCTTCAGTAACACTAAAAGCACACAAAGTTTCATTTCAGCTCAGTAATGTTTTTACATGCGTTACATATGGCTTTATTAATGACCTTATCTCCTTTTGGTGATGTCAGCCAGGCATCGATCAGATCATACTACAGCCCTCCTCAGAGGGTTACTGGGAACGAGTGGTTCAGCCATTAAAGAGCCCTCATCTGTCCATCTCAGGTGCACAGGGCTAACCTTTACCCTCCATCTGGTGCTCAGAGATCCCCTAACAACCTAATTACAGATGGGCGTCTTAGCTTTTCTGGTGGGATTACAGCCTTGTTTGAAAACTGGAGCATAAAATTCCTGTCGGCCACAACCAGCGGAGTGGTGAGACGCCAGTAGAGGTAGTAACTAATGCAGACAACTGTTTAATATACAGTATACGATATATGTGTTACCTGTGTGGCCGACAATCATAGACTTACAGCAGTTTGTTACAACTGAGTAAATGAAGCAAGAAAATGAACTAAAATATGTTTGAAGTGGGGAGACACTTCACATTCTTGGAGCTGCTTGACTCTTCAAACTGTGGTACTGTTTCATTTGGTGTAAACAAATAATTTATTGCAGAGAAGGATCTATGTTGCAGAGATATGGTGAGATCTGTTTCGACAGCAGGCGGAGCAGAACATCTGCAAAGTTACAGCATTATTTTTTTTCACTGTTTTGAAGAACAGGAACTGAAAATGTATTGCTGTTGCGTTTTGTACAAAAATACACTTGGATGTATCCTTAGTTGTCATTTGCTTGCCTGTCCACTCTACATAGCCCTCTGACTATGAGATAAGTGGGACTCCAACATAGTTGTCCATACAGTGCTGCATGTCATCAGTTTTTCTAATTGAAATATTGACAAGAGTCCACTTTATTACATTTTGATAGATAAGGTGAAGTTTTTGAGCTTGGTGATGTACGTTGGTGATAACTGAGAGTTATGCCTTGATCAAAAAGTTTGTTTAGTTTTGTGCTTCAATACAGTACTACTATTTTAAAGGGTCAGGGTCCCATTTGTAGTGGAGTCTGACTAGTGTTTCTTGCAATGCCTTCTCCATGTCTTAGCATCCTAAACGGAAGTCAGCTTGACAATTAATTTCAGTCGACCATAAACCTGCGTGTACATCTTTCTATATAATTTCTAAAGGGAATTCATGGGTAAAGCTTGAGGTGAGAGAAAAAAGATCTTAGTGTGCCGCGTTCCTCCCCATCTTTGCCAAGTTGGGGTTGTTATGGCAACTAGATCCTGTAGTAGGTCCTGTACCTGTTGCTATGGTTGAGAAAGACAGAGTGATGACATTTATCAAACAGCAGGTTAGAGCTGCCATTTTAAGTCCAGTGGTATGGGTCCAGTGATATGTGACTGCAGTGGGAATGTTACTATCTTGATTTTTTTTGAAAGTGTGGTGTGCAGGTGCAAGTGTTACAAATAAGTTGAGTGACTCAGACAAGTATGAGAATGATGCAAGAAGATATAAAGCACTACTGTCTGTTTTAGCTTGTATCAGATGGCAGAGATGAAATTCACCTCATCCTCCAGGCATCAAAACTCGAGATGCACCAGATGTATGACATCTGCCCTTGCTTCTCTGCTATTTGCTCTGCTGCCTGTGAGTCAGAAAGCCCAGTACACTGTCTGACAGGCTGGTGGGAAGCAGCAGACATCTTTGTTAACAAGTCAATAAGCAAATGTTCTTGGTACAGGTAGGCCTAACCTACGACCACAATTGATTCCGAGAGGTTGTTTGTAAGCTGAATTGTACGTATTTATTAAATTTCAATCTATAAACACCATTTCAGGTCATTTATATACCATTAGTACTCTAAATACAAAAGTACGATTCCCTTAGACCAGTGGTTCTTAACCTGGGTTTGATCGAACCCTAAGGTTTCAGTGAGTCGGTCTCACCGAACCCCTGTGTTCGGTGTTTTGTCTCAGCCGAACAGACACGAATCACTGTGTACGTTTGACACATTGTGTCAATTCGTGATTACACGCCCCCCTTAGCCATCACTGGCTGCAGGTAATCAAGCTACAGTGATTAGCCTACCTGTGCTACATGGGATTTTGCGCGCTCAGTAATCGATTTATGCCTGTCATGATGGTATGTCATCAGAGCTGCTTCGGCCGGAAACACAGAATACATTACCGCTAAATAGAAACTCCCAAGCTAGCAAAACAAAAACAAACGTCTTTGGAAAGTTTCTTTTCATAGGGTAAAAGAAAACTTTTTCTTAACCTACTAGAACACAGCTCTAAGCGCTGTCAGTCTTCTTGTCTGTCCCCCCCCCCCCATCATCATCCACCTGTTTTTTTATCCACCAGTGAATGACTGAATTGGCTGCCCTTTACAAAAGGCCCACGTTGATTGTTCCTGGAAAGTTGAATAGCGGTGCTGGTAACATAAATCTCTTTCATACTGTATCTTCATGACCTGGCTCCAGTTTCCATTTGGAGGCAGGTCAGAGGTGAAATTAGGCTTTATTTAGCCATCTGTCCTGCTGTATCCTCTTCCAGTGCCCAACATGGAAGCAGCTCGTCTGCCTGTGCACCTGAATAGTCTGAAAACTGTAGCTCCCAGAATTATGTCATTTTTATCTTTTGCTTAGTTGTATGGAATCAGGTTTGTGCCAATAGTCAATATTAGAAAATAGAACAATTGAGAGAAAAGTAATTTCAAAAATTAAACTTCATATAAACTCTGCAGCGGTTACCTGTGTTTACAGTTCTATGCCTCTTTCCTGCTCAACAGACATTTCCTATGTCAGTTTTGCTTTTTATACATCCAGTTTTCCTTTGTGCTGCTGACATTTTAGTGCTGTCCTGACAAGAGGTCCTCACAAATGTTGTGTTTGTGACTCCCTCCTCAATGGTTAATTTGTTTTTGAGTGATAGTTAAATCACCCGGATGCTGCAAACAGAACATCAGCATTCAGTATTCAGCGCCTGTCGGTTGACTTACTTCTTCCAATAAAATAATATATAGGTGTTGGACGTTTGTTGTGTGTACTGTAGTGTTTGCAGAAAGCAAGGCTAAGCTTTTCTGTGTAGACAAGATGGCTTGCTACTGTAAATAACATCTGGGTCATTGACTTATTGCTCACAAACCCTTTGCAGCCAACAATTAACCCAAACATGTGAGCTGCTTGTGTGAGAACTGCAAACAATGTGAGACACAAGCATAAAGCGTGATGGGGGAGCAACAGCACGTTGCACTGTTGAACTGTGAACACAATGATGCTGTTCAAAAAGCTGGGCTTGCGCTAGCCATTCGCCACTTTGTCATAGGCGAAGTAAATTCCAGATTGGCTACAGGGTTTTTAGACTGTGTAGCCACAGTGGCGTTCTTATTTTTACGGAAAAAAAGCTAAAACTTAAAACTTTTTCGCTCCTAGCGCCACTATTTCCGCATGCCGACGGAAATAGCCGAAGTGACCCAAATGCTCCCGATCATTAAATATGCACTCGGGTCATAACCTTCTCTCGTCCAATGAAAAACAATAAGATTCTTTTTTTACCAGCTAAACCCTTGAATTGGTGTACGACAAGGCGAGGACGATCAATCTAAAGAAATTAAGTATCCAGTGTCATACAGTAGAGTTTGTGTAAAAATACTAATTAATCCTGGGCTTGTGCTAGCCATTCGCCACGTCGTCATAGGCGAAGTAAATTCCATATGGCTACAAGATTTTCAGCTTGTGTAGCCATGCACCGTCGGCATGCACCGATGGAAATCCGCCAGCGGCTTGCGCCGACGGCATCGGGTCACTTCAGCTGTTTCCGTCGGCTATTTCCGCATGCCGACGGAAATAGCCGAAGTGACCTGAACGCTCCAGATCATTAAATATGCACTCCAGTCATGACCTCCCTTCATCCGAGGAAAAACAAAATTATTCTATTATTACAAGCTAAACCCTTGAATTGGTGTACGACAAGGCGAGGACGATTGATCAAAAGAAATTAAGAATCCAGTGTTATATGGTAGAGTTTGTGTTAAAATCCTAATTGAACAACAAAATGGCGAATGCTGAGAGGGGGTAGGAGTGGTGACAGACCGATCAGAAGGTAAATGAAAGGTATTATCAATACTTTTTTGTAGTCTTAGACTTTTAATCCCTATGACCAGCAGGAATAACCAGCGATGCATGTAAATGTGTATTCACCTCGTTTGGTATTTTTCATGCCTTTTTAAATTGAACTGAAAAATCATATTATCGAATTTAAAAAAACTAAACTAAACTATGGCATACCAATGGTGTTGGTGGTGGTCAAAGTTAAAATGTCTTCTAGTCCAAATAAAATAAAACAAGTAAACATTGAGTAATATTTTGTATGACTGTATCTTCAAATAGTGAATGCAAGTTTTCAATTGTTGAATCGCACATTTATACCTGCATAAAGTAGGATAGAAATAAAGATAGTTAAGCTTGAACTGTTGACTTTAGTGTATTTTTGTAGGTAAACTGAACAGAAGATTTTTCCCTCAGAATGCAGGAAAACAACCCCATTTTCTAAAAAATTTCCAGGGGGAGGTTCCCCGTACCCGCCCTGTGGGGGGGTATCCACCGCAACAAGCACTGGTCGTCAGCGCGCTGCGCCGCAGTCTTGGACACAGAATGTTGCTTTTTGTGGCTTACTCAATTCTTTTACACTGAGCCACAGTGGCTTGGTCTAACTACTACTAGTGCAAGCCCAGAAAAGGTTTTACCTTCTTAATTTAATTTCATACTGATTTTTTTTTTTAATGGGTTAAAAGAATCAAGCCAAATTCTATTTGTAACTCCTTGAATTACAGTACAGTGGCGGCTGCTTCAATCATCATATATTTAGTGTGAAGAAGTGAGTGCTCTAGTTTATCAGGACACACTGTTCTTTCCCGTCAGAGAGTGACCCTGTAGAGGGCAATATGCAATCCCTGTCTCTCCATGTCTCCTGCATAATTGATAGGTGAAGGCACTCTACCCGGGTAGTCTTGATGCAAAAGCCTCTTAGGCACTCTCATGTCAGGGCTTTAATTTGCCCATAAGCAAGTGCAAAATTTGTGTGAAACACTACTAATTACCGCCTTGGGCACACAGTAGAGATTTATTTGGAAAGAGTGAAAATGCTTTATTTAATGATAATTTTGTGCTCACTAAAAGCCTCCGGTTTCCCCGTCATCCCACCTTTGGTTTTTGTCATTGCTCTTTGGTTTGTTGCTAGCCCCGACAGCTCATTGTTACCTTCCTTATCTCAAAGGTTTTTTTCAGTATGTGGCCATCCTCTCTCCTCTTCACCTCCCCCCTCCATTCTGCTGAAGGTTTGCATTCGTCAATCCAGTCCAAGTGAACTGTTTACATTCTCTCTGACACAATGAAGCTTCACTCAATAAAACTGCAGTTTGCCTCTGTGAATGAGTTAAGGAATGACTGAAATACAGCTATCTACACATATCCTACGGTCATTTGTGAGTAGGTTACTGTCTTTGTTATTTGTCCAATGTGCAGTGTGGAAATAATGAGTACTAGTTCAGTGGATGCCAGGAAACATGGCTGAGAGGGATGACATACTAGGCATGGCTGCAGATTTTTGTTCATTAGTAAATGCCTATGCAGCCATAGCGACGGGTGAGGTAGTATGGAAACACTGGGGCCTTAAAGCTCACTACAGATACGACAGCTGAAGGAGAGACATGCTATGATTACAATTGTCAGTGTTCGTGTATTGGTTGGTCCGTTGGTTCACCAAATATCTTCGCAACCGTTGCAGGTAGAAAGATGAAACAAAAAGCACATCACTCGAGTGGCAAAGGGGATGAAAATTAGATGATGACCTTGACCTTGAGAAACTAGGTTAAGGTCAAATTTCAACTCTTGTACACTCAGGAACCGGATAAGATAGAAAGACAAGGGAGAAGCCCAGTGTGAGTATGACCATAGATCAAAGCTAGTGCTATGAAAGTAGGTCACAGCACTAGCTTTGATCTTTGAACTATGCAAGTAGGTCAGGGAAAAATTTTGAATTCAGGGTTGTTGTGGGATGTTGCAGTCTGTGACTGCCTTGTTTATAATGTGCTTTGCATCTTTTTTTGCAATAATGTATGCTATACATTGATATGGACACATCAGTAGTCGAAAAGCCAGTTACATACTTTGTTCTTTTCCTACAGCTATTTCCAATCCCAAAGCCCCCAAAGAACCTGCGAAAACCTTCAGTTTTGATTACTCCTACTGGTCGCACACTTCAGTGAGTTTGATCATTGAATATATTGCACATTGTCAATGAGAACCTTGATACATCTATTGATTGATTTTTCTGGCATTTATAAACGTTATTTTTCCACAGCCTGACGATGCCAGCTTTGCATCGCAGAACCTCGTGTACAATGACATTGGCAAGGAAATGCTGGCACATGCTTTTGAGGGCTACAACGTGTGCATCTTTGCTTATGGCCAGACTGGAGCTGGCAAATCCTACACCATGATGGGCAAGCAGGAGGAGGGACAAGAAGGAATCATTCCCATGGTTAGTTCTGAAAGACATGCATGTGATTTTACTGAATTGTATTGTTGATAGTAAGACAGATTCTGACTAGAGTCCAATACAGTCCTGTCCTCTCAGGTCATTGATTGTTTATAAGCTGAACTGTTGTGTTTTATTTCTGTCGTACAAGAGCAATTCATCTGTCAATGAATGAATGCCAGATGAATCAGACTCTGAAATATTAATTGTTGCATTAAGTTTCCAGTAATGACAAAATCTTATTCTTTGCGGATTTAAACCAGCCCGTTAAATTTTTAATTTTAATTCATTTTACATAGTCATCTTTAGACTACCAAGACTTTGCTAGGAATTTATTCATATTTATTTAATATTGTATATCTTTGATACTGATTATCAATTGTTATGTAAAGTGGAGGAATAAGAATTGGTATTGTGAAAGAGAAATGTTGTAGATACTTCAGGCTACATCTACTGATTCTCCAAAATTATTGTCCTTACCTGGAGCCGTCATCAATCTTCACAGCTAAGATTATGTACAAATGGAAACCTGATATTTGATAGAATTTAATAATAACATAGAGTCACAGTCCGTCAGCTGATCCTATTGACAGCTTCTGGTCGGAAGGTTTGCCGCTAAATGTTTTGCTGTATGCTGGTTTACTTCTCAACATGTTGTTAGATTGCACTTAACAAAACCTTTTACTGCCTTTTCAGCTCTGTGAAGATCTTTTTGAGAAAATCAATGAGGATAGCAACAAAGAGGAGTTGTCCTATTCAGTGGAGGTAAGTCTCAGACTGCTTGAGCATCTGTAGTTATTATTTTCAGCCCCTGACTTTTGCTGTGTTGTCCGTCTTCAATAAAACATTCTGGCATTTTAGCATCAAGGGTATCAATCATGAGTTGCTGTCTCATGATGGAATATTTTTTTCTGATTATGATGTTAAAACATGGACTTTTGTTCAAATTAAAACAATTAAATGTAACTGATATCGATCAACAATAAGAAATAAAAATAATGTCAGGTTTAAAAATCTACTATTAAACATCCTCATCTGTCCAGTTTGCTATGTCACTTCCGAACTTCTGAATTAAATATTTGCCTTTTCATTTATATCCAGGTCAGTTACATGGAGATATACTGTGAGCGGGTGAGAGATTTGCTCAACCCTAAGAACAAGGGGAACCTACGAGTGAGAGAACACCCGCTGATGGGCCCTTACGTGGAGGACCTGTCCAAGTTAGCCGTCACCTCCTACACGGACATTGCTGACCTGATGGACGCAGGCAACAAGGCCAGGTGAGCTGGACCCAGGAGTCACCAGAAGATCAAGGAAAGGGCAGCAAAGTTCATAGTGACAGCAGCAGCTGTGAGGACCAAGGCTCTCAGAAGAGTCCTAGATTTGAGAATGTAAAGGCATGGGAGCAGTAATTTTGAGTTAAGAAATGTTGTTTTGACAAAGATTTTTTTTGCATGATTGTTAATTTTAACCCAGGGTGGTTATAGCATTCCTACTTGACCTGGAACATTTAAATTGCAGGTAGTGACTGTGTCCTGTTTAGATGAGTGCTTGTGATGCATGTGTATTTTGGTTCTACTCTATGTGTAGATCACAGGAGCTCCTGTGGGGAGGAGTGAACCCTGCCTTAATCTTCCTGTGCTGACTCAGAGGGCTTATTTCTAGAACATGGCATGAACAGCCCATATCTCCCGTGTGACCTTCCCTCTGAGTGCGCCTTGTGTATTTGTATTTTCAGCGCTCACATTATTATCCACCTCCTTCACACAAAGTAATCCGTTCAGCTGAATTCATTTTAATAGGTATAAACCCAGTGATGATAGTTTCATTAATGGCCCCTTTTAGCTTTTACTAAATTATTTATTTGTAATTTAACATTAATACGGACAAATGTAAATGGAAGAATGATTTAATTGCTCAGAGGAATGTGTTATACCAGTTATACTAATTATTCTATTATGTGCTAACCAACAGAACTGTGGCTGCCACCAACATGAATGAGACCAGCAGCAGGTCGCATGCAGTATTCACCATTGTCTTCACGCAGAAGAAACATGACAATGAAACAGCCCTCTCCACAGAAAAGGTTAGAGGAATCAGAGAAGATAAAATCCTTCAGATGCAGAGTTCAGATCTCTCACCCCTCACAGTTCAGTTCTGGTGGTGGTTTGTGTTGTCTCAGCTTCCCAGAAGCTCTCTTGGATGAGAGGTGAAACGTCTGCAAGGAACTTTCTAAATGTCCAATGGATTGATTTAAACAACTTTAGATAACCTTAACCTGGATGACTGAGAACCTACACACACAAAGGCTGCAGTGTTACTGTAAAAACAATGCCTATTCTGTTCAACTGTATCAGAGCTTGCTCTGTAGCTACATCTCACTTGACTGTAATGTCCAAATGTTTACAGTGGGTAAACAGATGCATTTTGAATGTTTAGTTTATTAATGATTCAAGTTTTTTATGAAAACATCCAGAACTAGAATTCAGTAGCCAGAGCTGCAATCATATCAGCAATATATCATGGTCATTTCATTTTTCCTCCAGTTAATCTGTATTTATCTCCTCTTCAGGTCAGTAAAATCAGTCTGGTAGACTTGGCAGGGAGTGAACGAGCAGATTCGACTGGAGCTAAAGGCACTCGGCTAAAGGCAAGACTTCCATCATCTTGAAATCCTAACATGTACCAGTATGGCCTTGATCTCTCTAAAATTATTATTTTTTCTCTCATTCATGTTTACAGGAAGGAGCAAACATCAATAAATCTCTCACCACGTTAGGAAAAGTTATTTCTGCATTGGCTGAAGTGGTGAGTGTTTTACATCCTCTTCTGTGTGTTTAGTTTCTCTCCTCTTCCCACTCAGCATTTTCTGTAACCCTTTACAACTTGACCCTGTCTTTTTTTGAGGAATTAATCTTTGTAGCCTGGTGTACTGTAATGTCTACCCTTCTGATTTCTCTTCCCTTGCCTTCGTAATGCCTGCTTACACAGGATAACTGTACCAGCAAGGTAAACTGAACCACTAATCTCTGGTTCCCTTATGATCGAGGTTGTCACATCCTTTTGCTGTGTTGTGTAAATGAGCACAATGATTGATCATATCGGCATGTTGCAGGGAAATTCAGTCCATGCACTTGAGCAGAAGTTAATCAAACTCATTTGTTAGATATGGAATGTATCAAGATTTTTCTGTTCTCGTAGCATCTTTAAGTTTCAGTATGGTAAAAGAAGGCCATACATCATTTGTCAGCTCTTTTTCTTTCTGCCTCCCAAATGATTATTTGTTTGCTGCAGAGCAAGAAAAAGAAGAAGACAGACTTCATCCCATACAGAGACTCTGTTCTGACATGGCTGCTGAGGGAGAACCTTGGTATGAACATTGATTTTCCCAGATAATCATGCTTTACTGGTGCACTATGGTCAAAGTTATGTATGTAAACTGTGGAGGGAAGTAATTATTCCTGGACAGGATGAAAGCTGAATCCTCTTAATGCTGTAATGTGAAGTGGGTGAAAAGAGATAGTGCACATCATTCTGTCAATTTAAGAAGCACACCGTCAGCAGACTGTATTTCACCTTAACTAGACAAGCACATCCATCTACTTGGTTCAGACATGTATGGAGGACAGGATGTATGTGTGTTGTAGCTGATTTATGAAGTGTTTGGCTGTTATGAAACTGAAGCCTTATAGTGATGAAATTAGTATTATTGCTCTTTTTTTCATCTTGACCATATTTCCATGTTGTAGTGCAATTGATACCATGTTGTTCAAAACACATCAGATGTACACTGATCAGATACAATACGCAGTGTATTAGAAAGATAGCCACCACATAATAAACCTCTTTGCTTTTTCTTTTTGAATCAGGTGGAAACTCAAGAACAGCCATGGTAGCTGCGCTCAGTCCTGCAGATATCAACTATGACGAAACTCTGAGCACGCTCCGGTCAGTTTTACATACAAAGCATTTATAATAATAGCTAATTGTTTTATTTTGACCATTAACTATAATCTTTCTGAACGGCTATAATTCTCAGCTATGCTGACCGAGCTAAGAACATCAAATGTAATGCTGTCATCAACGAGGATCCCAACAACAAGCTGGTGCGTGACCTGAAGGATGAAGTCGCTCGACTGAAGGAGCTGCTCCGTGCCCAGGGTCTGGGAGACATCCTCGACAGTAAGTTCCATGAAATCACAGCAGGTCATCTCTGCAGCCATACCGCATCCAGCTCAACTGGCACCATCTCCACATAATTGCCTTCTGCTTTGTATAAAACTAGGATCACATTGAAACCTCCTAGTAACTTTTTAGCTTATGGCTCATGTCAGTTAAACACATAATACACCCACTAATAATTTAAATGTCTTTTATGATTAAAATCAGTTGTTAATGCTTGCTTTCCTAATGAAATGGGACTTAACAAGTTATTCCCTGGCATTTCTACTACTCCTTCATCCAGCTCACTAAGAAATGTTTGTAATGTTTTTCTTCCCCTTATACTGGTGCTGACCTCTGACCCTTATCATCTCTTCCTGCTTCCTCTCAGTTGATCCTATGGGAGATGATTACCCAGGAAGTGGAGTCAAATGTGTGTATATGTGTGGTAGTCATGAATTGTTAATTAATAATGGCTAACATTGCTTTTAACCACATTAGTTTTTTTATTAAATCTGCTCCAAGCTTTGCATGTGAAAACTGAAAGCATTGACGCTATATAGAAGGATACAAACGCAAGGCTTCAGTAGAGGTGCTGATCTGACAAGGTTTAGCATGCCCCTAGGTTAGCATGGTTTGTGCTTGTGTTTCTTTTCATTTTCAAAATGATGGGGCAAAGCAGCTATTTGTAGGCTTAATTTTTTTTAAATATATAATTTAAAGCTTTTATACAAGCTTCTTTTCCTGACAGTGGACTTTTTATTTTCTGCATTTTCTTTTTCCAACCACCCACAGCGGATGACAATGCTCAAACCTTTAGAATGAGCTACAGACGGAAAGGTGCATGATTTACACTACTAAGTAGTGGCTCCTTAGAGTAATGGCTATTAAACATGTGTATGTGAGGAGAGTGAGCTAAGTGTTATTGCTAGATCGTACTGTGTAGTTAGCATACCCTCAGCTGTTTTCCCAAAAATTCCTAATGGCTCATCCTTCTTCCTTTTGATGCTCATGATCAGTGTAAAAGATAATTCGCAAATATATATTTTTTTCTTGTTATATCCCTGTGTTCATAAGTTTCCTTTTTTTCTGGAAAATGACAAGTTCTTTGTCGCCAGTGGCTACTGAACCAATTTCTTTTTTTAATCTTCAAAATGTTGCAAATCATTTAACAAATCCATTTGGTTGGTCAGAGTGTTTGCTCCCTCAGAGGTCCTTCAGGCCATTAAATTGATGTGCGTGTGCGTGTGTGTGTGTGTGTGTGTCTGTGTGCGTGTGTGTGTGTGTGCACGCGCGTGTGTGCGTGGGTGCGTGGGTGCGTGGGTGCGTGTATGTCAGACTACTCGCCTTGTCTGTCCTCCTTCTGGGCCTTGTTGCACTCTCCAGTTTTTTCCCATCCTGTAGTTAATAAGGTCATGGCTGCTTTCACACAGTGTTCTCTCATTCACCTGAACAGTTGTAACAAAACCTTTGCTCCCTATTCCTGAATTGTGTAGACTAGAAATGTAGACCCTAATTGCTAATAATATATCTACTGGTAATTGCTATTCCCATAAATTCCATCCAACATAAACACAATCCTATGGAAAACATCCAAAAATTTACAAACTCAAATTTATTGCATTTTGATTGTGGGTTAAAGACGTTGTGCCGAGAACCTGGAGTGAAAGCTGCTCTGTAGCATACCATCATCTTGGTGTTTGTCTTAACCCTTTGACGTACAACGTGTCTTACATTGGTCTCCCCCCCCCCTTTGTCCTTCCTCTTTTCCCTTCTCTCTCTTCACATATCATATATGGTTTCATCATTTTATGTGATTTATTTCCCCCTCTTATGTCCCACCTGTACACCTTCTCTCTTTCCCTTCTCTTCTGCTGTTGGCTCAGGCCTTAAAGACTTTCAGAACAATAAGAATAGATACTTAATAGCCTCAGAGAACCAACGCCCTGGCCATTTCTCCACAGCCCCTATTGGTTCCCTGACAGCCTCTCCATCCTCTGGCTCACTGTGCAGCCAGGTGGGCCTTCAGTCTGTCACCAGCATCCAAGAGCGCATCATGTCCACCCCTGGAGGAGAGGAGGCTATCGAAAGACTCAAGGTAGAATCAAACCTCTCAGATCTGCTGCGTCTGCCCTCTCTGCTCGACCTACAGATCTGGGTACTTTAACTCCCAGGTTTTGCTTATTGAAGATGAGAAAACACAAGAGCCTAATTTCATTTCACTTCACATTTCAAATGACGTCTTAGTGTTTAAAGTTAGTTAATAGTAAAATAAATACAGTGAGTACTTAAAACCTGTATTTCAACTTGCATTTGAAGCGTACCACAAGACATAGTTTAATATTTGTTCAGTAAATGTGTTGTCATTAGTGCTGTTGTTTTAGCCCACACACAGCCTTTAAACACATTTAGCCTCATTTGTTCTCCGAATTTTATCTCTCACACTTGCAATAGCTCGCTCTCCCTTATGAAGGAATGGCAACAGCCAGCCATGAGGAGCTACAGTTTCCATGGTAACTGTAGTGCCTAGTCTGTCATCCAATGACGTCAAGCACCGACGCAGACACGGAGGAAATTGGACCGAAATAGATTGTGTCTTGTTGCCTTCTAGCTTTGATAGTGGAGCCACACGAACCATCAGTCATTCAAAGAGAGCAGGGCAGGGTTGCCTTTACATATAGTCTTCATTAGTTCCCAATATAACTGTGACAATGAATTACAGCTCATGAATCTATCCTCTGTGTGCCTCTTGCCACTGAGCTAAAAGCTCTGTTACTACTGCATTACTAATTGTCATAAAGACATTACCCTGGTTGTGCTTTCCTCACACTTTGCTGCTGTTGATCAGGAATCAGAAAAGATCATTGCTGAGCTGAATGAAACCTGGGAGGAGAAACTCCGAAAGACTGAGGCAATCCGCATGGAGAGGTCAGTATTAAGAGACAATATAAGTCAGTTGATCAGCATCCTTTCAGAGTCCGTCCACCTCAGCTGTCTGGACTCAGTCTCAGTTTTTGTCTGGTCACACTCTGCTGCATTCACACCCCATCTCCCCTTTATCTGCTCATCCATGCAGACATCGACCATGTTGCCTTCCCTGCACTCAGTCTCACTGGTGCCACTTTCTTCCCGTTGTCAGACCAGAAATCATTTTCTGAAATGTCTTACACCATCCCAATCTCATCCTCTGTTTCATATGAATAAACAGACTAATAAACAAACAGACTTGCTGAGATAAATATGCAAAATATGCATTTGCCTCTGTCAGAATACATGCCACATACTAAATATGTCTTCTTATGTTCTCTTCCGCAGGGAGGCCTTGCTTGCAGAGATGGGTGTAGCGATCCGTGAAGATGGAGGCACTTTGGGGGTCTTCTCTCCTAAAAAGGTAGAGCAGACATGAACTACAGTGGCGGACTGTGTTGTATTTCCTGTGGATGGTGATGCACGCACTTCCAGCATCACTTCCATGTTGTGTTGTTAACTAGCTGTACTGCCTCTGTTTTCCCTCTTTTGTTCACTTCACCTCTTTGTTGTTCTGCTATTTGCTTTTTTCACATACTCAGCTCAGTCATGACATGCCGTTTGATGAGCAGTTTGATCATTTTACCAGCCAGGTTTGTTGATTTGAAGGGAAATTTGTCCCACACTAGATTTAGGCCAATTCACTAGTTTAATTAAATTTCAAGTAGTTATTTATGTTAGAAATGTGCTTATTATCATCAGTTTGTTCTGTTTTAGGTTTACCTCCTACTCCCACTGTCAAATCTTTATCCCCCCATGTCTGATTGACAGTCTAATATACATGATCAGCTTTAAAATGATGGCGGGCTCCTGTAAGTTTTCACGAGTGATTCTGAATTTAAGCTTTCTTTAAAAGCTGGCACCAGGTTTATGAAGTTCAAGCTTCCCTTCATTCTCCTTACCTTCCCACCGTCTTCCAGGAGTGTAATTGTCACACACATGAAGACCAGTATGTTGACTTGATTGTGACTTAGAAAGAGCTCTGTTATCATTTAATGTGACTGCTTTGTCTCAGCCATCACTTTACCAGCGGTGGTTTCAGATCCTCCCTTTAAATGAATCCTCCTATAGACACACATCCATTCATTCCTCTGCTGATAACTTCTATATTTTTTTTCTTTTCATTCAAATCCATTTCTCTTGCGTTTATCTTTTCTCTCCTTCCTTCTTTTGCTGCTCCACGGGTTAGAATTCTGCTGAGAAGACTTGTGACTTTTTTACAAATTTTAATGGAGTGTTTTCCCCTAAAAAGGTTGGTGGTTTGGCAGTGTAGCATCTCCCAGTGTTTACAGTTTACTGTATATATAGTATATACTGTATATCGTGTATCAGTGATGGTCTGTGAGCACAGTAAACTATGCCTAGTTGGACTTTCAGTGCTGCTGAATATTGGTGAAAGCTGTGAAACTTGTGTTTTACTTCGTTTAAATTTTCAGACTCCACATCTGGTGAACCTGAATGAGGATCCTCTCATGTCAGAGTGCTTGCTCTACTACATCAAAGATGGAATTACAAGGTAACCAGTGGATTGCTGGATCTGGAAAAAATTTTTCGCTTCCAGGATCTCTAAAAATTATTCTATATTTGTTTTTTCCTCAATTGATATGAAGTAAAAGTAACTTTTAGAGCAGAGGGAGCTGGTAAATTTACGGTATGCCCTGCTTTGCCCTTCTAATCCCCCTGAATTAACTGTTCATGTTGAGTATTTTGTTGCATCCATTCACGAGGGGAAGAACAAAAGGAATTACAGATGAATGAAACATTACTGCTTAAGAAGCACTGCTTTCAAAAAGCTCTGAAGGGTCCACGTAACTTCAGCCACTGACCTTTTGTCAAAAAGCTGCTGTTATAATGATAGACCAGTGTTAACTCTGTCAAAATCCTCTGATTGTTTCAGAGTTGGTCAGGCTGATGCTGAAAGAAGGCAGGATATTGTTTTAAGTGGTGCTCATATCAGGGAGGAGCACTGCATCTTCCGCAGTGAGAGGAATGCCAATGGAGATGGTGAGACACAATATCATATTTTGTTTTTTGTTTTTTTAACTTTTAGATGATGACGGAAGTGTTTATATATATATATATATAAATTTATTATTAATTTTTTTTTTTTTTTAAAATAAATGTCAGAGGACCTTTAAGTGAAGTCACTGATGATTGTTGTGCTTTCACTGAAGTTATCGTCCTATTGGTTCCCTGTGAGAAGTCAGAAACCTATGTGAACGGCAAACGTGTTGAAGATGCCATCCAGCTTCGCTCAGGTACATGTTATATTATATGTTATATTTTTGTAAATGCTGTAAACTGCAGTGACACTCTATTGAGCTCATACTAAAAGTCCACACTATTGTTCCATATGTCCATTCAGCTCCACAAATATTTTGATATTATTTCAGAAAATATTGCTGTTGTCTGATGTTAAAAAAATTAGAGAAAACATTTTTATTTCAGATCCAATAAAAAAAAAATTGGGGATTATTTCCTGGCTGACCCCAGACCCTTCCATCAAATTTTGTAATATCCCTTGAGTACATTTTTTAAATCTAACCAACAATCAAACAAAGTGATGCTGACGAAAACAACTTCACATAAATGAGTTTCTTTTATATATCTTGATCTCAAGATATACAGTATATTTCCACTGGGCGTAGTGGTTAGCACTGTGACCTCACAGTAAGAAGGTAATGGATTCAAATCCCAGGATTTCCAACATGGCCTTTCTGTGTAGAGTTTTCATGTTCTCTCCGTGTCCGAATGGGTTTTCTCCAGGTACTCCGGTTTCCCCCCAACATCATAAAAAAACATGCATGTAAGGAACTCTTGGGTCATGTTGGCCAACGGTGGCAAGCACACCCAGGGTGCAGAGGCCTGACCAACTCTCAATCTGACCTCACAATTTCGATGTATGATTGTGAAAATTGTATAATGACAATAAAGTTTCTTCTCTTCTAATAATTAAGGTTTTTTGAATCTATACAACGCCTCTGCCACATACTATATATCCACCACCTTCTTTCAGGTAACCGTATCATTATGGGAAAGAACCACGTCTTCCGGTTCAACCACCCGGAACAGGCCAGAGCTGAAAGGGAAAAGACTCCATCTGCTGAAACCCCAGTGGAACCAGTGGACTGGACCTTCGCACAGAGAGAGCTTCTGGAGAAACAGGGTATCGACATGAAGCAGGAGATGGAGAAACGGTATGCGTTGTATCTCATTATGGTTATAATAGTCTGACTTATTTATGATTAGACTGCTGTGCATTTTGTTTTGGACTTTCAGCATAATTTACTCATTTATGTAGGCTCACTGAGATGGAAATATTGTACAAAAAGGAGAAGGAAGAAGCAGACCAACTCCTGGAGCAACAGCGACTGGTGAGTTTAAATAAGCAAGGATTAAACAAACCCATTATTAAAATTCATGGGCTCTTTCAGTTGCGTTAAAATTGTCATACAAAGTAACTAGAATAATAGGAAGGAAAAAGAAAGTACTGAGTAAATTTGTAGATAATTAAGCCATAGTTAATTTGATTCTGTAATTAAATAATTGATCATCTTATTGAATGATTCAGCTACTTTTTAATATTTTGTGGTTGATTTTGAATGAAATATTCTTCAGAATATTGGTGA
Organism: Antennarius striatus; assembly: GCF_040054535.1. Classification (NCBI taxonomy): domain Eukaryota; kingdom Metazoa; phylum Chordata; class Actinopteri; order Lophiiformes; family Antennariidae; genus Antennarius; species Antennarius striatus. The sequence goes on along the minus strand of NC_090777.1, from coordinate 18,390,644 downwards.
TCTATTTTGTGGAATGTAAAGTTAAAGCATGGTTATTTTATGGTCACCTTCAATTGGGAATGTAGCTTCATTGTGTTTAGATTTCATTTGGTAAATTCATATCTGATTAGTACTAATCCATGACCTGAACTCCTACACTTGTGTGTGTCTGAGAATCACACCTTTTTACTCTTAGCGCATGTCTGTTTTCCTTGCATGGTTTTCGGGTTTGAGACAGATGAGCCTTTACTCGCCTTCCTCTTGAGTTGTAACTCATTTCTTGCATCAGTTTGATAAAGTGAGACTTAGATTGGAAAGCTTTCCCCTTTTCCAACCCCTGTTTTAATTTTCCTTGTGTCTTCTATAGTTGAATCGTGCAAAACGGCAATTTAACCTTGTTGATTGTTGATTTGATATTTTGACCCAAATTATTTAGACATCCATTTGTCTATATTAAAACACATTGCTTTCCTGAAGTGCAACGGTGCTGCTTTTGCATGGTTCTTGTTAATAGCATGTTTTTAACTTCTTCAGTACTGGTTCTAAACTAAGCTGCACTGTTTGCTGTTTAGCTGGTCAGCTGTGAAGTGGCTATTGATTTGCTTGGATTAGATTTCTATTCTCGTTTTCTTACTCTGTTTTGTCCTGAGTTTCATCTCCTCAATGCAGTTGCTGAGTTGTACAATGCATTGTGATAATAACAACAGTTGACAGAAAGTGACAATGTGGTTTCTCATTGACTTCTTTGGCTACCTCTGTTCGCTAGCCTAACCTGACATCTGTACAGCACACTGAGACTCAACAAGAGTTCTCACAGCTTTAAGTTGAATCAGTCAGTCACAGATCTCTTCATAATCTTGTGGTTTTATGTGCAGATCTTTAGGCACAGGGTTCAGGCTCCCAACAGGTCCACTTCTAGCCATAAACACATCATCATACACAAGACCTGGAATATCTGTACCAAATGGTTGTGATCTGTAATGTCATTTGTCTACAAAAAAAATGAGAAACTGCATTTTTTCCAACTAACATTTTTCTTGTAGTGGATTAACACTTACCTTCACTTCTGCCTCTGCACTTTCTACTGGCTTTCTGACCAACTCCAAGAACTCTTTATCTTCTAACTCACTGCTAATACTAAAGCCACTCAAACCTTCTGGACTAAAGGGGGAAAGCTTCAAAATCCATGTACATGCATGCCTCCGTAGCATGTGTTGGGATCCAGCTTTCACATCACAAAAATGTCAGTTACGAAGAGGAATATCTCAAACCAATACAGAAGTGCTCCAGTCAACATCTATTTTCCACTTATATTTCTTCTCCAATCATAACATACATGCTTTACCTTTACTTTTGATATAAATGTGCAGCATTGGGAACAGCACTGTAAAGGCCAACACCCCCATCTGAGAAATATGTAAAGCCTCATTTTCTACATTTAGTAGATGTTTAAATAAATACAACTTCATTCATATCCATATTACCATTTCATTAGAAGAAATGTAAAGGAAGAACTGTTGAGAAAGTCAATGAAGGCCACTTGCTGATTTTTATGCTTTTTTACTATAATTTCAATGTAAATCTTGGAACTGCATGTTGTCATACATCTGTATATAAAAGATGTATGCAAAGTATTCGAATACATTCATACCGTGTAATAGGCATTTTTGCGAAATATCCTAAAATCTCAAATTCCGAACTGCAACATTCTGTCTAAGATGAAGTGTTGTGATTCGTAGAAGTTCCCATGTTGCATATTTATACTTTTGTTCATTCTCTGTTAAAAAGCCATCCTTTCATCCTCTTTTTGATTTCCTGTTTTAATTTCTCCCTTTTTTTGGGAACATTTGGTTTGTTTCCTGTTTTGTTTTCTAAGGATGGAGACTCTGATAGTGGGGATGACTCTGATAAGAGGTCTTGTGAGGAGAGCTGGAGGCTGATCACTTCCTTGAGGGAAAAGCTGCCCCCCAGCAAACTTCAAACCATTGTGAAAAAGTGTGGACTGCCCAGCAGTGGGAAGAGAAGAGAGCCCGTTAAAATGTACCAGATCCCTCAGAGGCGTCGCATCACTAAAGACTCTAAGTGGGTGACCATCTCTGACCTGAAGATCCAAGCCGTCAAAGAAATTTGTTATGAAGTGGCGCTCAATGATTTCCGCCACACACGACAGGAAATCGAAGCACTGGCCATTGTGAAGATGAAGGAGCTTTGTGCCAGCTACAGCAAGAAGGACCCCAACGAGCGGGACTCGTGGAGGGCGGTCGCTCGAGATGTTTGGGACACCGTCGGGGTCGGTGATGAGCGCATTGAGGATGTCATTACCAATGGGTCTCGGCCAGGAGGAGCCGTCATGGATGACCTAAAGGTGCACATTGATAAACTTGAGGACATCTTGCAGGAGGTGAAGAAACAGAATAACGTGAAGGATGAGGAGATCCGTGCCCTGAGGAATAAAATGGTTAAAATGGAAAAGGTCCTTCCTCTTATCACTCCAGAGGGCCAAGAAATGGCTGCTAGTACAGACACTTCTACCAGTGCTGCCATCACTCCCAGCCCTCAGGAGGGAAAACCTCCCATTCCCACGAAGCCCGATGGAGATGATGTAGATTCACAAACCTGTCAAAGTGAAATCGATGACTCCACCTTGAAACGGACAGGACAGATGCGCTGGATGCGTCAAGAGCAGCTACGACTCAAAAACCTTCAACAACAAGAGATCTCCAGGCAGCTCCGCCGGAACACCGGACCACATCGCTTCATACCCCCAGAAGACCGTAAGCTACGTTTCCCCTTCAAAAGTAACCCGAAGCACCGCAACTCGTGGAGTCCAGGTACTCACATAATCATCACCGACGAGCAAGTGATTGAGCTCAAGGTGCCCAAAGAAGCTGTAGAGGAAGAGGGTGAAAGCTGTCAGCCTGAGGAGGGAGTCCCCTCGAGAGAACAAATGGCTGCTTCAGTTGTCCACATCACGCCCCCGTCACCAAGCCCAGCACCCCAACGCAAATGTAATGACGTGGAGCAAGGTTTACAAGGTCAAAGACATAACTATAGGAACAGCCAGCATCAATTGCCCCATGAACGGGGCCGCAGCAACTCGTTTAATCACCGCCAGCGACCCTCGGGATCAGTGGAGTCACTGCAGCAGGCTGAAAGCAATAGGAGGCACACGCAGGCTTTCTATCAGCCCCGTCAGCATCACCACCAGCCTGCACAACCCCAGCCACACCATCAACAACAGCCGTACCACTACCATAACATTATGTATGCAGATGGCAGATTCAATGGTTACCAGCAGTACCATCACATCGACCATGCAAATCATCCAATCAACTTTCAAGCACCTCCAAGAATGCGCAGACAAATGTCAGACCCCAATCTAAAAGCCAGCAGAGAGACGACGGTCTGAGATGAGGAACTCAATAAACTTTAGTAGGCAAACGCATTACAGATCACAACAAATCTCAATTCTGTGAATCAGACAGCTAAAACTGTTACTTTTGCACAAGATCAGTGTGACATTGGTTGACCCAAAGTACTGCATGTATTATAAAGACACATTATCATCATAAAATATGCTGTTTTTGCAGTTTTTGCTGCATTGTGTGTGCTGTCATTGGTAGCATTGGGAGAGCTGTCACCAGGAACTGTAGCCAACAAATGTTTTTTTCTCAGTAGAGACTCGGCCATGTCTACCCTGTTCCTTTTGTAGCGTGTGACGCTTCATCAATCATGCTTTGATTTGCCAAAATGATCTTCGTGGCTGAATTTCTGAGTTTACATCTTTGCCATTTTAGTATTGATTTATCTTGAATGTTTAAACCACTACAGTATAAATACATCGAAGTGTCTCATCTTCATTAAGGCTAACTTACGAACTGAAAAATGCCCCAATGCTGTATTTTTTATTTCAATGAACCATTTTACTGAATGTTACAATTGAAAATCAGTTCTCTTTGCAGTTTGTTTTTTACTGTATGTTGTGCCTCATAACATCTGTGTTTAAAGTCATCTTTGGTCTAGATCTGGAATAAAAAGAGCAGGGTCATTAATTATAAAATAACTATGTACTTGTTGATGGAAATAGTTGTAAAAAGGAGTATTTTAAAAGTGCCTTTTTATGCTTATTTATGTTATTATTACTCTTGATTTAAACATTTTCCCTTTCTTTTTACTTCAGTGCTCATGTACCAGGGTTCAGCTTACTTTTTTAATGAAAGCCCCATAACTTGCCCTAACCAATTAACATTTTAAGATAAACAACATGATTTTTTCCAGTCTTTCTTAAGTAAGCTTTTTTATTCTTAATTCCAAACTTTGATCTTTCTTTTTTGATTTATTGAATTTATCTACCTGCCACATACTTGTATTTCAATATTTTGCACGTCCTCAAGTCACAGATATGTTGTGTAATTAATTACAGAACACATTTTTATGTTAAGTTATGATTTAAACTATTTTAAAATGTACTTTATCACCTAGCACACTACCAAACACCACTCTTATATTATACATTGGCTTGGCTTTCCAACGTGATATAATTAATTCTGTTTGACACCTTGAGTTTAAGACTCTATAAAAATAGACCTGCACAACATTTAATTTTCACTTAAAACAGTCCACAATGTTCATACTTCATAGGCTGAGGTCTGTGTCCGTCTTAAAATTACACTTTGGGTTTGTGGTTGACCGAGTAAGCACAAAGTTCACCCCGTTTGATCGGGTGTCCCACAGAGTGTTGTCATGGTTCCCAAAGACTCCACTTAAAAATGTGTTGGGGAGGAGTGTTTGCATCATGTCATTCTGGAGAACTCTGCATGTCTATGAGAGTTGGATTCTGTATCAAATGCCTTCTGTCCATATAAGCTGGTCTATCACAACGATGGTCGATAAAATCACTTGTCCATGACAGGGTTTTTTTTTTTCTTCCTGCCACTCTGTCTCTTCTTGCATCATTCATTATATACAATTATACATTTCAATACCAGACCTTGAAAGTGAGAAAAATGGTTAAATTAATAATAATTAATAATTAATAATAACGTTTTACTATTTTATGCAATAAATACATATTCTGCCTTACTCTAACATAAAACCAAATGATTTAATGTCAAATGCAAGTCGAGTCTCTCCATCTTATGTGTCGAGTCTTTCAATATCTCCTCATGTAACAGCTTACATTTCTTCGTGTCTAATAATGCTTCATTAGCACATGGTTTTAAAGTATGCATTGGGGTGCTGATGGCCAGCAGGTATGCTTGAAAGAACAGTTTACAAAATCAAGTGGGCAATGTACAATGTACTTACCTTTAAAAATATATATACTGTGCCTGTTAGTGTTTTGTCTTTATTCAAAGTGTTGTCGAGTGTTTTCAGCCTGACTTTTGGACTTTTCAATATGAAGTGCCTCATTGTGGTATCAACAAAGTTGCTTTGTTCCTTTTGTTGAGCACTTTGTGCAATCAGATGGTTATTATGTCAAAATTAACGGTTTTATTAATATGTAAAAAAAAAAACCCAACAACATTTACCGAGTCCCTGTGTGCCAGAGGTTTATTTTTAAAGAATGTCTGTAATAAAATGACATGCTCCAAGTGCAGTTGTAGATGGCTGGTGTTCGTTTTTCCGCCAACATACAGTTTAAGGAGAGACTCAGAATCCCCGCATGTGTGCTTCACTTAAAGTACTGTGAATTCTTTACACACTTTTAAGTAAGTAACTGTTTTGATACACAGAGCAGAGCTTTATCCCTAGACGTATAATTATTCTTACTAGGTGTTTTGTGTATTGCACTTTTGTACCTCATGACATATCCCATGCACAGTAGATTTATTATTGATTTGTTAGAATTTGCTTCATCTAATTAACATTTAATTTTTGATTTTGTTTAATTTTATTTAAATAGAATATTTTTTTCTTGAAACAGCTCCAAACATCACATAGTGCATTATGATACGTGTTGTCTTACAATATCAGCTCTATACAGATTATGATCAGTAACACTGATCAGATTTCCAAAGATTTGTTTGAATGGAGAGAATTCAGCATTTGGCTTGCTGGTAGGAATTCAGTTGGGAGGAGGCTAATGCCAAATGAAAAGGCTGTATTGTCTTCCCAGAAGACACTGAACAAACAGGATGAGGTCATTGGGACCGTTGCCTGACCTGCTTTGACGATCATGGCGCCCCTCATTGGATTACAGTTGACTCAGCTTCTACCAGCGCTTCTCATCTTCCACTCCAACCATTTCTCTCAAACTATAAGATGCTTCATTGTTTGATCTCCAGAACTCTTTGTACTCGTATCAGACAAAGAACTTTGATCAAAGGTTTTTTCAGTCATCCATTGTTTGAAGATTTGTCTTTTTTAATGTAAAGAGAATTCATCATTTATTTCTGTTTTTTTGAACAGTAAAAATTTGATTATTATTATTTAATCATAACTTCAGTTTTAAAGTTTCACATTCAGTTATGACAACAGAATATCTTAAATATTTTCTTTATGTTGTGTACAGAATAAGTACAGAATTCTTGTATTTATCTAATTCTGTATTAAACTTATTAATCTACTTTCATTTCACACAGCTGACACATTCAAGGGTATTTATTATTGCATCAGTTTAACTGGTTAGAAGCATCTCAACTACATATCATTAATACAGAAATAAATCTCAAGGAGTTAAGTGAGAGTGGAGAATGTGCACTAATTCCAGCTCAACACAATATGTTGTGTTGTAGATCTGATGAGACTGTTCAGCTGATGTCACAGCGAGTGGACTGTCATATATGTTCACTTCCTGTGTGTTGGTGTCCAGGTGTACGAGAGCAAATTGCAGGAACTTCAGAAACAAGTGGAGACTATTTCTCTGGTAGCCGAGACACCTGATGAAGAAGATTTGGAAGAGGAGGAGGAGGAGGAAGGTGTGTATTGTGACTATTAAATTATTTCCCCTATCCCTTTATTTAAGACCACAATAAGGATAAAAAGTAATAGTTTTCCTTTAACATTGTTGTCAAGAGTCCGAACTACTGGGATATACATGAGGAATTTTTTAAAAAATCAAACAATTTAGAACAATTAAATTGTCAATTAATGTCTCATTCATTTTTGTAACTATTCCACAAGAATATCCAAATCCCACTAAAAACTAATTTCCTTGGAAGTATTGAGTATCAAAATTAATTTTACATGTTTTAAGTTGTTTTTAAATTACGGGCAAAAATGTTCCATAGCAAGCAATCTTTAACATAAATTTGTTCTCCACAAACAACTTCTGATAACTTCCATTCAATTTTTTTTTAATCTGGCTTATGGGAGCTAATATCAGATCTAGAATTAACATTCTATGTCCTCCAAACACTTAATGACAGATTTTTTTTCCTGAGTCTTACTTGAGCATAAATCCAGTCTTAATTTATTCCCAGGTTAGCAAGCATAAATGAGCATAAAAAAAACATCATGATTATTTGTGAAAGCTAAAAACAACTGTTATAAATACAATCATATATTCTGCTAGATTAACGTGTGTTCTGGGTAATAAATTTATTTAATTTGATTTAGTTTTGCATGTCAATGACACCTGTTGTGTTCTGTCTCCCTTCAGTTCCATGGACCCAGCATGAGTTCGAATTGGCTCAGTGGGCCTTTAGGAAGTGGAGGTACCACCAGTTCACCTCCCTCCGTGATCAGTTGTGGGGAAACGCTGTTTACCTGAAGGAGGCCAATGCCATTAGTGTTGAGCTTAAGAAGAAAGTAAGTGAGCAAATCTACTTCAACAGATATTTCACTTTAAAGTTTGAGGACAAAAATTTGACCATTGATGGTGCTGCACCAAAAAAAAAAAGAGTGTCGGCCATCTGGTGAACCGGTTTACTTCCTGTTCTGCAAACAAACAGTTGGAGAGCCTTTATATGATAGATGTTACACGTTGAAGGAAAATTAGGGTTTCTAAACACGGCTGAACACTGTTTTTCATCAATGCTGTGCTCCACCTTTACAGAGGTGAGTCACCCTCAGAGTGCATCAGGTTCTGTACGTTGGGGACGCTGGATTATGGCATTACTGTATGATGATGTCATGAAACAGCCTCATGAATGATTCATTTCCATTTGGCCTGTGATCATAATGATTTATTTTTTAACTGACCACTTTTGTTTTTCGATAATGCACAAGGCAGTTCATTAAAATATCCAGAGCCAGAAGTCCACCTTCCCCATTTTGCAACCAGTATAATTTATATTCCTACAGGGTTGATACAGGAAATGAGTCATCTGTCAAAAAGACATTTTCACATTGTATACTTTATTTATCTTCAGGCTCAGTCTTTAATTTATGTCCAATGATGCTAATTGCTTCAGCATTTTTTCCCTGGAGGATAGAAAAGAGAGAGGCCACAAAATGGAGATTTGTTTGGCCTGTCATCTGTGGCATATGTGCAGTAAATTAGAAGCACCCTAGAAAAGATAGTAAGACAGCAAATAGGTCAAGGGCTGAAGTGCTGATCTCTCAAAGTCAAAATGGTTTATTGTACTTTTGAAAAAAAATTAAATTAATTGGATAAATATAATTTTAAGTGTGCTATTATTCCTCCCCTCATAGCCATTGCACTTATTTTTCAGGTTCAGTTCCAGTTTGTCTTGCTGACAGACACTCTTTACTCGCCACTTCCCCCTGAGCTCTCGTCACCAGAACCCGAGAAAGCCCGTGAGTCCAGGCCTTTCCCCCGCACTGTGGTGGCTGTGGAAGTTCAGGACCTAAAGAATGGAGCCACTCATTACTGGTCCCTGGATAAACTCAAGTAATAACCTGAAAGACCTCTAGTAGCCTGTACACGACATAATGTCATAACTGACATCTGAATTTCTTTGTCCAGGCGCATGTTATCTTTCTGCGTCTTTAACGCTTTTTCGCTCTGTTGTCATTTGCAGGCAAAGGTTGGACCAGATGCGCGAGATGTATGATCGTGCCGGAGAAATGGCCTCCACCAATCAGGAGGACGGAGAGGGTGCCCTGACAGGAAATGATCCCTTCTATGACCGCTTCCATTGGTTTAAACTGGTGGGGAGGTATGTATCATAATTGCAGATAAATGCATTTACCGTTAGTTTGTTTGTTTTGGTTTAAGCCTGTTCGACTTGGACGTTGGAGATTTTTGTGTTTAATTGATTCAGTAAAACTTCATCCAGGCAATTTGTGGTCCATTGATACGTGATTTTTTTTTCATTCGCATGTTATTTTTATTTTGTTTTTCATTTTTGTGTTCAATTTTTTTTTTTTTGCACATTCAACATATGTATGTGTGCGATAACCTGTGTTGGAATCCTGCTTTATTATCATTTGTCATTCATCTGGTGCTATTTGATTGTTCATCATAGCATTTTTTTTGGTCATCCTGTTAAAAATTTGTTGTTACATTGTAATTTTTTATGCACTATTTTATGTCATTGAAAAATATTCTTTTGTGATTCTACCACATTTATCATTTTGCTATTTTTTTCTCATCCACAAATTTTGTAATTTTCCTGGGTTTGTTGTGTTCTTTTGCTGCTGCTCTGACATTCATTTCATGCTTGTAAACAACATAGTAGCTCTGGATTCAGTAGAATATTGCAGCATTTTGTATTTTATCCTCTTTCAGCCAGCATACATTAGGAGATTCGTAAGTTAATCCTTTTAAAGTGGAGCTTCATTTTGGTGTAAAATAATCGTGTTTCTATAAACAGCTGTGACACTTAGCAGCTTCCTCTTCTGTAATACCTGCTTTCGTGAAATGACTCCTGCTGCTGCATTTCTAACAGCTATAAAGTAGAAGTATTGCTAAAAGTTATTTTCTAAGTGACTTTGTGCGCAGGTAGAAAAAGCAAGCATGTGCAAATAAATGTACAGCTACTGTTTGTTTGATTTTCTTGCCAATGTGTTGATGTTACATTATTTTTTGTAGGAAATTTGTGAATGTAACACAAGGTCAAACATAGTGAACTGCAGTGTCCTGTTTAACTTGTATATCACTTCACTGTTACCTTTCCTTGGTTCTTGCCACTGTTCCCAAACTACCAACTTTCTCAGTTCCCCCATCTTCCACGGTTGTGTCAATGAGCACCTGGCTGACCGCACGCCCTCGCCCACCTTCTCCACCACCGACTCGGAGATCACTGAGCTGGCAGATGAGCGCCAGAGCGAGATGTCTGATTTGATCGACGACGAGGCGTTTGTGGACGACACCAGCTCAGATGCTGGCACCGAGGAGGGCTCCGACATCTTCAGCGACGGCCAGGACCCCTTCTACGACCGCTCCCCCTGGTTCATCCTGGTGGGAAGGTTGGTGACTGGGACTAGTGTTCCCATGTCTTCCACACTCAGGCTGGGACGGGAGTTTGGGGTAGATTCCAGCTTGGTGTGGTGTAATTTATTTGTAGTAAATCAGACTAACAAAGAAGGTGTAGAAAATAAGATTATTTAGTGCAGAGGACTAATGTTACACCCAACAACAATGGTCTGAAGAAATAGTGTATATGAAAGCAGCAGAATGTAGGATGTAAGACATCAGTGTGTATTTTACTATCTTTCAAATAAAGTCTTAAAAAATGCAAATTCTATAAGCGGATACATGAGCAAATCCTGCTTGAGAATAAATTCAGATTGGATTGTGTAATCACTACAGTGGTGTGGAGATAAATAGGACAATTTTGGATTTAATATGATTAGTTTTACGTCTGTGCTCACAGCTCTGCTTTATATGAGCTAGTTTCAATTTAGACTTCCATAAGTGTTTCCAAAAATTGAAAACCCACCATCCTTTTCTCTCCAAATCCTCCCAGTGTGACGTTTCACTCCCGCCTCCATCACGCCTCTGACTGTATTAATTCCCACATCTGTGCACATAGCTGTGTGTCATTCTGTTGTGTTTTTACATTTAAACCTTATTTGTTCATTTTATTTATTACGATATCTATACATTTATTTTATAACTTGTTTGTTTTAACATTATTGCCAAATTTTTTGTTTGATATATTAACACAGTAGTTGTTGAACATAACATAATCATGCATACTTGTGTTTGTCCATTCACTGTTATGTGAAAATAAGCTGCAGCAGCGTTCCAAATCAGAGCACAGTTATCATGGGTGTACCGTCAGAGCTAGAAAATTCTCATCTCTCTCTTAAATAACCTGATCTCATAAAGAAACGTCACGTCAATGCAGGCTCTAAGCCAACCAGACGGTGCTGCAGCTGTAGCTCAGCTACTTTCGTCACAATGACTTCAGAGGGTGCACAGATTGATCTGTCCCTTCCGCCTCGGCCTTGAGTCTGTGAAAGGAGGGAGGGAGAGAGGGGAGGGTGGGGGGGTAGGAGGAATGAGTGTCACCAGCATGCAGCTAAACAAATCAAGTCTAACAAAGCAAAATGTCAGAGTGTGTGTGTGTGTGTGTGTGTGTGTGTGTGTGTGTGTGTGTGTGTGTGTGTGTGTGTGTGTGTGTGTGTGTGTGTGTGTGTGTGTGTGTGTGTGTGTGATGCACGAGCATCACCCTAACACAGCACATGAACTATAAAGCGTTTACTGCTGCCTCCCAGGCTCCCTGTTGACATCCTGTCAGTCTGATTTCAGGGCCCTGTAGCACACATGATTTTATGTTCTTGGTTTTGTTCCTTCTTTTGTTTTTGCTTTTTCTGTAGCTTAATAGTTACTAATATTTTATTGTATGGTTTGTAGTCTTTAACATGTGATAAATAAGGAACTGTTTGTGAAAATAACATGTAACACTATGAAAAAATTTGCTCTGTGTAACGACTACAATGTTTTTCAGTTCGTCTATCACAGCTGCTTTCGGTAGGGTTGATTAATGGAGTAGAGAGCGTTGCAGTTATATAACTATTTTAAAAAATCATACGTGTGTGATTTGTGGATGTGATGACTGCAGCAGTCATTCCACACTGCAGCAAAATCATCTTTACTCATCTCACTTTTCCTTTTTTTACTTAGAGCGTTCGTGTACCTGAGCAACCTGCTGTATCCCGTACCACTGGTGCACCGTGTTGCCATAGTAACAGAGAAAGGCGAGGTGCGTGGTTTCCTGCGTGTGGGGGTTCAGGCTATAGCTGGTGAGTAATTAATGAGTTACTCTAATGAGCAATACTGTTAGAATAACACAGGTTATATCCTGCTTGTATGAAATGGACTTTTAGTGTCCTGATTGTTGAATTTTCATGAATGTAGGAGTTATGTGTCGTCAAGCAATTAAAATCAAATTTATTTATGCATGATGACTGTGTGCCATTTGAAGGTTTACTATGCAGTACTGTTTGTTTAACATTTGATATTTTAATAGCTAACAAACTATTTTGCCCTATCATGCATGTGATTCTATTCCACCGCCACTATGAAAACATTTTGAAGGTTCTCTACAGAGAAAACTCCTTAGGTTCTCTGTTTATATTTGAGCTGTTTTATCCCTTTGAGTCAGCTGATCCTGATAAGATGATGTTTGTCTCTTTTTAGCTGATGAGGAGGCTCCAGACTACGGCTCAGGAATTAGACAGTCGGGAACTGCCAAGATCTCCTTTGATGATGAGTACTTCAAAAAGGTAAGCCCAGAGTCAGATGAAGGTCTTACATCAAACATGCTTTTTTTCCCTTTTTTAGAGAGCAGCAGCAGAGATTTTCTTTACTATTCTATATAAGAAATACTACAGTATTTTCTGCACTATAAGGTGAACTGGACTATAAGCCGCATCTTCAATGAATACCCTTTTCCAAAACCTTTTCATACATAAGGCACACTGGATTATAAGGCGCACTGTCGGTTTTTGAGAAAATTAAAGGATTTTAGGTGCGCCTTATAGTAAGGAAAATACTGTAATTATTATTTAGAAGTCCTAATCCCTGTCTTTACAAAAATATCAGAACACATTCATACAGGTGGAGGGTTTGGATTCACCTTCTCTCCCCCAGTTGTATTCTAATCTTGTCTCTACCCTGATGTCCATCTCCTTTTTATCCAATCAGAATGACTTCCCCTCCACCGTCATGACCCGCTCTGGCTTGTCCCTGGAAGAGCTGCGCATTGTGGAGGGTCAGGGTCAGAGTTCAGAGGTCATCACACCCTCAGAGGAGCTCAACAGAATCAGTGACATGGGTATGCTTGCCAGACCTTCACCTCTCTGCTCATAAATTTCAACCTCTCCTCCCAAAGGGAAACGTGCTTGGCAGATGGTCCTATTGAAGGCCCTTCGGATGTATAGTAATGGAAATGAAGCTGCTGCTGCGGTTTTTCTTACCTTGTGAAAGAATTTGTATGAAGTCTATTTTATGGTTAAATTCTTTGTTTAAATAAATAAAGCAGCCTAAAGCTCCAAGCGTAGAATTCAGATACAAATCATATAGACCTCAGCAAAGCAAATTTACCAATTCTACTATGGCGGCACCATGTGACCGAAATGAACTATGGACCTGTTGTACTCGGCCTCTTATTGGCTCAGCATAATGATGATGTTGCACATGTAGTCAAAGTTCATTGAGGGGCCATTTGAGGAATGTCATTGTCAAGCCAAACCAATCAGAAACAGAATGGAATGGCACACCATGGCAGGATTCACGGAACTACCTCCTGGATCCAGACCATCTTCCAGATAAGCTGGAAAATCTAATCACCTCTTCCGCTCCTCAGGTCCACCTCTTCCAGGAGGTTTCCTTAAAATCCTTTCAGAACTATTTGGGTTATTTTGTTCACAAACACACAACCTCTTCATCTCTATCCTTATAAGTCCTCTTAACCCTCTGCTCTGGCTTTCTGCAGACCTCAAACTGGGTAACATCTCAGAGACCAAACTGAGTCATGGTGACAGCCTGGCAGGTCAACTGGAGGTTGGCAGCATCTTTACCTTCCGTGTTACTGTGCTGCAGGCCAATGGCGTCCCGCCTGAGTTCGCAGATATCTTTTGTCAATTCAAGTGAGTCAGCAGTCTTCAAAAATGTCTGCAGCAATGCAGCTGAACAGATGTTTGCACCTCTATGTGATGTCTTACAGAGGTCTTGCAATAACTTCTGATATTTTCATATTCAATTTATGTTGGTTTGAAAGTAATTTGATCAAATGTAACCAAATAAATGGAACATCCTGATGCATGCTTGTGTTTCCTTCCTCAGTTTCCTGCATCGTCATGATGAAGCTTTTTCCACGGAGCCACTAAAAAACATGGGCAAAGGAGCTCCTCTTGGCTTTTACCATGTTCAGAATGTGAGTCCAAACAGACACACACAGACCTACACACTGCTCTTTAACACCTCCATCCGTTTTGACCTCCCTCTTTTTCGCTGTTGGAACAGATTACAGTTGAGGTCACAGAGTCTTTCATTGAGTACATCAAGAATAAACCCATCGTGTTCGAAGTGTTTGGCCACTACCAGCAGCACCCTCTGCATCTGCACGGCCAGGAACTGATCAGGTTAGTGTGCTTCATGTGGAAGAATGTTTCTCGATTGCTTGACAGTTCATATTTCTTGAACCACATGGATGTTGTTTTTTTCATTAAAAATAACTGCATGTATTTCAACAGTCCCCCTACACCATCCAGGAAATACTACCCTATTCCTATGCCTCTGTCGAAACCAGGTGAGGATTATACCTTAATAAAATGCTTGAAGTCTGTCTTCATCGTTTCATGGTTTTATCATCATGGCTCATCTTTTCTCTAATTTCTTTCTTTTTGTGGAATTTTGGTTTGTGATCATTCTCCCAACACACCAAATCCTCCCACCCAACACTGTCCTCCATCTTCCAAATCTCACTTTTCTCTTTGCTTTTCCAATCTCCGTCACCATTTAAACAACATACACTAAAACCGTAGACCACACCCGAAAGATAGAATTGGTCCGCTATCTGATGAGCGGCTATGTGAACGGCAAAGTGCTGGACAAGCTGTCGGACCACGCCAACGCTTTGGCCTCCTCCGCCGTCGCCAGTCTGGAAGACGAGGCCGACCAGCTCTCTCACTTTCCTTTCCTCCCGGTGCCCAGCGACCTTGTGCTAACTGTGCCCAAACACCATGGTTGGTACAGTGTACATCATGGTAGCTTAAAAACCAGACATTAGATCGGCCCATGCTGTAGGATTTAGTCCAGTGCTGTGCACCAGTAGTCAATAGCGCTCCGCGGTGGTGTGTGTGCTGCTGTTTAGATCATTTCAGACCTCTCCCTGTCACTTATTAACCCGCCTGGGCTGACATCAGGTAAATACGCTGCACAGGTGATTGTGATCACAGAAGAGCTTTGACATCGCATTGACACTGTTAAATCAGAATCCAAAGCCTGGAGTCTTTATGGGTTTAGCTGCTGTATGGTTCTCATTTGGAATAACGTTCATTTCAGTACAAATGAATGTGACTCAAAGATTATCTTGTTTCAATAGGAACGTAATCCTGATGTGTGGGACAGTGGGGTGCTGTCAGAGGCAGTGTAATCTGTGATTTAGCTCCTCAGTATTTATTTGTGCAGCGGTGAAGAGTCTCATTGCCTCTTTTCTCTGTCATCTCATTTAATTAATAGTGAATTTGATAATATGTTTGAACAACACTATTTAAATTGTAAATTATAATATGTAGATGTAGTTGAGTATCCAGCATCAGCAGTGAGTTCACATCACTTATTTCACCTCCTTTTGTTAACTCACTTTACACATTTATTACACACTTTTAAATTAAACGTGTCTTGTGTGTCCATCTGCTTCAGTTCCAGCCACCAAGCTGAACACAATCACCAAGTCAAACCTGGGTCAGTGCGTCAGCAAATACGATCTGCTGGTCTGGTTTGAGATCAGCGAGCTGGAGCCCACTGGAGAGTGAGTGATCACGCACACGTTACACAGAATATATTTGTAATAAATGTTGTATTTGAACTATAACCACAAACAAACTCCTGATCCAACTAGTTAGTGGAATAAACGTTTTCTACTTATCAGTATAGGTCAACGATAAATAAGCCAATGTAAACCCCACTAGATTGAGTTAAGATTTACTTAACTTCCAAATTCAATGTCATATGTTGGTACCTTTAAATAATACAGTAAGGTGTTTTAAGTGAATATCCCCCCTGCTTCCACAGGTATATTCCAGCTGTTGTGGATCACAGTGGAGGGCTCCCCTGTCATGGCACCTACCTCCTGCACCAGGTACTGAAGTCATGTCCTTGACTTTCACCAAAATCTAATATTCAACATTTCAAGGCTTTATTCTGCTTTAGCTGTGTTGCCTGTGCTCAGCGTCTGTCGCCTATGCTGCAGGGCATCCAGCGGAGGATCACCGTGACCCTTATCCACGAGAAGGGAAGCGAGCTCCATTGGAAGGACGTTCGTGAGCTGGTTGTAGGTGAGTTATCTACAGTAAACAAGGCAATAAGAGCAGGATGTTGCTAGGTGATCGCTGCTCACAGAGACGAGTCTGTGGATGCCTTGATAAAATGAGACATATTTCATTCTCACAAAACAGCTTCAGTTTGTTTGGATGTAATGGAACATAGAGTTTCTGTTCTCCTGTTTATACAGTTTGCAGTTTTGTCTGCTGCGCCACAGGCCGCCTGCTTCATGAAGCTGTTTATTCTATAGCCGTAGATCACAAGGAGGGGTGTGTTCAGAGTTTTGCCTCGGGACAATGTGACCATATGGCTGTTGAATTCAAATCTGCTGACTGACTTGCTACATCAAGTGTTTACGCTCCATCATAACAAAGTCACTTTAGCGTCTGTGACGACAATCTTTTGTGTGACCGACCAGGTCGCATCAGGAACAAGGCGGAAGTGGACAGTTGTGCTGCAGAATCTGTGCTGTCCCTGAACATCATATCTGCTAAGAACATTAAGTCAACCCACAACGCCAACAGGTAATTTATACTGCTGACTGTCTCGCCATCTTGAATTGAGTTGTGTTTGATGAACACAATATATTCAGAAGATCAAGATGTAAATCCATGTCTGAATTTATAACTACCTATAATCATTTTTTCTTTGTTTAACAACATTTTAAACTGGGATCAGGCAGGATCTACGTACATTGGTGCTCTCATCTTTTTATTTGCTGAAGGCAGAGTAACCACTGCATGAACATTTCCATTTTCACAACTGTTACTTTGTTCCATGGTTTCTGTTTCCTGACTTTCTGTGCTTCTCTCTTTTTGTCTATGCACTCTTTTTTTCTGCTGCTGCGGCTGGATTGATTGTGCTCAGGCTTTCTATTGATAAGGATATTGATAGGTACCTGTGACCAGAGAACATAAGGCTTTTTCACTGAAAAAACTTTATGCCTCTCTTTAGCACTATAGATTTATAGAAATAATTTATCCCCACAGTGTTTTTTATTAGTATATTGTAATGAGTCTGCCTTCATTTCCATCAATCTTTAGTTTCAAAAGATCTAACTCCAGTTTAATGGGCAAATAAAGGCAAGGTATATATATGAAACTGCAGCTCCTTATTTGTATTATTTAGTATCATAGTATGTTGATCTTGTGTTTCTCATAACTATTTTTGCACTAATGTAATTAAATAATAAGAATAACAACCAAAGCCATTAAGCCACAAACATGGCAGGTCTGGCTCACAATATTAGGGTAACAGTGCCCCCTGCTGCCAGAGATAGGAAGTGTTTAACTCATAAAAACCTCACTATTTTAGAAAGCATGCAGTCACAGATATAAACCAGACAAATCTTAGAGACCACAAACCTCCACCAGGTTAGCTCTGTTCCTCCATCACTGCATCTACAAGTATTAGTCCAGAGGAAGTTTGACCCTCATCATATGTCAAACAGTTTGCTACACCGACAATACCTGTATTCCACACACCCCTCTTACCTGCAGTAGCTCCTGATCACATTGTGTCTGCCGTCAAGGTCTCACCTTGTTTTGTTTTTTTATGTGTTGTTATAACCAAAGTAATGTGTGGGGTCACCTCAGTCAGTGCACCGTCTCTCTGTAGTGAAATCACTGATGGTTGAAATTGTATCGGTCAACTGAACCTTCTTCTTTTTTTTGTCTTCAGGACTTTCTACCGCTTCGAGGCGGTGTGGGACAGCTCCTTGCATAACTCCCTCCTCCTCAACCGAGTCACCCCGTATGGAGAGAAGATCTACATGACCCTGTCTGCATATCTGGAGGTCAGACATCTGCCTCTCTTTGTTACGCCGTCTGGTTCCACTGCACAGCTTATCTCACCTCTAGATGTCAGCGGCTAACAAGCTCTCTCTTTGTGGCCCACAGCTGGACCACTGCATCCAGCCAGCCATTATAACCAAAGACATCTGCATGGTCTTTTACTCACGAGACGCAAAGATCTCCCCTCCTCGTTCGCTCAGGAACCTGTTTGGAAGCGGATACTCCAAAACCCCAGACTGGTAAGTCTTCATCCAGACATAGTGGAGCCATTAAAAGCGGTTGGATCATTTCATATGCATAACATTTATAGAAACACTATGTCCTCGTCTTTGCAACAGCAATCGAGTCACTGGCATCTATGAGCTGAGCTTGTGCAAAATGTCAGACACAGGGAGTCCAGGTGAGCAATCTGGAAATCCGTTCCAAAACACGCTGCCAACTGATATCCATCCTGAGAAAACGATCATGAGTATCTCTGTCTTGAGCAGGAATGCAGCGGAGGCGGAGGAAGGTTCTGGACACATCGGTGGCTTATGTACGTGGAGAGGAGAACCTGGCTGGCTGGAGGCCCAGAGGAGACAGTCTCATAGTGGAGCACCAGTGGGAGCTGGAAAAAATGGAGCAGCTGCATGAGGTGGGTCTTTAAAGAAAACAAAAAACAAAACACATGTTCACCAGTCATATCTTATTGTGACGCTTCTCTGATTGGGAAACTCTCTCTGACTCGGCCTGTGTCACTCATCCAGGTGGAGAAGACCCGTCACCTCCTGTTGCTGAGGGAGAAGCTTGGAGATGCAGCGTTATTAGGAACGGCTCCCACCGCCAAGTCCCTGAGTGAGCTGCTGTCCCCCAGCATGAGCTCCGGCAGCCTGTCCACCTCCACCTCCATCTCCTCACAGATCTCCAGCACCACCTTCGAGAGTGCCATCACACCCAGCGAGAGCAGCGGGTACGACTCAGCTGACATCGAGAGCCTGGTGGATCGCGAAAAGGAGCTGGCTACTAAGGTGAGAAGAGTATTATGGGTTAGTGACATTGATCATTTGGTCTTTACTGCATCAGTATCATCTGCAAACAGCTTTTTCTCCTTCTGTGCTGCTCACGTTTCCCTGTCGTGCTTGTTCTGTTGTAGTGCCTGCGCCTCCTGACACACACCTTCAACAGCGAGTATAACCAGTTGGTCAACAGTGTCAGTGACTGCAAGGTGAGCAGTGAAATGAAGAGCACTGTAAACCGTTCATTATACAACGATAGACATCGTATGTTATTGGTCTACTTTGTCTTGCTCAGATTTATTTTTGGGTACACGGTTTTATCCACTGAACAGTTACTTCAGTATGAACAAGTAAAATAACCTGAAGTTTTGTTCTAACAGTGTTTTTTTTTTTTTTACTGATGCCTCTTCCTCTTCAGTTGTCTGACATCTCACCGATGGGACGCGACCCATCGGTGACCAGCTTCAGCAGCGCTACTCTCACCCCCTCCTCCACCTGCCCCTCACTGTCTGACTCCCGCTGTGGCTCCATGGATCAAAAGTAAAGCTTTTATTCATTTACTTTGTTAAATATCTGTGAGTGTCTATGAGGCCAGACAAGCTGACGTAGTGTGCTTCATTCCCTAAGGACCCCAGAGAACAGTTCTCGTGCCTCCAGTCCCTCCTGCTCAGACTATGAAAACTTCCCCATGGTTCCCACACTGGAGACTTCTTACCTAGCACGGGCTGGAAAGAACGAGTTCCTCAACCTGGTGCCTGACATCGAGGAAATGAGGCCAGGGTGAGTGACGACATGACATGCTGTTATTTCACTGTTTTTATCCTGTTTACGTTCAGCGATGCAGTTACGAAAGGTGAACACATTGCTCACATTTCACACCCTAAATCAAAATGGTTATTCCTGTTTTCTAATCTGAGCTGAAGGACTTGGGTGATTCCAAGAGGAACTTGATTTACTTTTGCAAAAAAAAGATTTTTTAACTGATCTTTTTATTTGCTCCTGTCAGATCTGTGGTGTCAAAGAAAGGTTTCCTGAGTTTCATGGAGCCGCGCTCCAATTCGTGGGTGAAGCACTTTGTGGTCGTGCGTCGGCCCTACGTCTTTATCTACAACAGCGACAAGGACCCGGTGGAGCGAGGTGTCCTCAACCTCTCCACAGCACAGGTGGAGTACAGCGAGGACCAGCAGGCCATGCTCAAGGTAGCGTTTTAACATGCTCCCGCCCATGTCTTCACATCGAGTTCATGTTCACTGAGAGTTGTCTAACAGCATTCAACCTGTAAACTGTCAAAGTGAAAAAACAGTCAGCCTCATTTCTTTTCAGACTCCCAACACATTTGCCGTTTGCACAAAACATCGAGGAATCCTTTTGCAGGCGAACAACGAGAAAGATATGAACGACTGGCTCTATGCGTTTAACCCTCTTCTAGCAGGAACGATAAGGTATGCAAACACGAGGCTTCTTTTTCACTCAATATAGTTTCTCCATTCCTCAGAAACGTATAAACCATCGTGTTCCCACAGATCAAAGTTGGCGAGGAGACGTAGCGGCCTCATGAAGAACTGAGTGAGTCGGATGGCATACAGGACACCGTGGCTACCATTCTTTTTGGAAGACCTTTGAACTTACCAAGTGTTAACACTTATTAATCATTGTGTGATTCTTGACGGTTTTCTTTTATAAGTAGCTTTGTGGCTTAAATCTCCTTTCATTCGACTAAAACTTTCAGTTTCAGAAGAGTTTGCCTCCCCCTGTTCCTCCAACGACCTTCCAGCAACTAAACTTTCCTTCTCGCTGTTTCTCTTCCCTCCCTCCTCCCCCTCTTCAGCTCTGTGGTTTTGTTTTTATGACAATGTTTGGGTCTGATTTTGTTCCACTTTGTCATCATTCCCTGATTCCCTAACTAGTAGCATGTCGTGATAGTCTACTTGTGTGTGCACGATTCTTCAGAAACTGTTCTTTCAGGCCACTTACTTTCAGTTTGACAGTCATCTGTATAAAATTGTGTCCATCAGTGTTACTTGTTTCAAGAGAAATTTTTTATTTTATTGTTAATTTTATCAATATGCCCGCAAGACAACTGCAGCAGTCCTCAGGAGAAGACCACATTTGCTTATCATATCACTACAGTTTAAATGAAGGAAAAACAGATAAATATCTCCAGGTGACTTTTTGGTTTATGCTTTGTTAGAGGAAGCAAGGTTGCCTCAAGTTCCGTATGATGTATATTGAGAAAAAAAAGCCTCTGGTTGGTAGTGCAACACTTCCTGAACGGTCCTTAAATAAAAAAAATAAATGTTACAACTAAAAATCTGTCCCGTATCAGATAGACGTGAGAGCAGCACTGGTTTTTCAACCTCATCCACGTGACTTTTAGACCCAAATCCCTAGTCCCTGTAAATAAACCAACTCCAAAACCCATAGAACCTTCAGTGAAAGATTTCTCATCACACTCTTGCGTCAAAAAAAACTCTGAGGAATCATGGAAACATATATCAAGTTTATTTCATGTATCTGCCATGAAAGTGTGACGATGGTTTGTTTCCGACAAAGTGACTAATTTGGTTTTATCCTCTTGAGATGAAAACCAGGGTTTGAATGAGGGGAAGGGGAGGAGGACAGACGTGATTAGTACATAATGTCTGTTCTGGCATTAATGTGTTAATAAAGTGATTCAAGATATTCCTCTCAGCTCTTCTCATGCAACATGTTACAACATTGTCTAATTTTGTTTATAACCATCATGTACCTGTGGATTCAAGACAGAATGTGGTAAAATAGAAGGAAGAAATAGGAAGTTGTAATGCTTTAGCTTTGGTGCTCGTATTTATTTGATGGAGCTGCTTGTAGACTGCAGGACAGACGGTTATTGAACCCATGACTCCCCTCACTGTCAAGTACTTACTATTCAGCAGCACCGCAGGTTGTGTGTTCCTTTTTTATTTGTACCATTGAATTTAATTATTATCTAATTCTTATTGGGCTGTTTGTTTGTTTTTTTATTTTTAACAGTTTTTTTCTATGCTTTTATCATCCCAAAAGGAAGCTTTATATGAAATCTAATAGAGGGAATATGTTTATTTCTAACCAATTACATTGGTGTTGAACCTTATTTTGCACATTAACATATCTATAGCAAGACAAGGGCAAGTCGAACAGGTTGAGTGCAAGATATTGTCCATGTCAGGAACACTGATTAGAGCACATATCAAGGCTACACTGGATAGCTGTTCCTCAGAAAGATTGGAAAGAAAACATGCAGAAAGGAAAGGTGTGATATTAAAGGGACGGCATGTAGAAAAAGGTTTTATTTCTGATATTTATGAAAATATTTGCTCTGTACAGCACTTCACAGCTGCTTCATTCACGCCTACATAAATGAATTAGTCCTTTTGGTGGCTACTACAAATGTTAGAGTTGTGTTAAGTGGAGATGGGCATTAAAAACTCTGGCCAACCAACCAGCAGTTTGACCATCATATTTTATGAAAGGGACATTCAGATTGGATGTGTGGAAACATGAGTAGAGCCAGTCTGTTACAATAATCAGTGACTTTATTGGAAATATATCACCATCACTGTCCTCAGGTCAGCCAACCCGACGGTCAGAAAACCGCATGTGTGCACTGCTCAAGTCTCACAGTGCTGCATACCTCAAATGAACCTCAGCCTCCTCCTCGTATACGATAAGTATCGATAAGAATACCTGTCAGAGCAAACATTTTCTCTCTAGTGTCTGATTTGCAGAGGTATATTTTGAATTGTGTATTTATTGTTTGCAATGTATATATTAGTTTGCTATTTGCACATATCAATAAAGGGTTCAACTAACTGATCAAAGGAAGTCTGCGGTTTAGTTGTTTGTACCCGGAATCAACCAAATGATGGTGTGAGAGATATGGAATGTACTCTGAAGATGTGTGTTTTCCATCATTTACAGAGAATTATTGAAGAAGAGGACAAAAATGCAGCCCACTGCATCTTCTTAGGCTAGATGAGTTACATTTAGACAAAAGTGGTGTGAGTTAAAGGTCTTTTCTCGATTTGAACAATATTTTTTCACCACCAATGCTAGCCAGCCACTTGAATTCTAGCAAAATAGAGGTGGTTTGAACTCATTTTTTTTTAGTTTCTAATATCAGGGAATATTATAGAGAGTAGCTTTTACATTGAAAATGACAGTATGCTATTATTGTGCTGGTGTCTTTCTTCATCTCAACACTTTTTTTCCCATTGATGCCTTTCAAAAAAAAAAAAAGTATTTTTCTTTTTCCCCGCTGATAATTAATATCATTTAACTGTGTTCCCTTTGGATTTGCTCACTGAAAGAAAGACAAACCATGAAATTAACGCTGTACATTATTTGTCAGACTGGTTTCATTTTCATAATTATTTTGTAAATATCTGTGTTGTATGGCGCTTGAATTAAAATGTAAATATGTTTACTGTATTTGTAATAATTATAATCCATTCGCTGTATAGCATAGATGTGTCCTGCAGATATCCTAATTCTGTGTATGGTAATCTTGCATCATTGAACTGTTTAGTGAATGAGGCAACAATAAAAGTGCAAACTGTGCATTAGCAGAAAAAGTGGTACCTGTTTGTCTTTTTGCAGTTTGACTCCTATTATTGTGCTTTTTTACCTTTCTTTCTTACCTTTTCCTGACATTTCTTTACAACAGAACCATTTTCACACCTGCAGTAAGTCGAGTAGGAAGAAATAAAAGGACCAGATAAGTCGTTTTCTTTTAATTAGTCTTAAATCTTTTTATGCCCTGGCCAAGGAGAAACCTTGGCACAACGTGTAGGTCCAATCACAACAAAGGTCTGCAGTAACCTATACAATCTTACACAAACACACCAAGGAGAGGAGACACAGCAGAAAAAATGTCCCAAAAAAAAACCACGATAAATGACCCATAGGATCATAGCAGCCTTATGACTGTGCTTTTAGAAACATCTTCACTTATAATCGAATCACATCACTTACCAATGTTAATCATCAATTTGAAATACAAAATGAGTTAAAACAAAATTCTGAAATTTTTTTTGTTGTTGTTTTGTTTAAAAGGAGACCTTTTACTTGTATCAACCATGCAACAATGGGTTAGTAAAGATATGGTTGACATCAGAGTGCTTTAGTGTAAAGTCATACTCCTGTCATCTGTCATGGAGTTCCAATAATTAGAAGAGAAACATGATTCTATGAAATCCCATTCTGCATGGAAAAAAAGTTAAAGGCTCTTTTTATACTCTGGCCTCGAGTTTGTCATGAGGATGAACATTTTTCAAGCACAAATCCTCCCAGAAACAAGCTCAAAATTTTGTTTGAAAAATACAATTTCTGGAAGAAGCATTCCATCCCTTCATGTAATTAGAAGTCGATAACAAAAAATAAAATGCTCCACATGTCCCATTTAATCCTACTTTATTAAGTTTTAAATGTAAGTTGCATTAGAAGTACTTTTTCTACAAAAGTCTGACTCGTAACATATAAGCTGGTAAATGAAGCCCTCTATACATCTCATGACTTTAATCCTTTATTCTCTCATCATAACACACATAATGCTGCCACAATTTGCGTCTCTGACAGATACATCTATAGTTTTATAGTTTTACAATTTTTATGTTTTTTTATATACAGTATTGGCTCATTGCACATACCTGTTTATATTTTGCATTTCTGTTGTGCAATTTACTGCTTTATGTGTTTTCAATTGTCCCTTGGGAACAAATAAAGTTTTTTGAATTAAATTGAATTGAACTGAATCTACTTCTATATAACCGCCCACCCATACAGACTTCGTTGAGGTGAACGAAGTACGTACACGTTCAGCCGAGGGTATGGATAATGAGTGACAGTCTGTGGAACCAATAGCAGAACAGCTACCTCTCCTCAGCTTTCTGAGCAAATCACAATTCGCGAAGGACGCGTTCGATTTGCTAGACGGCTTGTGATTGGTGGATGCTAGACGCGTGCGCGCGTCACTGCGCTGCCACAGGCCTCACCGATAAGGGAACAAGGAAGTGAAGCGCAGGAGAGGAGGAAGTCTGGGGTGAAGTGGGCTGTTGCACCGACGCAACTGTCATTTGAACGCTGTTACCTCACGGCACCATTACGCGCTGCGCATCATGGCTGAGTAAATAAGTTTGTTCTTATTTAAATAGCCCCAAAAGTGGCTGTTTCATACGATAAATTAATTGTACACTAAGAATTGTTTTCCTTATTTTCTTGATCAGTCAGCAAATGCCATTATTAGCTTGTTGGCTAACTGTATATAGTGTACAATAGAAGTAAATTTGACAATGACATAAAAATGTTGAAGTTGTTGTTTGGGGCTCTGGTGGATTACAGCTAGTTTTTAAATCACTAGTGTAGTAATGTCCTTATGACTGAACTTCAATGGTATTTTTAAAAAACTATTTAAAATGGCTCCGGTGTAAAATCGTGGCGTACAGTTTAAATTTGTGCTGTTGACCAGATGTCTGTCGGATCCCTCCAGTAAATGAGCGTTCCTTTTCTCCTCACAGAGCAGATATTGCACTTATTGGTCTGGCTGTAATGGGCCAGAACCTCATCATGAACATGAATGACCATGGCTTTGTGGTAAGATGATGACTTGTTTTTGTTTCTTTTAGAAGTAAAACTGTTCACTTTTTTTTCACCGAGTAATCACCAAACTCCCTCAACAGGTCTGCGCCTACAACCGAACCGTGTCAAAGGTGCACGACTTTCTTCAGAATGAAGCAAAGGGCTCCAACGTGATTGGGGCAGAGTCCCTGGAAGACATGGTGTCCAAGCTGAAGAAGCCCAGGAGGATCATTCTGCTTGTTAAAGCTGGACAAGCTGTGGATGACTTCATTGATAAACTGGTCTGTAATAGAGGCTGAATCAAAAGAAAATCCATTGTGAAATTGGAGCCCTAACTAGTTGAATTTAAACCTGTATCTCCTGTATCTCCAGGTTCCTCTTCTTGAGGCCGGGGATATCATCATTGATGGTGGAAACTCTGAATACAGAGACACAACAGTAAGGCATCGAATCTACATAGCTGTAAATTTTTATTTAGTATTGAGAGTGTTCTGACAGGACTGTGTTTTCCATTCAGCGGCGGTGTAAGAGTCTGAAGGAGAAGGGCTTGCTGTTTGTTGGCAGTGGAGTCAGTGGTGGAGAGGAAGGGGCCCGGTATGGACCCTCACTCATGCCAGGAGGACATGAAGACGCATGGTGAGTCTTCACAAACACTTTCATGCTTATAACTCCTCACACTTCCAGCTGCATGCTAAAGCAGTATTTACTACTACGTTACTGATAAAGATGGACAGCTCCGGCTTTTGATCTTTTAGTTTTCAGGAAATTAAGTCTCAGTTTTAGAGTATTGGTTAATATTTCAACACTTGAATCTGGCTTGTTTTTAAGGCCACACATAAAAGGCATCTTCCAAAGTATAGCTGCTAAGGTTGGAACGGGAGAGCCTTGCTGTGACTGGGTGAGTGTTTTAATCATTTATGTCATTTATATAAGACTTATTACTTCTGCCAGAGAAAGTTGGAGGAAAGTGTGTAATCACAGATATTTATCCATTTCCACTACTCACCCGCATTTGTATCTAGATCATTATCCAGATCTGGGAGATTGAAATATACATATATCTGGAGGTGTGCAATGTTGGACCACAATTTGTTAACTGCAAGTGGTAGAGAAATGGTGCTGCTAAGTCATTTGAATGGACTGCATGTATCTGAGATATGAGCAGTTTTATCTCAAAAAATTGACCCAGATCTGAGGGTGTTGAAAGCCCTCCTTTTGTTGATAACTCACACTACTGATGATAAACACAGAAACATTTGAATCATTGGTGATGACCTTTTTTGTATTTTGGATTTGTGATGGAGATTATAGTTTTTATGGCATCTTCAGAAGGATGCACTCTTGAGTCCCTTCTGGTCACCGTGACAACTTGTGATGTCATCTCACAATAATCTGAATGCTCTTTGCAGGTGGGAGACGAGGGTGCAGGACATTTTGTGAAAATGGTCCATAATGGCATTGAGTATGGAGACATGCAGCTTATTTGTGAGGCCTATCACTTGATGAAGGATGTTCTGGGTATGGACCATGATGAAATGGCACAGGTGAGCTGTATGATGTCATAGTCATTACTTATTTGTGTGTAATGTAATTTTTTTTTAAAAAGAAAAAAAACCCAGCTGATTATATTTCATCCCTCTGGAAAACAGGCTATAGAAAACTGGAATAAAACTGAATTGGACTCCTTCCTGATTGAGATCACGGCCAACATCCTTAAATACAAGGACACCGACGGTAAACACCTGTTACCAAAGATCCGTGACAGCGCTGGACAGAAGGGCACGGGGAA
Source organism: Antennarius striatus (assembly GCF_040054535.1). Classification (NCBI taxonomy): domain Eukaryota; kingdom Metazoa; phylum Chordata; class Actinopteri; order Lophiiformes; family Antennariidae; genus Antennarius; species Antennarius striatus. The sequence goes on along the minus strand of NC_090777.1, from coordinate 18,363,149 downwards.
GTGGACGGCCATCTCAGCCCTGGAGTACGGCACACCCGTTACCCTCATTGGTAAGAGAAAGAACGGATTCATACCAGGAAGTATCTGTTTTCCTTTCCTTTCCTCCCACTTCTTGCACACTTCAGGAAACGGTGTTTGTCGTGATGACATGGCAGAATACATTACATCACATATGTTAAGGTTTCCACATGGCTTAAACAAATTTAAGAGCAGTCGTCCTGATTAGACAATGGTTAGCTTTGCCAGTTAGATGACAAACAGCATGAGCAGTGAGCTTATTTTAGGTACCATGGTTGATATAGAGGCTGCCACTAAGAAGATTGGAGGCTTTCCTTGTAGTCTTGATCACTTAGGGTGACATAAGGGGATTTGTTATACTCTGTGACTTTGGTCTTTTATTCTACATGTATGATAGTCTGTTTTATTAACAACTCTGTACAAGATGGAAGCCAGGGGGCAAAATTAAGGACAAACGTGTCCTGATATAAATTGTGACATTAACTTTTAGGTTATTTATATAACACAATTCAGACACTCAAAGTACTTTTCTATGGCATAGATTGAATAACTACATTAAAATGTAAGACATTGAAATGGCTGAGAACAAATGATTCGTTAAAAGCAATGATGCCCTTAAAATCATAGCATTTAAATGTAAAATTCCTGATTACAACAATAAAACCAAAATGCAAACACAAGTCAGTAAATAAAGATTAACAGAGATAAACAAAAGTAGATAAGTCTTTTGCGTTCAAGGGAATGCTGCAGTAAGAATTAGGTTTAAGGCTTGTTTTAATTGAATTGAGAAGACACCAGGTATTTGTATAGCTTGTTTAACATTTTAGGAGTTTAGAAACCAAAAGTTGCTTAATAACTGCTTGGTTCTGATTATGTGAACAAAGCTGCACCCAAAGAACCTGAAAGATGTCCCATAAAGTATAAGTAAATCAAATATGTGTTGTTGCCCAAGATCTTTTGTTGCCACACAGACCAGGAGAAGGATTTGAAAATCTATGCTTTGAGGCCCAAGAAGGCGGAGAAGTATTCTGAGCATCAGTGGGATGAGCTTGTCTTGGTTGGTATTTGTGCCGGTAGTGCATTTATGCTTTTGTAAGTTAAAAAAAACAAACACTTTTAAGACACGTCATAGTAATTTAGCCTGCTGAAGCTACATACAGGAACAAATTTTCTGCATGTTGAGAAATCAATGCTTACACTAAAATATTGCTAAATAATTCTTGCCACATTAAAAATTGGGTAACAGGCTAATTTCATGAATGTCTTGATGCGGCTGGTGTAATGAGAGGCCATAGTTAGATTTCTGGTCATTTACAGATTTTGAGTCATGGAGTTTGGAGTTAGAGTCATTGGAGTGTCCTTCAGGAACAATCATTCCAGTTCCTTCCATGTTTAGTTGAAGATTCTGGCTCATCCACTTCTTGATTGCTTAAATAAACTTAATCAGTGAATAACTGAATGCAAGGCTGTGTGGTCATCTGAATGTGTAATTGTACTGTATGTCATCAGCTTAAGTTGGAAGGAGATAAGATAATAATTCAGTATTTGAGCAGCGTGAGCATGTAGATATGGAATAGCAGTGGCCCCAGAAGTGACCCTTGGGGAACGCCGCATCATTTTCCATTGGTCATATTCATAATTAATAAGTGACTCAAAGTAAACTGCTGCCCAGCACCGACGGCCTTTTTTACAGATTAGATTTCTTCTAAAAGGTGTGATTGCTCTGTCCCTGTAGGGGCCTTGGATGTTATGATAGAAAAAAATACTGCAGGCGATACAAACAGCCTCTTTGTGTGAGAGACGAGCCTCTCTGTGTGAAGCAGGCTGACGGACCGATATCGTGTGCACGGGTGGATAACAGCATTCATTCCTCACCATGGTAGTGTTCTGAATGGACAACACATTTTCACTTCATACCCCCACCCCACATCTATGAGTTGTAAAACCTAGCTGTTATGTTTTTCATGGTGACCCAGCAGTTTTCTACACATCTTGATACAGCGGCAAAGTAAATACGTTTTGGTGAAACGACAGCCCATGATGTAATTATAATGGACTAGCCCTCCTGATACAAAGCTACAGTCACTGCTGTTGAGTCACACTCGGACGTCTCAATGACATTGTGTTGTTTCTGGCCTTGTTTCATGGCATTGATTCCACCATTATTATTAGTTTTTAATGAGCGCGTTCAAGACACATGAGTTACTGTTTACTGTCTCCTCTCTGTTGTCCTTTGCCACGTCAGTAATGTGTAGTTTGCAGAGAACTAACCTTGCTGACCCCGTCCATCCCCCTGTTTCTCCCACATCTCTCTGTTTCAGGAGAGGCTGTCTTTGCCAGATGCCTGTCTTCCCTGAAGGATGAGAGAGTGGAGGCCAGCAAGAGCCTTTCAGGACCTCAGGGGGTCAAATTCAGCGGTGACAAGAGGGCCTTCCTGGAGGACATCAGAAAGGTAGAATGCTAGAGTTAAAATCCATTTTGCCCTGTTTACATACCAATTTAACATTTTTAAACACTTAATCAAAAGGTTTTGGCTGCTTTTGTTAATTTAAGAATTAAAAAAATACCTTTGTCAGTGACTCGCATGTGATACGATAATTTTTTCCTCTTTGCAGGCCCTCTATGCCTCCAAGATCATTTCCTATGCGCAGGGCTTCATGCTGCTGCGTCAGGCAGCCAAAGAGTTTGACTGGTCTCTCAACTACGGTGCCATTGCTCTTATGTGGAGAGGAGGCTGCATCATCCGAAGGTAACCCCCCCCCCCTCCAGGTTCCTGTATCACAAGATTGTGTTGTCACTTGCAACAAGTGGTGAAAACTTTGGTTAAGCACTGTGGAAATCTCGTCATAAAGCACGACAAGACAAAAATGAGTAGTTTTTGCTTACATGTTTGAGGATAAACCATGCAGAAGTCTTGAACTATGTCTCATGCTAGAGTGAAAACGTACATGAAGGAAGCCATCTATTCAAGTGAAATGAGGAAACACCTTTGTGTCATTAGTTTTGTGCAATCAGTTGTTGCATGAGCCTAAATTAAAAAACATGCAATGTACCGTCACCATTAAACCTGTGTACAATCTGAGCAAAGGTATAGAAAAGAAATATGTTCATGGTAATTCTTTATTTCCCATTAATGCTGCATTATTGATGTCCTTTTATTAAATGCAGTCTTTTTACATAATGCTGCTCTCTCCTTCCCCAATAGTGTTTTCCTTGGTAAAATTAAAGAGGCTTTCGACAGGAACTCTGAGCTGCAGAACTTGCTGCTGGATTCTTTCTTCAGTAAAGCTGTGCAAGACTGCCAGGTATGAGGAAGGAGGAAGTTTCCACAAACCAGTCTGCAATACCAGTATTGACAAAGAAACGGAAAGCACGTTGTTTCCTTTTACAAAAGAAGACAGGTAGTGTTCAAACTGAAGGCTGATTTCCTCTTACAATAGGAAAGAACAGAAGGATTATTCATCACTCTGAATGTCTCCTCAGCTTACTAGTTCTGTTACTTTCTTCCCATGAACACTACATATCACCACAGCACACAAACTATTGTTCACCTATTTGTCTTTGTTCAGGTGTCATGGCGCAGAACGATCAGCACTGGAGTCCAGCATGGCATTCCGATGCCCTGTTTCACCACAGCTCTGTCCTTCTATGATGGTTACAGACATGAAAAGCTTCCAGCCAACCTCCTTCAGGTAAGATGATGTTAGACGATAAAAATATCTGATTAAGTAGTTCACAAGGCGCCAGGAGGTGAAAACTTCAAAAACACGTAGTGTTTGTTTGTAGCCAGATTTAAATACAGATGTGAATCAGTTTTAAGTGGGTGAACGTGTCCTGACCAAAAAGTATCACAATCCGTCAAATTGTAATCGCAATATAAATTGCAAATACTTCAATATGTCAAATTTCCCCATAAATATTTCTAGTAGTTCAGTTACTCTTACGTAGTTGCCTTCCAACAGACATGAAATGTTTCCCTGTGTGGGAAGTTCGCTAATTTTTCGGTTTGTATTGGTTCCAGGCCCAGAGGGACTACTTTGGGGCCCACACATATGAGCTGCTGTCAAACCCGGGTCATTTCATCCACACCAACTGGACAGGCCACGGTGGAAACGTCTCCTCCTCATCCTACAACGCTTAAATACCTTCTTCTTCTTCATCATTACTCAAAAACACACAGAAAACATGTTACACATTCCGTGTTTATAACATTTCTGAGCAAATTTGACAGCCAGCCACCCTTAAAATAATAACCCAACATTTACCCCTCAGGGATATGCTGTGTAGCTTTAACTAATAGGAAGTGGGATCATAGACTGTGTGTCTCTGTGACAGCTTCTATCACAGTCTCAAGAGGAGGGGAAATTAAGTGTGAATTCCACCTTTATGCCAATATTATTTTCTGGTCATGTTACACCCATGGCTCACCATATGAACACTGGATTAGGGTGAACTGTCTCTCCATACTGCATTAGGCTAAATAAAGATGCCAATCCCTTTATAATTAGCTTGTATGGGCCTTAGTCTCTGTTGTAAACAAGATTTACGTGTGTTTGTGTGTAGCGCTAAATTTGGCAGCAGGTGACAAGAGCAGCTTATATATAGATAGACATCAGATTTAAAGGCCTGCATGCTAGAAGGCACAGGCCTAACCAGTGTATATGAATATGTGTCTAAAGTGCAGATAAATACACTGTTAATAAAACAATACATAAACCCACATCTCAACTAAGACCTCCCAATTCAATAAAAAGCTCATTACAACTAATTAATTACTGTGTCGACCTATATCTGCATTAGACAATCATGAAATAGAGTTTGCTTTTCCATCCAAGTCAAGGACTTTGAGAAAATGGTAGGGGAAAACCAACACGTTTGTCACTTTCCATTAACACTGAGTCCATCTATTGACCTGACCGGATGCGTCTTGGTGATATGTCACTCATACACTCAATGCCTTCATCTGAGGGAAGCTTGGGTAACAGTGAGTTGTAAGCCAGGCAACCCTTGCTGCAAGCTTGGGAGACTGAAGGGTCAGCAAACAATAGACAATTGGTGCACTGGGGTGTATCATCTCCCTATGTCTGCTTCAGGTGAATTGGTTGGTTCCAGGTTGTCCATGGGTGTGAGTGTGCGTGAGTGGCTGTTTTTTTCATGTGGCTCCGCAATGCACTGGAGTCGTGCCTGGAGTGCCCCCCACCTCTCACCCGTAAGTCTGTTGCTTACAGATGAGAGGAAAAAGTTTGCTTGCAGGTATACGTGCTGCTAAAAAGTGTGGACATCTTCACTGCATGTTTTTTCATGTTAGGGTACGTGTCATCTAGGAGAGTGGTAAAGAAGTCAATGAGACTGTCCAGCTTGAATGTGTCTTTCAGAACATCACAGCTCTAAGTCGGCCAACTCAAACTGGGCTGGGCTTCATCGATGTCGGCAACAAAGGGTTTCTAGACAAGACCGATTTCTTTTGCATGTACTTCACAGAATCGCACCGAACTCTGCCTTCAGCATTTCCAGTGCTTCCAAACACCTTTCAGCTGGGATCGGGACCGCTGGGTTCTCTGCAGAGAAGTTTTGGGTAGCAGAGAGATGGATGAAGTTGTTTTTTCACTTGTTCCAAAACCAGCGCTAGTTTCACCTCAAATGCGTTTATGTGGGAATACATGTGACAAATGAGTTTCCCCTGGCCTCATAGTTGCAAGTTAAGGCTGTTAAGCATTTTTGTCACGTCTGTTAAAAATTTAAGGTGTCAAAATGCATTTTTCTGGTACTGTTCAGGGGGTCTTGCCAAATGTGGGGACGGCCCGCACCCGGCCCGCAGGCCTTAGTTTGGGACCACTGGTCTAAAGCATTGACCTGCACGACGTTCACTGACTTCATCATTATTAGATTTACAAACATAGAAACAGTGTAGTTTATTCACCATTTAATTGAATCTATATCTAATTAGCAACAGTGAGTGGGTTGTGTTTAAATGCTCATAACAGAATTATTTACACATACACACAAACAAGCACATTTGATTACAAAAACGTAATGTTGTTTCCTACATGTTTGTTACGTTTACTTATAAATGAAGTCCATGCACAGCTCCTGAACAAAAGCATCGGAAAAAAATTTGAGTTGAGATATGTAATCCTCCATTTTTATAACAAGGCAGGGCGAGCAGAAAAACGAATGGCTGCACTTCACTTGCTGACTATAGATTGTAGCTTACTGTCACTTATTGCCAAGGAGTCCCAAAAAGAAGCCCTACGATCACCAGCGCCCCCTACCATGAGGCCTGAGAACTGCGTACTTCATTAAGTGCCTCTTCCCAGCCGTTTTAGGATCGCTCAACTCAAGAAAAGATGTTACGCAGTTGTTGACAAAAAATACTACATAATATGCATTAGCTAAACTATGAATATTTTGTTCATATAGCAAACGTGTTTGAACATTTAAATAGCGACATATAGAGAGATAGCATTATGGTCTCACTATATAGCATGCCAGCACAGCTAGCCGAGTCATTGCACAATCCATGGTGAGGCTCGGCTGGCTGGTGACTCACCGCAGGTCTCCTCTCCTTATTTCAGCGATAAATGTGAAAATTAAGCGATTTTGAGTAAAAATAATGTAAATTTGGTGATGTTGAAAGGAAAATAACTTTATATCTTTTGTAATACACATCACTGGATAAATATAACCATTTATTTCTTCCATTTTCCATTTTTTTTCTTTCATGGTGGCAGGTGAGGCCACACGTTACTGGTCTACAGGCATCTTCTTCCACTTAACCGGAGTCGGGTCGTGGGGGCAGCAGCTTCAACAGAGAACCCCAAATTTTCCACATCAACCAGCTTTGACTGAAGGATCCCCAGGCGTTCCCAGGCCAGTGTTCAGATATAAACCCTCCACCTAGTCCTGGGTCTGCCCTGAGGTCCCCCTCCCAGCTGGACATGCCAGGAACACCTCCCTAAGGAGGTGCCCTGAGGCATCCGCACCAGATGTCCAAAAAATCTCAGGTGACTCCTTTCCACGCAAAGGGGCAGCGACTTTACTGAGTACCTTGCAAATAGCAGTGTTTGTCACACTATCTCTAAGGAAGAAACCAGCTACTTGCCTGAGAAAACCCATTTCAGCCGCTTGCATCCGCTGGTCTACAGGCATTCAGGTCCAGATTAGGACTCTTTTTTGGACCAAACGCGGAACAGCCGCCTGGACCACTTCTTCTTGTTCTTCTTTGGGATCTGGGCCTTCAGTTCCTCTATCTGAGCCACCAGGACCCTCTCTTTCTCCTCCCACTCCTGCTGTTTCTGCTGTAAAGTCAAGCATTTCTCCTCTTTCTGCAGTAGAATCTGGCAGAGAGCAAATATCTGCTCCCTCCACTTGATCTCGTTGTCCAATGAGCTCTCTGTCTCCTCCAGCTCATCCTCAACGGAGGCTTCGTCAGTCTCCTCAGGCCACATGAGACTTTCTGCTGTATCTTCTGCTGTCTTGCTTTCAAATATATTACGTCCAGTGCTGTAATTATTATAAGAGTGATCTTTGATGGCTTTAAAAATACTTAAAAGAAAAAGTTCTATCAAAGACATGGTCACATGGAAAAGTTACGTCAAAGACATGTCACATGACCACAATTACAGTGGATATAAAAAGTCTACGCACCCCTGTTCAAATGCTAGGTTGTCGAAATGTAAAAAAACTAAATCAAGACAAATGATTTCACAACTTTTTCCACCTTTAATGTGACATTTAAGCTGTAGAAGGCAATTTAAAAACAAACTGAACTATTTAAGAAAAAACATATAAAATAAAAAACTTCAAATAACCTGGTTGCGTAAATACGCACACCCTCCAACTAATACTTCGTTGCAGCAACTTTGGCTTTTATTACAGAACTCAGTCTTTTTGGGTAGGAGTCTATCAATGTGGCACATCTTGAGGTAGCAATATTTGCCCACTCTTCTTTGCAAAACTGCTCCAAATCTTTCAGATTGCGAGGGCATCTCCTTTGCACAGCCCTTTTCAGATCGCCCCAGAGATGTTCGATGGGATTCAGGTCTGGACTCCGGCTGGGCTATTCCAAAACTTAAATCTTATTCCGGTGAAGCCATTCTTTTGTGGATTTGGATGTCTGCTTTGGATCATTGTGCTGAAACATGAAATTCCTCTTCATCTGCAGCTTTCTAACAAAGACCCGTGGGTTTTGTACCAACACTGACTGGTATTTGGAGCTGTTCATAATTCCCTCCACTCTGACTAATGTCCCAGTTCCAGCAGAAGAAAAACAGCCCCAAAGCATGATGCTTCAATCTAGATATGGTGTTATTTTGGTGATGTGCTGTGTTGTTTTTGCGCCAAACATACCTTTTGGAATTATGTCCAAAAAGTTCAACCTTGGTTTCGTCAGGCCATAACACATTTTCCCAAAAGTGTTTGGGAGACTGCAGATGTCTTCTTACAAAATCCAGCCGGGATCGGATGTTTTTCTTTGTTAGATAAGGCTTTTTGTCTTGCCACCCTACCCCATAGCCCAGACATATGAAGAGTACGGGAGATTGTTGTCACATGCACTATACAGCCAGCACTTGCCAGATATTTCTGGAACCCTTCGAAATATCATCCTGTCTTCTGCGTCCTCTCCAACAACACCTGCCCTCATGTCTTCCTCGCTACACCCCCATATATCTTCTCTTTGGTCTTCCTCTTGCCTGGTAGCTCCATCCTCCTCTGTGTCCTTATATTTCCCTATGGGAATTATTAAAAGGTTTTTCACTTATCACTGTTCCAGTAATTCCCCAGCAGGAGGAAATAAAGAGCTGATATTTATTTCAAAATGAGTAATGCAACTTTAAACCATCACATACTGAAAGACTGACACACTTTTTCAAGACTCCTGCCGTTTGTAAGTATTGAGATGTGATGGGCACAACACAGGTTTGGGATCAGTGGGTGACGCCTCTCCCAAACCATTACAACCCTGGGCCTAAAGCAAGAGAATTTCCCCTCTGGGGATCAATAAAGTTTGAATTATTATTATTGTTAAGAGGGTGAACAACTGCTGCCTTTATTTTGTTCTCTGTTCATAATTTGTACATTGTTTTTTTTTTACACTTTGTGCTTTGTAAAAATGGTTAATAAAGGGACTACTGTATATACACGCACACACAGTGTACAATCTACACTATATATATATATAAACACTATATTGTACACACATATACAGTATACGTATGTTCAATAAGGCGGCAGTGGCTCCGTGGTAGAGCGCGTCCTCCAATGTTCCAAGATCGGCAGTTCCATTTCCGCCCAAAAACACCCGGAGTGTGAGCTGACAGTGGGAGGTGTCAGCTCGTCTCCAGAGCACTGCCATGGTGCTCTTGAGCAAGGTGCCGTCCCCCTCACAAGCTGCTCATTTGGGCGCTACACAAAGGAGCTGCCCGCCACTCTACCTCTCTTTGCATGCTTACGGGCCCCCTTGTGTGTGACTGTGTGTATTACAGGGGCCTGTACACACTAACATGCATGCGTGTGACTGACTGAAAAACTAGTGTGCATTCTTAATTTCCCTTCGGGGATTGTAACAGTTGATAAAATTAAAAAAATAGAGTGAAAAGATCATTTCCCCAAGGGGATTATTAAAGTGTATTTCTTCATTCAAATAAAGCACCATATAAACGATGTTCTTGCCAGCAAAAACCCTTCACACTAACAGACCAGATGACCATTTCCAAAGAAAGGATTAGAGGCATTTCATGGAAAACAGCTAAAAAGTTGGAACTACAGTACTTGTTATGCCCATTTACAAGAATGCATTTTATCTACATTAAGACACAACATGTGATTAAAAGCTCATATCTTTTATTTAAAAATGCATTACTAAAGTATGCCAATACATTAACTGAACTGCTGGCATGTTCAGATGAAGTTCCACTGAATTTCACTCAGCTCACACATTAGGACCATGTCACAATCAAAATAACAAAAGCTTAAATTCCATTGGATCGGACTGAAATGAGAGACCAGTTAACAAGTTGTCAATGCTTTTTATGAGGGACAAGGAACAAATCAAATACCAGCACAAAATGAGGTTTGGAATTTAAGACAGCTTTTGTTTCACAAACTGCAGAACAATTTTGGTCCCATTTGCTCATGTGAATCAGACCTGCCAGAACAGGATTCACTCTAAACTTCCTTACAAGATGGTCTGAGGTTTGTTGCTAACAGATGAAGAAAACTTTTTTCAGGATTAGGGCAGTCACACAGCAATCCCATTGTTGGATATTCCCAGCACCCAAATATGTCTTCAGCGTCTCCCAACCTGGATTCAGACGAAAACCTGGGCTGTCCATGTCCAAGGTCCCTATACATGTGAATTAAAGTGTTGGCAGTTCAATTAATGTAAAGACAAAAAGAAATCACTGTCAAGACTATCATACCTAGTCAATTCAGTTTTATTTCAGACTTCCCTTTGATTCACAAAACATAGAAAATGCATTCATAACCACTTCAAACACAAACTTTCAAATCGGAACTTGTCAAACATTCACCACATCAATCTCTGGGCTCACTTGCAAACTTCACACTTTCAGTGTTTTCCCCTCATACAGACTTCAGCACAAAGTCACATTTTCACACAGAGAGGGTGGTAACGGAGAAAATAAAAACACAGAACCAGACACAGCATTCACATCAAAACAGATGGCAAGAAGAAACTATGAAGGAATACAAATACTCAGAGCATCTGACATTTCACTGTTTTTAAAGAATTAAAGTTGATAGAAATGATGAGAGAAAGCAGAGACCACAGGGATCTAAGGATGCAATAAGTGTCCTTGTGATGGCCATTAGGGACACACTCGTACTTTCTTCTTCCTTTCACACTCGCACAAAGCCACAAGTTCTTCAACTCTTGCAGTCATTTGTCTCTTTAAATGAAATTCCCACAAACAGTCCTTCTCACTCGTGCTTTCTAACGCTCCCGTTCGCTCACTCTCACTCGGTCCAACATCTATCCCACTCATTGATCTTGAAAAACGACAAGAGCAGACACGGTTTCTAAATCCATTAAAAAAAAAAAGGGGAGAGGAAAAAAAGACAACACCCACCGTCTAACACAGTATATGCAGAGTGAAGCTGTGTTCTTTGATGGCAAAGCATTTACACATGTGAAGAGGGGAATTGATACCAAGATCTGGCGAACATTGCTGCCAATGAGGCGCTTCCTCCTGGGTAATTGGGAAAGACTTGGTGAACTGCAGAAGAGATTTTCATGAGGGGTGTTTCCAAAAGAAGTTAAAGAAAAAAATAAATGCAATTTACTGCATACACATAATTATATAAAGGCCATTTTACAAGTGGCTTGAGGATATTTGTGCATGTTCATAAATACTTATCTAGCATGCACAATGCAACATCTCAAAATCAAAGGAGGGACTGTGGCAGGTTCCACTAACAAACTTTTCACCCATTCAAAGCATGACTATCAGTCATACAGAAGTATAAAGTTTCTTCTTAACAAAATAAAAGGCAGTGTATCTTTAAATAATAATATAAGATATAAGGAGTTCCCCCTGTAGGTATACTTACCAGATTAACCTAACAGCGACAGAAATGGTCAACTAGAAGCTGTCTACATTCCCCAACTAGAAGACTTGGACTCCATAGAGTTGCCAAAGCCAGAGTTGAAGCCGCTGCTGGAGGCGGTGTTAGTGCCTGCAGCCCAGCCCAGGCTAGCTGAGCTGGGGGTGCTGTAACTGGTGCTAGCTGAGCTAAAGGTCTGGTCTCGGGTCGTAGTTGTGGTGCCTGCTGTGGTGGTGAGGCCCTGCTGGTTAGCCAGCATGCCCATCATTCCCCAACTGCTCTGCAATGCTGCCTGAGCGGCGGCTACCATTGCCGGGTTAAGGCCGAGAGCCCCAAAATTAACCCCACCGCTACCACTGCCTAACCCACCACGGCTACTGCCATAGCCCTGACTGAACCCCCCTGCCCCAAAACGCCCCCGATCCATCATTTGCCTACTAATATTGTGTTTGGGCTCAGCATTGGAGATGTGCACACTGACACCCTTGATGATCAAGTCCTCTCCACACAGCGCTTGGGCCACCTGAAGAAGGGAGAAACACTGATCACTACAGTCGTTTTAACACCATCGACTTTTAAACTTGGCCATCTATAAAGAATCCCACCTGGTCATCTGCAAATGTGACAAATGCAAACGCACGGAAGGGTTTAGGGATAAAGACATCAGTGACTTCACCGTACTGCATGAAGTACTGCCTTAGTTCATCAGTTGTCATGTCCTCAGTGCAGCGGCCAACAAAGATTTTACGGCTCCGCATGGGCTCATCAGGACACGCCTGATGGGAGAAAGAGGCAGAGTAAAGAAAAGAGTACATAGTTTTCAAAGTTATGTACTCAAAACAGTATTTTCATAATTGAAATACTTATCACAAATGTTCATTTTGATATTCGTTTCAAAATGAAACTGAACATAACATTGAAGCGTCACACTGAAAGAACTGTCAGGAAAACTTAGGACCACAATTAGTTTTAGTATTAGTTAATAGACTCTTCTTGAAGCAGAGATGATCTGAATTACTACACCAAAGGTTTTTGGTTATACTCTTGAGCACAACATTGACGCTGACGCACCTTTGAGTTGGGAAGTTTGCAGTCACACCAGCGCCCGTCAATCATGTGTCTCTGAGCCACTACTTTGGCTTGTGTCTCGTAGTCAGTGAACCGGACAAACCCAAACCCTTTAGAGTTGCCAGTCTTTGCATCTCTCTTGACCTGCAGTGAACAAAAATGAACTGTAATTCCCACTACCTTTTTTTAACTAAATAAAGAATCCTCTTTAACTCACAGGCTGCCAATGACCTCCATAGACGTCATTTATATTTTTTAATGGGGAGGGCTGGAGGAGCTCGTCAGTGAAATTCAAGTTTCTAACGACGCAACAAAGTTTTTGTATGTCAGCGTGCACGCACAAACGAACACGGTGTCGCTTTGAGCGATGCATCTTGCGATCAGACAGAAACAAAGAAAATGATAGATGTCTGTAACGTCAGAGTGTGTCTGCTGAAGGAGATCAGTTACTAGAAAGCGTTGGCAGCCAATGAGTTTAATGTGGTCAAGTCTTGGGATAAGTTATCATTACCTGCACCATAATGACTTCTCCAAATGTAGTGAAATAGTCTTTCAGATCTTGTTCTGTTGTTTTCCAAGGCAGTCCGAGGACAATGAGGTCTGATGTCTTCTGAAATCCTCTTTTTATTTTCACGGCTGAGGTAGCGTCTATTTCTTCCATCTTTCGTTTGTTGTCTGTGAGGAATAGAAAGATGAGCTGCATCAAGACGAAACAGGTCAACATTATATCCAAATCTGACAGATGTAATTAGTTCAGTCTCTGTAAACAGTCAGTTGTCTCTGAATAGGGATCGAGAAGCCAGGTGCAGCTTTTTATCTTATTTGTATGTTTTGTTTCCTGGTTTCATCCATTAATGACTCAAATACAGGGGAATATAACAAGCTGCTGGCTCAACTTTTCACGGCATCCATTTGTGAGGCAACTATATTATAGTGCAGCACATTGAAAGGTGTTCACAATAATTTCACCATAATTATTTAGAACGAGATTAGAACTCCTTAATGTTAAGGACAGCAAATCCCAGTGAACTGCATTGACACGAAAAGAGAAAAACTTAACTCTCTACACACGGATCAAGTTTACATTCATGTAGATCCACACCTTCCATACCTTTGGGGTAATTGACGACATACACCAGATTTCCCCAGTCGTTCTCCGGTGCATGTAGGATGCCCTCCAGAAGCCGGACTCCCCTCATGCACTGGGATTCAGGGTTCCTGTACCGCAGTCCGCACGCCCCTGGAAACTGAGCCGCTACCGATGATAGCAACACCGTACCGTCGTCTTCTGAGGGGATTTCCATGGGCTCTTCGCTTTCATCCTCAGCTACACGAATGTACAATTCTGACATGGCTCTGAAATGTTGTGGATAAATAAATAAAATCAGCTGATAAAGCCCAGTGTAAATTATAATGCACACGAGTCCTGCAAGTTTATTTTCGTTAGCCGAGTGACGCAACTTCAAAGTAATAGCACTTAAACGCAGAAAAACTGACGGTTCAAACAGAATCTCTCACGTTTAATAGCTTCCAGTCATAAATACCTTAAGTTATGTGTTCTTCTCTGCAGACGGCACGCGTGATCACGTTAGCTACCTAGCTAAGAGGCTAGCAAACTCAAGACAGCTTGAAAAATGAATGACCACCTAGTTTTGTTATTACTGACACCAGATATACCGTTCGTTCTCTTATATCCGATCATGTGGCCAAAAAACAAAAAGCAACAGACAACATCGACACGGTATCTTTCCCGGTTAAAGTTTAGTACGAAATTGTCAGAAAAAAGTGAATATTTGAAAAGGTATACGGCTAACCTCTCCAACCTCAAACTAGCTAACAAAATGGCTGCGCATCTTGAAGAGATGACATCATCTAGTTGGGAGAGACCAATGTTCAGTTTTGTAGGGATGTAGAAAGTTCTAATTAAAATAGTTTTATTGTTAGTTTGACTGTAAAATCACAAATTATCGTTTAAATTGTCAGAGTTTATTTATAAAGCTAAGTAGCGAAATTAATTGGTCATGTAATTGTATTTGACATGAAAAAACAAAAATCCACAACTCTGGTTTCACCCTTTGAAATCAAACGACAATGATTGATGAAAAAGCCCAAACTAAAGGTTCGCACCACGAAAACTACCAAGTAGCCAGAAAGATACAACAAGAACTTGTGCGTTTTTGTTGTCTATGATTACTTTCATCTTTTGTATTTTTGATAATTAGATTACCATTATGTACGGCCAACACTACGGAGTTATCAGATATTAGTTACAATAACGATAACAATAAATAGATGTACATTCAAACTTATCCAACAAGTCTAGAATATTTATTTTATTGATATTTGAATGGTTCCCACCATAAAAAACATGGGTAATAGTATGGTTTGAAAAGCTGAGGCATTGTTGAAATAAATTTTTCACTAATGAGCTGGAAGATGACACAAAATAGACATAGTCGCAATGGGAAGATAAAAAAAAACTGCTTTATAAAAAAGAAAAACTGATTTTAATTTTAATGTAACCATCCATCCATCCATCCATCATCTAATTTTTTAATTTTAATTTTTTTAATTTCAATTTTATATACTGGTTTGATCCCCGAAGGGAAATTAAGAATGCACACTCTAGCTACTGATTCAAACGCATGCATACATATATGTATTTGTGAGTACAGGCCCCTGTATCTACCTATCATCCATCCGTACATCCATCCATCCATTTTCTTGGAGATGAGATGACCATAATCATCTCGTCCACAGCCGCTTCTTCCGCTCTTGGGGTCTGAAGGATTATTAGTTTCATTGTCCAGGTCTTTACAAGGGAATAGCATTTAAACCTTTGATCATTTTCTCGCCCTTAGGTTTGTTCTTCAGGTTTGTTGCTCAAGTTTATTGCTCAGGTTTATTATGTGACATACACAAAAGTGTTGTCACATTTTTGTTATATACTTTTCTTGTACTTTGAATAGCCTTTATGTGAACTGAGAATGAATAGGGATCTACTGTATATTCTAGGAATACACCTATTCCACATTCCGCCACCAGGTGGCCACTACGTTTCCAGAGACAGGTTAGACATTAGATAGGTGCCTACGAGACGTTCTTCTTCAGATAATCAAGGAAGAGAGAACAACGAACACTGAACTGACTCTGTCTCGTTTTTTCCCTGTTTATTCATAAGTCTACCTGGAAGAGCAGTTTAAAATATAATCTTTTTACTAGCCACACCCCTGGGGCGTGTAACAGATTCTTGGGGGCTTGTCCGGGATTAGTTCCTCCCACCGACCTGGAGCTGATCCCAAAATCCATATCGGTGACCCAGAGACCTGATGAAGGCAACGTGTTGATGAACCTGCAACACAGAGAGCTGGTGATGTGGTGTGCTGAACGTGGAGCCAAAGAGAGCTGTGATTCGCTGCGAGTAGAGACTGTGTGAGAGACTTGGACTGAGCGACGAGTGGTGAGGAAAGGACTTTCATCATGGCAGACAGTGGGAGGAGAGACCTGGTCTGGGAGATCAGGAAAAACCTGCTTGTGTTGTCACCTGATAAACTGTTCCAAATTGCCAAGGAGGTCGGCCCAGTTCAAGGTGAAGATCCGTCAACGCTTGACCGTGAAGACACAGAAGGGTGCTTCAATTACATCCAAGGGTTTATGTACAGTAAGCACTTGCTAGAATCTGAAGATACGGGTATGGTTGAATTACTTGCTTTGAATGATGCCATTGTTAAGATCCTGCAGTCTCGCAGTAATGTTACTTTACCTGTTGATTCAAGTGTAAATGAAGAGACACAGTCCACAGATGTAGCCACTCAGTCTAGTGTTAGCCCATTCAGACACCGTTAATGTGCCTGCCACTAGTTCAGCTAATGTGACCTCTGATAATGTAGCACGTTCTCAGCCACTCAGTATCTCAGGTACTGCTACCACAGCTAGCACAGACAGTGTTATACCAGATGGTGTTGAGAAAATGCTTGAAAGTTACAGTATGAGGATTTGGGTAAGAAACTACATTAGTTCATGACCAGTCCTACAACCCAGCCTACCTCACGAACCACAACCGTACAGCCTGCTTTACAGAACAATAACACAACACACATGGATGTGGCTATTTCACATTCCACACAGCACCCCACATCTGAACACTGTACACCCCAAAGCAATAACATACACAATTTGAACATATCCACCTCACACCCTACTACACACACCACACCTGGACACACACCTGTAGACCCTCCTCCACAGAACCATGACACACCACACCGTGCCCATCAGTCAGACACAACTCACTCATTCCACACACATGAGAAGATGGTGTCCCCGAAAGACCTGCCCTACCTTCACCGCCGTGAATTTAAAGTACAAGGGGGCCAGATTGGTGATCATTCATCTGACATCAGCTACAACAGCATCTGTCGGCAGATGGAGGAAGGATTAAAGGGCAACTTCGGTGATGTTGAAGTTGTGAGAGGCGTGCTGCGGATCATTAAGCCTGGCAATTTCAAGGACATGCTCATGAATAAGGAAGATATGACTGTAGCAGAGCTCAAGGGGTTTCTTCAGTCTCACTTGGGAGAAAAGAGCAGCACAGAACTCTTCCAAGAACTGATGTGTGCAAAGCAGAATGAGCACGAAACTCCCCAACAGTTTCTGTATTGTGTAATCGGCCTGAAGCAGAGAATACTGTTCACATCGAGACAGGCTGAAACTGAGATTAAGTGCAGCCCAGAGACAGTTCAGGGAGTTTTCCTGCACACTGTATACCAGGGAATAGGCCACAAGCACAACGACATTTGAAGAGAGCTAAAGCCCTTACTCTCTGACAGCACGGTGACAGATGAGACCATCTTGAGACATGTCATGAAAATAACAAGCGGTGAGAGTGAACGACAGCACAGATTGGGCTCAACCCCCCGTCAGAAGCACACAGCTTCTCACAATGCACAAGTCGACGCAGCACCTGTGAAAGAGTCCAATCCAAAGAAAGAGACTGCTGATCGCAAGAACAAGACAGACAGTGTACAGCAGCTCACAGAGAGGATAGACTTGCTGACTAAGTTGGTCGACTCATTGGCTGAGACAGTGCTTGCCGCTGCTCTTCTCCTAAACCCCAAATGGCCAAAAAGGAAAGACAGTATGGCTGCCCAAAGTGTCTCGAGAAGGGTTTACAGGACTGTAAACACTGCTTTTATTGTGGCGACGAGGGTCACAGAGCAGTAGGCTGCTTAAAAAAAATGAAGCATCAGGGAAACTAGAACCGGTCACTGAGGGGGGACAATCAGTGACAGGGATGCCCTCTACGTCCCATCCTGAAGATGTGCAACCACACGATCACCACGGCGGTGGTGAAAATAGTCCTCAATGACTGAATACGGATGCAGTTACTGTGAACAAAGTACGCCATCACAGAAAGGCAACAGCCCATTCCTCAGTACATCCCTCACACCCCAATGAACTGATAGGAAGGAAAACGGAAACCAAGTGTCTCTTTAATGGCTTGGCAGTCAGTGTCCTAGTGGACACTGGTGCCCAAGTGAGCATCATTGACCATTCTTGGAGAGAGAGATACTTACCTGACCTGGACATTTGACCGCTGGCTGAGCTGATGGAGGATGAAGAAAAGCTCAAAGTATATGCGGTGAACGGAGACCCGATGTGCATCAGGGACGTCTGAGGACAGGGCAGCAGGACAAAGTCATCCCTGCTGGCAGTGTCGCATGGTTAAAGTGGAGACTCCCACCTAACCTTGACCCGTCTGATGCTCTGGTGTTATTTGAGCCTGATGAGAGTAATGTTCAGTTGCAGCAGCTTGATGTCGGTGAGGGTCTGCTGGAAATCCAGAACAAGAAGAGCCCATGTAGCTGTTCCTGTGGGAAACCACATGAAACATGACATAACCTTGCCACGCAAATCAGCCATGGCTGGTGTCCAGCCAAGTAAGAAGATAATTGACACTGACTCACCTGAAAAGGACTCAAAAGTCCACAGTGTCACTACCTCTCCTGCTGATGCAAGTCCGTCACCGCCACAATGGGAGCCGCCAGTCGACATAAGTCACCTCGATGAAGAACAGCAAAGGGTTGCAAGGAAGATGCTGTATGAGGAATCAACAGTGTTTGCCAGAGACGCCAATGATATTGGGTGCATTCCAAGTCTAAAGATGGCGATAAATCTGAAAGACAACATCCCTGTGCAAAGGGCATACTCATCAATACCAAAGCCCTTGTTTGCCAAAGTGAAGAAGTACATCCAAGATCTCCTCGCAAAGGGATGGATCATCAAATCAAAGTCTCCTTATTCAGCTCCTGTCGTGTGCGTCCGCAAAAAGGATGGCTCGCTTCGCCTGTGCATTGATTATCAATTTCTGAACCAAAAAACTGTTCCTGACAGACACCCATTACCCCGGATCCAAGATCTGACCGACACCCTGGGTGGTTATTCATGGTTCAGCATCCTTGATCAGGGCGTACCATCAAGGTTTCATTGATGAAGGTTCAAGACACCTCACCGCATTCAAACGCCCTGGGGGTTATACGAGTGGGTGAGGCTACCATTTGGCCTGTCAGACGCACCCGCAGCCTTCCAGAGGAGCATGGAAGATGTTGTGCTTCCTCAGAGATGAATCCTGTATACCGTATCTGGATGACATTCTATGCTACGCAAAAACATTCAAGGAGCATGTAGAAGGAGTCTGCAAAGTCCTGAAAGCGCTCCAAGAACATGGCGTGAAGCTGAAACCCGAAAAGTGCGAACTGTTTCGAAGACAGGTCCGGTATGTGGGTCATCTGGTATTGGCAGATGGTGTGCAAATTGATCCAAAAGACCTGGAGGCTGTGCAGTCCCTCAAAAGTAAGACTCCACAGACTGTTGGCGATGTCAGAAGACTCCTAGGATACCTGAGTTACTACCGCAACTACATCCAGGACTTCTCCCGCATTGCAAAACCAGTATATGAGCTTCTTCAAGTTAAACCGAACCAGTCACAAGTCCAGATCCAGCGAGGAAAGAGCAAAGGCCCTCAGTTGGCCTCTAGAACTCCTGTGAACTGGACCAGCGAATTCCAAAGAGTTCTCGAACAGCTCATTGACCTACTTACCAACCCACCAGTACTGGCCTACCCAGACTTCAGCCTGCCATTTTCACTGCACACTGACACCTCAGAGCAGGGTCTTGGCGCTGTACTTTACCAGCGGCAGGAAGGCAAGTTGAGACTACTGGGTTATGGCTCCCGAACGTTGTCCCAGGCAGAGAAGAACTATCGTCTGCACAGTGGGAAGCTGGAATATCTTGGCACTAAAATGGGCAGTGTGTGAGAAATTTAGAGATTATCTGTATTACGCTCCACACTTCACCATTTACACAGATAACAACCCCCTAACGTACGTTATGAGCACGGCAAAGCTCAACGCCGTTGGACACCGTTGGGTCGGGGAGTTGTCTGACTTCCGGTTTGAGATCAAGTACAGATCTGGGAAGGTGAACCTAGATGCGAACACCCTGTCACGTCTACCCCTTGACATGGACAAGTATGTAGCTGAGTGCAGTGAGGAGCTGTCACAGGAAGTTGTGCGTGCAACCTGGAATGGAAGAATGGCAGCCCATAAGCAAGATGTATCCTGGATCGCAGCCCTCACACTCACCACAGACACTACGCCGGAGTCCTCAGTCATCCCAACCGTACGCCGGGATGAGCTGATCGAAGTTCAAAGGGAAGACACAGCGATAGGAGAGGTTATCTAGCAGAAATAGACCAATGCAGTGTTGAACAGTGACACAAGACAGACCACAAGTAGGGCAGCAAGCAAGCTCCTCCGTGAATGGAACAAACTGCACCTGGAGAGTGGACTTCTTTTCAGACAGACCTGTGAAAGGATACAGCTGGTTCTCCCTGCCAAATACAAGTGTATGGTTCTGAAGCACCTTCATGACGATATGGGGATATACTGTCCTTAGCAAGAGAACGCTTTTACTGGCCGTTTATGAAGAAGGAAGTGGTCCAGTATGTCACGAGGAAATGTCCCTGTATAAAAGAGAAAAGGCCAGTCAACCATGTCTGTGCAATCATGTCAAACTCACCGTTAGACCTTGTATGTATTGACTATCTGCACCTGGAGACCAGCCGAGGTGGGTACGACTACATCCTGGTCGTTGTGGACCATTTCACAAGATTCATACAAGCTTATCCGACAAAGAACAAGTCCGGACGGACAGCAGCTGAGCGCATCTTTGATGATTTCAGCCAATGCTTCGGATATCCTGGCCGCCTACACCACGACCAGGGGCGTGAGTTTGAAAATGAGCTCTATAAGACCCTCCGCCAGAAGTCTGGAGTTAGACATTCAAGAACGACACCGTACCACCCTCAATGCAACCCAGCAGAGAGGTCTAATCGAACACTCTTGCAGATGTTGAGGACACTCGGTGCAAAGGAGAAGGAACGCTGGAAAGACCACCTCCAATATACCGTACACGCCTATAACTGTACGCGTCACAAGTCTACTGGATATTCACCCTACTATCTCCTGTATGGGCAACATCCCTGTCTCCCTGTAGACTTGTTATTTGTGGTCTGATGGAAGAGAAAGACACTGTGCCACATAAGAGTTATGCAGAGAAGTGGACAAGAAAGATCTCTGAAGCGTACTAGATCGCCAGCGAGAACAGTAGACAATTAAGTGCACGTGGCAAGTCCTACTATGACAAGAAACTGAGAGGTGTAGTTCTACGTCCTGGAGACAGAGTCTTAGTAAGGAATCTCAATGAGTGTGGCGGCCCAGGAAAGCTCTGATCTTACCGGGAAAAGAAGATCTACTGTACATTGTCAGGGAGCAAGTAGCAGACAACCCAGTGTATGCAGTATACCCTGAGGGTGGTGATGAACAGCGAACCAGAGTTCTTCACCAGAACCTGTTGTTGCTCGTCAACAACTTACCTGTGGAAGCACCACCGCATCCAGTTGAAACCACACCTAAGAGACAACCCAAACAGAGACACAGCCAACCAAGTCATACCAATGTGAGCGAGCACCAGAGTGACTCAAGTGATTCCGATTCAGACGGAGATTATGAAGGCTACTGGTTGAGAATTCCTGTAAGAGAAAGAGGACAGAGGAGAATACTTACCATACCACTCCTACCTTGATCCATAGGCATCCGGTCCCTGAAGAAGTCAACCGTCCACGTCGAGTAACTGTAAGGGAAAAGAGACAAGTTACAGTACCTGTGAGGAGAGAAAGAAATGATGAAATACTCACAAGGGGGAGAAAAAAGTTAAGATCAAATTCAAGTGGAAACGTATCCAAGCACATCATACCTGCCCGACCCTGATCCGGTGTTACTTGAACCTGGAAGTGGAGACGATGAAGATGTTATTCCTGTGGAAGGAGAGATTGTCCCCCCCCCCCCGCACTTGACACACCTGATGGGATCAGGCGGTCCACAAGAGAAAGGAGACCAAAGACCAAGAAAGATGTTTACCTACCAGACACTTGGTGAACCTTCACTACAACCGCATTCCAATGTCAATACAGTCCATGCATACACCATGCCATACATACCAACCTACTCACCTTACCATATTCCACCTTCTTTCCTCTTTCCACCATACATGCCTTACTCTCATACACCCTACACATGCACTACACCCACACTTTATTGAGTAGTTGAAGTTTTGTTTTGATTTTCTAAGAAAGTGATTTGATTTGAAATGCCAGGAGCCATTTCTTATTTTGTCGGAGCGTGTCAGGGAGCGAGATGACCATAATCATCTCGTCCACAGCCGCTTCTTCCGCTCTTGGGGTCTGAAGAAATATTAGTTTCATTGTCCAGGTCTTTACAAGGGAATAGCATTTAAACCTTTGATCATTTTCTCGCCCTTAGGTTTGTTTTTCAGGTTTGTTGCTCAAGTTTATTGCTCAGGTTTATTATGTGACATACACAAAAGTGTAGTCACATTTTTGTTATATACTTTTCTTGTACTTTGAATAGCCTTTATGTGAACTGAGAATGAATAGGGATCTACTGTATATTCTAGGAATACACCTAATGCACATTCCGCCACCAGGTGGCCACTACGTTTCCAGAGACAGGTTAGACATTAGATAGGTGCCTATGTGACATTCTTCTTCAGATGATCAAGGAAGAGAGAACAATGAACACTGAAACTGACTCCGTCTCGTGTTTTAACCTGTTTATTCATAGGTCTACCTGGCAGAGCAGTTTAAAATATAATCTGTTTACTAGCCACACCCCTGGGGCGTGTAACAATTACACAGGATACTGGAAGTATCCAGTGTAATAGAAGAACTTTAGGTGAACCCCTTCTACAGGATTTATCCTACACACACACACACACACACACACACACACACACACACACACACACACACACACACACACACACACACACACACACACACACACACACACACACACACACACACACACACACACATACACACACACCCACACACACATACACACACACACACACACACACACACACACACACACACACACACACACACACACACACACACACACACACACACACACACACACACAAACTTTGTCCTTTTATTTAACTGTAAATGAGGTCTGCACCAAGATACAATCAACACCTGCTAAATAACTAGGGATGAGCGAGTACATCACTATCTATCTGTATCTGTTCAACCATCTAAATTATCGATATCTGTATCTGTACTCAGAATGGGCGGTGCTTAAACTGGAAGTGGGTGTTGTTTGACGTGAAATGGGTGGGGCTTACATCGGTACATTATTTTAAGCGTGAAATTGATATGGATTGATCAGAAGTTCTTCTTTTCCGTACGGCTTTTCCCTTCAGGGGCCGCCACAGCGAATCAATTGCCTCCATCTAACCCTGTCTTCTGCATCCTCTTCTCTCACACCAACTTCCTTCATGTCCTCTTTCACTACATCCATAAACCTCCTCTTTGGTCTTCCTCTAGGCCTCCTGCCTGGCAGTTCAAAACTCAGCATCCTTCTACCAATATATTCACTGTATCTCCTCTGGACATGTCCAAACCATCTCAGTCTGGCCTCTCTGACTTTATCTCCAAAACCTCGAACATGTGCTGTCCCTCTGATGTACTCATTCCTGATCCTATCCTTCCTGGTCACTCCCAGAGAGAACCTCAGCATCTTCATCTCTGCTACCTCTAGCTCTGTCTCCTGTCTTTTCCTCATTGACATTGTCTCTAGACCAAACAACTGGTCTCACCACAGTTTGTACACCTTTCCTTTCATTTTAGCTGAAACTCTTCTATCACACATTACACCTGAAACTTTTCTCCACCCGTTCTATCCTGCCTGGACACGCTTCTTCACCTCTTTTCCACACTCTCCATTGCTCTGGACTGTTGACCCTAAGTACTTAAAATCCTCCACCTTCTTGATCTCTTCTCCCTGTAACCTCACTCTTCCACTTGGGTCCCTCTCATTCACACACATGTCTTACTGCGGCTAACCTTCATTCCTCTCCTTTCCAGGACAAAACTCCAGCTCTTTAGGTTTTCCTCCACCTATTCCCTGCTCTCACTACAGATCACAATGTCCCAGAGTAGTGGTATACATACACAATGTATACCTGCAGGTGTGTAACTTAGTTCCCTACCTTTTGGCTCTCCCCGTCTAAAGGAGAGATAACAAAGTTAAAATAACATATCAAACAAGGGCAAACACATGGTCATAAGCAAAACTACAACAAAACTGTACCAAGGCTAGGAAAACAAAACAACACAAACAAACCAATTGGCCGTTCCAAATTGCCTGTAGGAATGAATGTGTGTGTGCTTGGTTGTCTGTCTTTGTGTGTGGCTCCGCGGTGCACTGGTGTCGTGCCCGGAGTGTCCCCCGCCTCACGCCCTATGCTGCCGAGATAGGCTCCGGCTCCCCGTGACCCGCTGCGGCGGGTATAGCGGTGGTAATCTGAGGATGACTGACTGACTGGTTTCAGCTGTGAAGGCCTTTCTTGATCACACAGGTGAAACCTATTGAGAAGGAACTGAGTCGATGAACACAAACACAAACCAAGGGGAAACAACATAAACATAACATCACATACCTCCTCCCGTAACACAGGCATATTTTAAAACGGAATGATGCAGAGAAATTAATCCATGCTTTCATCACTTCCAGACTAGATTATTGAAACACACTTTTTTCAGGCTGCCCCAAAAAGTCGCTGAAGACTCTTCAACTAATTCAGAATTCTGCTGCCTGTGTTCTTTTTTTTTTTTCCTCTGCGCCACCGTACTGATCCACCCCTCATCCATCCATCCGCTGTGGACCATCGGTTGTGGACCTGCACCTCCCATCCACCAGTATCACCCCTCACCTAACCATTAGATGGGGTCCTGCTGCCTCTCTTCCTTTGTGTCATCATACTGTTCCACCCCTCATCTGCCCATCCGCTGTGGACCTTCCTCTGTGGACCTGCACCTCCAAGCCCACCAGTACCACCCCTCATCTATCCATTGGCTGGGGTCCTCCTTCCTTTCTTCCTCCGAGCCACCATACAGTCATCCACGCAGCTGTAATAGTGCCTTGACTTAAGCAATGGGAAAAATAACTTTAACCATACTGACACTGTCTCTATCTGGCCTATCTGCCACTCTCTCTCTGTCTCTCTTTCTCTTTCCCTGTTCTTATATTCCTTTAATTTCTCTTCCACCCAACCGGTCAAGGTGGATGGCCGCCCAAAAGAGTCTGGGTCCTGCCCAGAGTTTCTTCCTCATCGAGGGAGTTTTTCCCCGCCACTGTCGCTTATGCTTGCTCTGGAGTGTTCAGTTGGGTCTCTCTGTCTGTTAAAGTGCTTTGAAATGTCTGTTTCCACGATTAAGCGCTATATAAATTAAACTTGATTGATTGATTGATTGATTGATTGATTGATTGATTGATCTCCCTTGATTTTAAAAATGGGCACCGGCACACTTCCTCGATTCCTCGGGCATCTTCTCACTATCTAAGATCCTGTTGAACAACCCAGTCAGAAACTCTACTGCCACCTCTCCTAGCACTTCCATACCTCCACAGGTATATCATCAGGACCGACTGCCTTTCCACTCTTCATCCTCTTCAATGCCCTCCTCACTTCATCCTGACTAATCTTTGCTACTTCCTGGTCCACAACAGCCACCTCTTCTAGTCTTTCTTCTCTCTCATTTTACTCATTCATAAACTCTTCAAAGTACTCTTTCCATCTTCCCATCACGCTACTGGCACCTGTCAATAGACTTCCGTCCCTATCCTTAATCACCCTAACCTGATGCACGTCCTTCCCATCTCTGTCTCTCTGTCTTGCCAACCTGTATAGGTCAGTCTCTCCCTCCTTACTGTCCAACCTAGCATACAAGTCATCATAAGCCCCTTGTTTGGCCTTTGCTACTTCTATCTTCACCTTGTACTGCATCTCCCTTTACTCCTGTCTGCTCTTCTCAGTCCTCTCAGTGTTCCACTTCTTCTTAGCTAACCTGTTTCTCTGTATACACTCCTGTACCTCCTCATACCACCACCAAATTCCCCTATCTACTTTCCTTCCAGATGACACACCAAGTACTCTCCTACCTGTCTCTCTGATCACATTAACTGTAGTTGTCCAGTCAGCTGGAAGCACATTCCAACATTCAAAGTCCCTACTCTCAGTCCTATACTCTTGCCACTCCTCTTATCTTCTTCCTACGGACACACTTTCTTCCTCTCCTTCTTCGACCAACAGTAATCTAATTTCCACTGGCACCCTGTAGGTGAACAGCGACGATGGTGGTCGTTGTTAACCCGGGCCTCGACCAATCCAGTGTGGAAGTCACATGTACGATTTGCATATTGGTTTGGCAAAAGTTTTATGTTGGATGCCCTTCCTGACACAACCCTCTGTATTTATCCGGGCTTGGGACTGGCACAATAAGACACTGGCTTGTGTCCTCTTGCGGCTACATTTGTATTGGTTATTGTATGAAATCTGTTTAGGCTTTGTCTTATGCGTAGTGAGAGGGATAAAGGCCTGGGAGTGTGGCTGTCCAGGGTTTCAAAGGTAAATATTCCTATAGAAAAAATATTGCAAATAGTTTTTAAAATATGTCCCTTTGCAATCATCTTCCCTACATTCACAAGTTTATAGATCATTTAAGAATTCAGTTTTGTATCTTTTTTTTGCATGAAGATCTCAATAAAAACTTTTAAGCTTAGACTCTATGGATATTTTTGTCCAAGGTCCAAGTCTTGAGTACACAACTATGACATTTGCCCAATGCAGCTGAGGATGGTGAGAACTCTTTAATTGCCTGCTGATTATTCCTAATGGCTATCATGCTGTAACACTGACTTTATGGCCAATAGTGTCTTTGCTACCCATCAGGGAGAAAATGCAGGTTTTCACCCAGAGTCTATCCAGGATGAGAAGAGGATGACCAGTGAGGAGGCTCATGGATGCAGTGAAGGAGGACATGCAGATGCTTAATGTGAGGAATTAAGAGACAGGAGACAAAGATGATGAGCTATGGTGAACCCTAACAGGAAAGTGCCTAAAGGAGGAGAAGAATTAATTGTTTTACTTGTTGTTCTGAAATTGTATCTATATGTGATTGGACAATGAATCCAGCTGCTGACGATACAATTTCACCATAAAATTAGGCAAATCTTTAAACGTTTACATGAGATGACCAAGCTGAGAGAATTGTCACAAAGTATACTGCCACCTAGTTACCACTGGCTGTATTTTAACTGAAAAACATCAACCAACCAATCAACCAACCAATCAATCAATCAACCAACCAATCAATCAATCAATCAATCAATCAATCAATCAATCAATCAATCAATCAATCAATCAATCAACACTTGATATCATCAAAATGTAACAAAGTGCTTTATACAGTAAAAACAATGCCAATTACTAATATTAAACACCAATGTATTCAATATTTTTTTATAAATTTATAAATTTCAAGGCACAATTAAAAGTCCTGTTTAAACAATACGTTTTAAGTTCTGTTTGAGAAAATATCAACATGCTTTGTGGCCATCGGGTGTTTAGGAGAGCTATTCGAGATATGTGGACTGTACTAATAAAACATTGCCTCGTGATGAGTTTTTGTTTTGACTTTAGGGATAAATAAATGGCCACTATCAGAAGACCACAGGGTTCTAGATGGTTCATAGGCTTTAAAGACCAATAAAAACATATTAAAATGACTTGTGGAGCAGGCAGGTAACCAGAGTAGACACTTTAATATTGGTGTAATGGGTGCTCTCTATCTGGATCTTGTCAACAGACGCTCACATGAGAAGTGATTTACTGTTATTCTAAATGAGCTATGTTTTTTTTTGTAACCTACAAAAAAAAAAGGTTTAAAAGCAGTGCAGGTTGCCAAATCAGAGACAGCTTTGGGGCGGCAGTAGCTCATTCCACTTAGTCTTGGAGTAGGGACTGGAAGTTGCTGGTTCAAGACCCGGGTGGGCCAAAAATATTTGGATTGTGAACTGGCAGTGGCAGGTGTCAATTCACCTCCCAAGCACTGCCAAGGCACCCCTGTGCAAGGCACCAGCCCCTTACAAGTTGCCCACAGTGCACCAAACCCACCTCCCACCATCAGCAAGCCTACAGGATCTGCGTGTCACAAGTTGCCCACAGTGCACCAAACCCACCTCCAACCATCAGCAAGCCTACAGGATCTGCGTGTGTATTTGTATATGTACAGGCCTTTAAGATCTATATATACAGTATATACATGTGCAGATATTTGGAGTGCAAAAAGGTAATTTCCCTACAAGGATTTATTGGAATTTCCCAATTTGGGATCATTAAAGTATATATCTATCTATACCTATCCATCTTAAAGATTTTAGACAGAAAGTTTTACACTTAGCTTCGGTATCAGGGGAAGCTGAAGAAAATTCTTTGCTACCCACAACTAGGTGTTAACAATGCAGTGAAAATGTGCATTTGAGGGTCTGAGTCATCAGTAAACATGACATTTTGTGTCACATAAGTCATCAGCTGTGAAAATATATGTCACACGGGCTGACAATGTTCTAAGCTGTCTTTTTAAGGTTAAAATGTGTCACATAAAAAGACAAATATGTGAATGCTACTTAAATCTTCAGCTACAGAGCAGTCTGGAAACATACGTTTGATAATCCCAAACTTAAACTAAAATAAACTTCTTCCTTACAAGTGAAGGCAAGTCTGACAACTTCATGGCAATAAAACCAAGCAATGTCTGCTTAGCCAATGCAGTCTTGCTACACTGTAAAAAGAGAAAACCGAGATATTCACAGTTTTCCATCAATGACCCACTGGATGTGGAAGACGTCAAGGATGTGTATATCTTCGCCTCCATAACAATCAGGATTACAGCAGTGGGGTTTGGAGTTTACATGCTGCATCGCAAGCAAAGAAAAATGGCAATGCAACTGACCAAAGCACAAGAGGATTCCAACCGAGCTGTGGAGGCAACGGCCAGGGGGCATGCTGCTAGCAAGGAGGCCATGGCTCTGATGCTGAATGATGCCATAGCCAGGACGAGTGACAGGCAGGAAGATGCCAATGCTCGGTTCAAGGATGACATCACCCAAAAGCTGGAGAGATTGGGAAAACGTATGGGAACGACTGCCAGAGCTTGTGATGCTGACGCCAGCGACTAGGAGTGTGGGAAGGCACAGAATTCAACATCATCTCAGCTACACAAAACACAAAACAAGAAATTCAGTTGGCACTGAAACCAAAAAAATTGCCCAGAAACATCACTCATAAGGGACTACAAAAACATTAATGTAATTTGGACTCTTCTCAAGAACTGATAAAGATGTGTGCAAAGATACACGCCTATTGGACTGAATGGACGATTTAAAACAACAATGGACCAAAATAAAATAATTGAAATGTGACATGCAATGTATGAATTTGGTTTACAATGTGTTGCAATGAGATAAATGTTGTTAATTTAGGGGGCAGGAGCTTTACAAGCCAATGGCTTCTACCCATCAACCCTTTCTTTTCTTTTCGGATGTTGTTGTTGATGTTCAAACACTGATGAAGGTGAAGTCTGCTGTAGTAACATGTCTGGAAAGAAAAAAAATAAACTGAATAAAAATTAAAAAAAAAAAGACAGTATATTATGTTTCTTCCTGTAAAATGCAGTTTGGGTTTGCTGTCTTTCAGGGGTTTACTGAAAAAGTGTTCATTTTTAACCTTTAAGACAAGAGGAATATACAGAATGGTAAGACTACAGAGGGATGCAGTGGAGATGAAAGCATGCCTGAAATGCACTTAGAAATGTCACAATTGTACCCAAGCATAATAATTATACTTATCTGCTTTTTCGGTGACCACACAAAAGTATGCTATGCTGCACATTTTCAAATATCACATCTTTGACCGAGTGAGGCAATCGTGACAGCGGAGTGAGACAGTAAAGTAGTGGTGCACCAGACAATTTCACTCTGCATTAGATGAGTAGACTCATGACACTGATCGTCCATACATCCTAAACACCCCAAATCAAGATTAGTGCTGAAATAACTGCAGATTTCTGGCCAGTTTAAATATTGCCAAATTTAAGTATTGTGTTTGTACCCCCCCCCCCCCAAGGATTAATTATAGTGTAAAACATCTAAAGCAGGTTTGTCTCACAGAAAAAAGCATACTGCAAACAATTCCTGCTGCCATTCTAAAGGCTGGATGTTGTGCTCACCTTCAAAGAGACAAATCACAAAATGCACTGGACCATGGAGAAACTGCCATGATGAGGTGAATGTGCTGCTGATGAACACAGTAAAATTAAAGTGGTGATTAATTATTGGATGATACTTTGACCACTGGCCATTTTACTGTAGTTTCACCAGGCAGTTACTTTTGTTTGTTGCTCAGGCAATCTTGTAATTTTATATATTACCTTTCATACAATTAAAGTAAGATTTTTAAAACACAAGGAATTGATGAAGAAATCTAAATGTGATTCAAAACACAAAATGAACAAAAGGAAAATAACACAGAGAAGTTATCTTAAAAACAGCACAATGCCATATTTGAAAGAGCAGATTGAAAATAGAGGACAAATCTGAGTCTTATTTATGTTAACACATGAAAATACTTTCACACCTTTATGATTTATTTTAATTTGATTCGCGTAGTAATTTTTTGTCTTTTTTTTTAATGTCAAAATGATTTAACTTATCAAAAATCTCTACATCTACAAACATCTGTTAAAAAATATCCAAAATCTATTAATATACCAATATTTAATATTTAATAATTCCATCCATTCATTTTCTTCCTCTTTATCCACCGCAGCGGGTCACGAGGAGCTGGAGCCTATCCCAGCTGGCATAGGGCGTGTGGCGGGGGACACTCCAGGCAAGATGCCAATGCGCCGCGGAGCCACACACACAGACAACCATGCACACACACACTCACTCCTACAGGTAATTTGGGACCAACCAATTAACCTGAAGCGCATGTTTTTGGAGGTGGGAGGAAGCCGGAGAACCCGGAGAAAACCCATGCAGACATTGGGAGAACATGCAAACTCTGCACAGAGCGGGACTCAAACCCGGACCTGCCGTGTTGTGCGGCAACAGCGCTACCCACTGCGCCACCGTGCCGCCTTAGTAATTCCAGCCGCCCCCAAAAGAGTTTTTTTTTGTGTCAGTACTTTGGAGGTTTTAAGTTTCCACATCACACTCATAAGTACATTCCTATCCATCATTGGCCTCCAAAGTAACCATGGTCTCACAAGCTTCAGAAGATGAATAAGGAAGCAGCTTTCTAATGTTGAATTCCATATATATACAGAAGTAGAGAAGAATCACTCTGTATAGTGACAAACATTAACCACATGTAAAAATGAGAAAAACACACCTCTGAGATGAGTAGGACATTATTACATCACGTGAAGCAGTGATGTATTGTAATTGTCAGTGCTTGTGTGTCTGTCCATCTGTCCGTCCGTCCTTCCTTCTGTCCATCCATCCATCCATGAAAATGAGATGATGACCTTGAGAAAACTAGATTGAAGCAAATTTCAACTTTTGTACTCATTGCGGATTTTTGGAAGGCAGTCACGTGATACCTTACCCGCATTCTATTGGCTGACGGCATCCGGAAGTGTGCTATTGTTACGGGTGGATGTATGTTATGTTTGTTTATGTTGTTTCCCCTTGGTTTGTTTTTTTGTTCACTGGATCATAGTAACATAATAGTAACATTGGTTGCCCTGCCTCCTTCATTCACACCCTCGCTTATGTTGCGCTGGCGGCCTGACCATCAGAGGAGGGCGTAACAGCTATGTTCTGTGAGTCTCGGACTTCCGTGAGACACAAAGTGCTTTAAACAGCTGATAAGAGTGTGGGAAAAGGTAATACAGATAGGTGGTTTAACATCAGTATGGGGAGGGTACATAACCGTTTAAATTAGCGTGAATAATAAGATAAATAGTTTGTCGTTCTATCGTGGAATTCGTTCATAGCATGTGGTTCCTGGAACGCATTAACCGCAAGGAACAATGTCGCACTGTATACCTTTTTAGGTACACATCTCTGAAAGCTGATGAGATATAATCACAAAACAAAAAAGCAACATTTTCAGGAAGCCAGAGGCACAAAAATGTGAAGGTTAGGGTAAAATGTTGAATTCAGGGGTGTCGGGGAATGTTGCAGTGCCTGACTGCCTTATTATAATTATGTTGATGATGATCATGATGATGATGTTGTAGTAATAGTAGTAGTATTGCTACTAGACACAGTAGTACCTGTGGTGTTAATGGATTAGATTTAGATAGTGAGGCAAGGCTTTGCGAATCAAAGAGGATAATGTGTCTTGCCCAAGGACACAAGGACAGATGACTGGAGGAGTAGGATTCGAACCACCTAGGCTCATTGGATGACCTGCTCTACCACACCTCCATCTCAGTGGCGGCAGTGGCTCTACTACTACTACGACTACTACTACTACTACTACTACTGTTAATACTACTAGTACAACTACTACTAGTTCTACTACTACTATTACTACTACATACTAAGTCTAGGAGCTTGGGAGCAAGATTCAAATTTACTATGGTGGTGATTGCAAGAGAAATAGACAGAGGTCATTTTAAAAGAAGAGTTAGTTAAGAGTGTCTCAAAGATGAAAATACAGTAGTGTTAGATTTAGTGATAAGGATGAAACTTTAAATTGAGGGTGTTGTGTACAATATGATTAGTGATTATGCCCCACAGGCAGGATGTGAACTGGAGGACAAAGAGAAATTCTGGGTGGAGGTAGAAGAAGTTGGAGCATTCCAGAGACTTGTGGTTGTGCACACGATGTCATCTGAAGGAGATCACTGACTGTAATGTAGTGGTAGGGAAGCTAAACAGCACAGGATGGTGGTGTGTTAGATGAAATTGGTTGTGGGGAAGAAGATTAAGAAGACAAAGGCAGCCATGTGTGGTAGTCAAGAAGGGAAGAGTTTTGCGACTTTTAGACAAGCAGTGATACACGCTATTGGTGGGCAGAAGAGGCTCCCAGAAGATTAAACCATTACAAACAAGATGATCAGAGAAACAGGGAGGAGAGTACTGGGGTATCTTCTGGTAGGACAGGGGGAAGGAGACTTGAACCCCGATGCACTTGAAACCATACAAGAAAAGAAAGTAGCAAAGAAGAGAAAACTAGGACAAGGTCAAATTTCAACTTTTGTACACACAGGAAGATAGAAAGACGAGGGGGAAGGCCAGTTTAAGACCGCAGATCAAAGTTAGTGCTTTGATCTATCTATGCACTAGCTTTAATCTATGGTCACCCTGAAAGGTAAAAGCTATGCACTTGTCAGGTACTACTTTCAGGGTACCCTGACCTACCCTTCGTGGTGAGTTGCAGTCTCTGACTGCCTTGGTTCTTGTTACATCCCACTTCAAAGCGGTGACGTATTGTAATTGTCAGTGTTCGTGTGTTTGTCTGTTCGTTAGTCCACCAAATATCTTTGCAATTGTTGCAGATAGAAAGATGAAAAAAAAACCCACATTACTCGGATGAAAATCCACATCTTAGTTTGCTTTCCATCCAAATCCAAACTAGAACCAAGGCAGTCAGAGACTGCAACATCCTACGACCTACCCTGACCTATTTTCAGGGTAGGTTCCTGAGTGTACATAAGTTTAAATTTGACCTTGACCTAGTTTTCTCAAGGTCATTATCTCATTTTCATCCCCTTTGCTGCCTGAGTAATGTGCTTTTTGTTTCATCTTTCTATCTGCTGCAACGGTTGTGAAGATATTTGGTGGACGGATGGACGGACAGACAGATGGGCGGACGAACACACACACACACACACACTGACAATTACAATACATCCCCTTTGTGGTGTCATGTGAATGACACTTACGCTG
Source organism: Antennarius striatus (assembly GCF_040054535.1). NCBI lineage: Eukaryota > Metazoa > Chordata > Actinopteri > Lophiiformes > Antennariidae > Antennarius > Antennarius striatus. Next base: position 18,329,106 of record NC_090777.1, on the reverse strand, counting down.
TCACTCATACCTAAGGACAAATTGGTGCAATTCTCCTAAGCTGCAGGTTTTTGGAGGTGGGTGGAAGCTGAAGAACCCGGAGAGAACCCAAACAGACACAGGGAGAACATACAAACTCTACACAGAAAAGGATTAAATCTAGATCCTTAAAGCGCTACCCAGTGAGCCACTGTTCCACCCCTTGAATAAAACAAACAAAATAATTTGGAGGAGGACAATAATTGAAAAAATAGCAAAGATATCTATCTAATCATTACAGTGAATGAACCTGGTAACACAGATTATAGTTGCCATGCTGAAAACTTAACATTTCAAAGGACTGATATTTATGAATTAACATAAATCATCAAGTCTGTTAATCTTCTTCTTGTGAAATGTACAAGAAAAATCCACCTACCGTGATGAAATATATGATTTCTCATTACATGCAGCAAATACCGTATGTTGTCTCTTATCTTGGATCCTTAAGACATCCTCAAACAAAACTAGAACCAATGCAGTCACAGACTGCAACATCCCGCGACAACCCTGAATTCAGAATTGTACCCTTACCAACTTGCATAGGTCAAAGATCAGTGAGTAAGACCATCAAAGCTAGTGCATACAGTGCCTCGCGAAAGTATTGGCCCCCCAAGAACTTTTGACATTTTGCCACATTTCAGGTATTAAACTTAAAGATAACAAACTGAAAATATTTTTCAAGAATCAACAACATGTGAGACACAATCATGAAGTGGAACCAAATTTATTCAACATTTTATATTGTGTTTACTAATAAAAAACTGAAAAGTAGGACGTGCAAAAGTATTGGCCCCGTGTCCTCTCAGCTCAGCTTTCCGACTCCAGAAGTTCCCTGATGACTTCTGAATGTGTCATTTGGTCTCAGTTTAAATGTACCTGCTATGTGGTGGTCTCAGAGGTCTGTGAAAGAAACACTGGAGAACCAACAGTATCATGAAAACCAAACAACACACCAGACAGGTCCGGGATAAAGTTGTGGAAATGTTCAAAGCAGGAATGGGATACAAGAAGATTTCACAATATTTAAACGTCTCCCAGAGCACTGTCCCTCACTGTCCATCAAAATGGAGGGAGCATAAAACTACTGCAAACCTACCAAGACCTGGCTGTCCTGCTAAACTTTCAGCCCAAACAAGGAGGCCCAAAACTAAGCAGAGAAGCAACCAAGACGCCCATGATCACGCTGATGACCAGCAGACATACACAACTGAGGTGGGACAATCTGTCCATAAGACGACTATTAGTCGTACTCTGCATAAATCTGGCCTTTATGGATGAGTGGCAGGAGAAAGCCATTTCTGAAAGAAAACCATAAAAAGGCCCATTTTGAGTTTGCAAGAAGCCACATAGGAGACACAGATGACATGTGGATCAAGATGCTCTGGTCAGATGAGACCAAAATTGAACTTTTTGGGCTCAATGTGAAATATTACGTTTGGCATAAGAGTAACACTGCACATCACCCTGAAAACACCATCTCCACCGTCACCACCGTGGTGGTGGCAGCATCATGCTCTGGGGTTGCTTTTCTTCAGCAGGGACTGGGGAGATGGATGGACCCAAATACAGGGCGATTCTGGCAAAAAATCTGTTGGAGTCTGCAAAAGACCTGAGGATGGGGTGGAGGTTCACCTTCCAAAGGGACAACAATCCTCAACATAAATTCAAATCTACAATGGAATGGTTTACAACTAACCATATGAAGGTGTTACAATGGCCAAGCCAAAGTCCAGACCTCAATCCAATAGAAAATCTCTGGGAAGATCTGAACATTGCTGTGCACAAACGATCTCCATCAAACCTTAAGGAACTTGAGCTGTTTGGTAAGGAGGAATGGGCAAATATTCATCTCTGGATGTGCAAAACTTATAGAGATATACCCAAAAAGACTTGCGGCTGTGATGGCAACAGAAGATTTTACAAAGTATTAACTCAAAGGGGGACAATACTTTTGCACGTCCTACTTTTCAGTTTTTTATTTGTAAACACAATATAAAATGTTGAATAAATTTGGTTCCACTTCACGATTGTGTCTCACATGTTGTTGATTCTTGAAAAAAATGTCAGTTTGTTATCTTTAAGTTTGAAGCCTGAAATGTGGCAAAATGTCAGAAAGTTCTTGGGGGGCCAATACTTTCGCAAGGCACTCTAGGTAGATCAAAGCACTAGCTTTGATTTAGGGTCTTACACTGGCCTTTTTCCTTGTCTTTCTGTCCTATCCTGTTCCTGAGTGTACAAAAGTTGAAATTTGGCCGTGATCTACTTTCCTCAAGGTCAGCATCTCACTTTCATCCCTTTGCCGCCTGAGTAATGTGTTTTTTGTTTCATCTTTCTATCTACAACGGTTGTGAAGATATATGGTGGACAAACAAACAAATGAACAAACAAACAAACAAACAAAGAGCGCATGAACGAATGAACGAATGAATAAACACATGAACACTGATAATTACAATACATCGCCACTTTGAAGCGGGATGTAGTAATCCTCCTCCAGTCCAAACTCTCTCTGGTTTAGTCACACTAAACCAGAGAGCATTATTCACAGAGATGAACACAGAACCTTGCACAAATGTTCCACCTCACACACAGACAGGGACTCAGCTCTAATCCCACCATTAGACTGTATAACATGTCTGGCAGTCAAAGCAGAAATATACCTTTGACTGAGATGCCATTACTTCTGTTAGTCCAACTTTTCAAAACATTTTTCCTCACAGCAGGCCCACCCAGTCCATAATACCAACAGTTTGACATAACCAGTAGCAATAAAGACCAGCAGGACCCAGAAAGATCTAAAGTGGAGTTTGAAGTACATAAATTTGACATATGTGAGAAATGTGTGAACATTAAACATTAGGTCTCTAAGTTTAATCCCTTCAAGTCTTGCTAGACTTTTTAGTGATATTGTACCGGTTCATTTAAGGCCCTCTGGTTCATTTGTTCTGATTCCAAGTTCTGCCTTGTGTTACAAGTAAGTCTGTAGTTTTTAAAAATGCAGGGGTCACTCAGGGCTGTTGAGGTTGATTAAACAAGCAGACAGACGTCTAGATTTCTGCCAGCCATCGGTTGAGGGTGGACACTATCCAGACAAAGACAAAGCAGGCGTTGAATAAACATCTGATGCAGAGAGGAACCTGTATGAGTTGTGGATGCCACCTCCCAGAGGCAACGTGATAGACACTTTTGTTAATGATTTTGTGCTTGTCTTTCATGGACTTCTGTCTCTCAGAATTTTAATTCTTGTGATGGTGAGATGTTGGCTTTGGGGTTGTGATGCCTCTTGTCGCTATACTGCAGTACCGATAAACCAACAGGAGAGGACACCATTGAATGGGTTTTCAGTAAGTTCCCCACATGGCCCTGCAGCCTCCCGATCAGACGCTCCAGTCCAAATCAAACTGTTTTATATATTTTGTAGCAGATGTAATGTCTCATTTCAATTCCAGTGCCTTTATTCAGCTCAACCACACACGTCATTAATATTTACAGATTCATTAGTTTAATTTGGTCCAATGGGAAATGTATTTTTTTATATCATCTTTGACATCTTGAAATAAAGCAGATTTAAACATATTCCCTAAAAACTAAAATCACAGCTACAATCCTTTTCAATAAAACGAGTGATGTTTCACTTTTGCTTCCACCTTTCTTTCCCTACCTTTGTTATTGTGACCTCCTGGCACGCACCAAAGCATCTGTAAATGATAACAGTGCAGTGTTACGCAGTTACATGCATCATATACAACAGGCTGTGGGGCAGAAAATCTAAACTTCCTTGTGCGTTTGGTCCCCATCTGCTCAGTGAACTTATGAGCAGGAAATCGAATAAGTGGTGCAAAAAGCACGCAAACATCCCCGGCTCTTTCATGTGGCCGCTCTCGGTCATTACCCTATCTGTACTGACTGTTAACTGTCTTTACAAAGTTAAAAATTCCTTTCATGTTTCTTTTTTGTCTTAATTTCAGTCAGAACATATGGTTTGCACATCTGGGAGATGCGAAGCATGGTGGCACCCAACCCCCAAACACAGTGCTTCTGTGAAGTGATCCATATATGGTCTTCTTTGTTATTGCTCATAATCACTCATCATTATTACAAACAAGTCTTGTCTTGATTTTCTGATGCGAGTTTGCTGCATAAAGATGCTAAATGATGTGAACTTTCAAGTTTTTAAACAAATATCAGATCTTTAGGGAAAGGAACAAATTTTGCTTATTGAATTCATAGCTCTAAAACATAATGGAAGGGTTAATTTTCACTCTACCCTGAACCTAAGAATGTCATATATCAATAATTCTAGTATATTTACATGACCATGATCAGCACAAACACGATTATGTCTTTATGTGATCAGATCTCTCTGAACGTATCTTAAGAAACGAAAATGATGTTGCATTAATATACAGTGTTGTCAGGGCTGCCAAAGTGCTGCAGCAACAAGTCAGTGAAAAAACAACAACATCGCAGCATGTGCCATGTGACCGCAAATAAACAATCAGATCAAATGTGGAAATATGATAACTGTGTCTCATCTCAGCTCATTTGAGAAATAACCACATTTGATCCTGCATAATAGAAAGAGCATGTTATTAACTGACTGCCAATCTAATGACATCAAAATTAAGTCAAAATTACTAATGTGGAGAACTTTATGTTATTAAATGCCTCTTCAGCTTCCTCTGCTTTCCAGCTACCAGCGCCCTGCTGTGTGTTTTTTGGTGAGGGAGACGGGATTTCATGTCACTGGAGAGACACAAGGAATAGGGGGAGGAAGGCTTTGTGTGGCTTTGAGAGGTTTGCCGGGCCTCTTCATCTCGCTTGGCTCGTAATTACAGAATCATGGGTCAACCACGCATGTAACCACGGCTGCGTTGCACAGTAGCAGATGTGCTCATGACATTATCCAGCGCCAGAGCAAAAGGTAAATAAAAACAGATGCAGCTGGTTGCTGCGGACCCTCGCCAAATTTGCGTACACCCCTAATTGTTCCCATGTGGGCCTGCTGAGATGGAGTAGTAAAAGGGGTGGGGTATGCCCTTTTAAAATATGCCCATGTTTTTCAACGGGAGAAATTTATGAATGGTGCTCCGAGCCTCTGATGGTGGCTTTGGTGGTGTGTGTTTATGTATGTGTTCATGTGTAGGCGTTCAATTTCCGCCATCCCCTCATCATTTTATTATTACTTCAGAGGAAAAGACCCCACCTCAGTCCCCCAGACCTTCACCGACCATCCACTTTTCCTTAAAGGCATACTGGTGCTGTCTTTGTCAAACTGTGCTTGAAAGTGTGTCTGACACTGCACAATGTCAGGGAGGTCCCCAGCTGCAACCAACACAGGGCTTCTGCAGGCCAGATGAGAAACTGTGGAAAAGGCTCGATTTCACAGACATCCTGTCTTTGCTTGATGTTTTATCAGTGAACCCAAACCCAAGATCGAAGGAATATTAATATTGTAGTACTAATAATCTGAATTTACAAGTCAGTGTTTGAAATAATCCTATTGACCCCCTCTATCCCTCTCCCATTCCCTCTCTCGCTTTCTCTCTCTCTAGCTCACACACACACACACACACACACACACACACACACACACACACACACACACACACACACACACACACACACACACACACACACACACACACACACACACAGTCTTAGACGATGAAGCTCGCTGCCAACAGTGCATGCCTCCTCTCTCTCTCATTAACCGCAACTGTCAGATCCTCCAGATGAGGAGCAATTAAACCAGATAATAAACACTCGCCATCAATTCCTGTTTGTTGCTGTTGCTGTTGTTGTTGTTGTTGATGTTGACGAGCCGGGGGCTCCACTCCTGCCACCTTACTGCTAACTAGTACTTGAGTAACACATAAGAGCGGCAAGGGGAGAGTCCTTCATAACACTGAGAAGGCCTCTACTGCAGCATGTATGTACACCAGGACAGATAATAAAAAAGCCCAGTGAATGTTAACAATTAGATCCTAATCAGACACAGCTCACAGAGGCTCCTCTTTTATCCCCAGGCTTCACAGAAAAGGCAAACAAAGCGCCGCAAACTGTCAAGATAAAGCACTACTTAGGATTGGTCATGTCTTAGGGCTTCTTGAAGGGCAGTAATCTCGCCATGCGCTCTTTCTGAGATGATGTGCTGTAAAGACTCCTGTGTTTGCTCTTGTTTTGGAGCGATAAGGCGGTTCCTCATCACGCCTTCATTCTGCTGAGGCTCGTCTCCCCCGGCGTTGAGAAGATGAGAGAGCCCTGGAGGGTTTATTTTTACATTATAGAAGAGACAACAGGATGATGAAAGAAAAAAAGCGAGGAAAATTAAGTGTTTCCTTATTTTGAGGAACTTTGTTGTAAATTGTTAAGTTCCTTTTATTTATTTTTTACTTTGAATGTACCACACAGATTCAGGAGTGCATGAAATCATCTTAAGCTCACAAAACACCTTTCAAAAAAGGGATCTAAACCAATGCCATCACTATCATTCTGCTTTGACAAATCTTGACATCTATGTTACCCACAATACTCAATTGTCAGTGTTTAGGATGAAGATTCAGGTGTATGAATCCAATGGATGCATCGTTCACAGTCTTTGTAAGTTTTTCTTTGCAAACGTCTTCAGCCCCAGTAATTATGACTCAGTTGATTTCTCTGAGGGAGATGCAATGTTATGAATGTAATTTTATATATTTAAAATATTTAAATATGACTCTTGTAGTACCATTCTACAAGACCTTTGAACACACTTCTGCCTTTCATTCGCTGTTGCTTGTGAAGAAAAGCTGTCAAAGGGTTGAACTTGGATTTGTTGTATTGATATAAACTCTACCTGACCTCGCGCATGAGTATGTGCATGTTCACTCTTGATTGTTTACCTTGTTAAAAAAAGGTCCTGGGATGGTTTTCCACTTAAATTTGAGGGCTGGACTGAGTATTCTTAGGAATTTAAAGACAATACCCTTTCTTTCGAAGGCCCTGAAAACATGTATACAGCTGTACAAGGAGTTTCCTGATCCAAAGGCAAAATATGGTGTCAGATATTCCTACTACAAATCAGGATGGCGTGGCCTGGAAAGAAATGCACAAGATGAAACTGTGGCTTGTTCAAAAAAAGCAGAAAAAAAGTGATCCAATTTCCCTTTGCCTGTGGAAAAATGGATGTGGCCTCTTGTTTTGAAAGCATATTTCCCATAAAAACACTCTGAAAACTAAACAAAATTGACAAGAGGTAGATTTATTGTCTTCAACTCTTTTGTCTTCGTCGGCCACTGTTTGTGCCTTTGCCATGGAAACAGCAAGGTTATTTATCTTTACAGCCCTTTTACAATAACGTCCTTTTCCTGACTAAACAACAGAGGAAATATCAGGTCAAGCCTCTTCCCCCCTGTAATGATCACGCCAATTCAGCTCCAGTCCTTCAGACACATTCACACGTGTGCCCACACACAGCCATGCTATCGATGAGAAACATGTAGATTGTGAATATAATATCCGTCTTCCTCGTCAGTGTGTGTTTGAACTTTCAGTAAAGGAAAAGGGAGGATATGGTTTCCTATTTATGACTTGATATCTTCGGGCTGAAACACTAGGTGGAGACAGAGAAAACTGACTGACACCAGTTTGAGATGGGTCTGAAACATTAGAAGTACACTCACAAAGACAGAGCGCTGAATAGATCACTTCTATTTAGAAACAGGGTGCACATTTATGTGTCTTCCTCAGGTTTCTCACAGGTACTTCAGGGTTGAGCGTCTCTCGTGCTGAAATTTGCAAAACATAATGAATTTTCTTTGGTCTGAGAGACGTATTTTTCCTCTTCGCAGGATCATCTAATAATTCACATTTCCCAGATAAAATGTGCTCTGTGCAGTCATCTGCAATCGGCTTGCAAATTCATGTGACTTCAGTACACTCTAGCTGTCTGGTGCTGTCCCCTTTCCTAGGACGGAGGAGAGGAGCAATTACTCCTTTTAAGGAGCTGCTCTCATGAAAGTTGCCGAGAGTGTGTGCACACTGCTCTCCTCAATCCACATAAACAGAGCAGATAACAGAAGAAACTGACAATTTAGATGAGGTGGAATAGGCATAAAAGCATGAGGTGCGCAGAAAGTGCATGTCACAATTAAATTACTTAATGGGTGAGAGTCCCACGACGGATCACATGTAATTTACATCAAGACTCACTGTAATAAAGACTTTGTAAAACTTACATTGAAATTCAATTAGAGTGTTGAATGCATAACCAAAGCCGTGAAAAATGAACTCATTGGGGGTCCTTTTTCATTACTGCCCCGGGGCAAAAGGGACCATTAATTTAATACATTCCATGTTTTTTCACATGAGCATTTTTAAGTTAGTGCACATTTCCAGTCCTAATGTATCTGATACAAAGAGAGAGCCTGCCAAAGACTGCATTATACAAGCAGCAAAAGAACCACCCTCCCGCTACCCCTCACCAGTTGTTACCTTGAGTAGTCTGACCACTTTCAATCAGTCAGGCTTGAAAAACGACCCAGCCTTAAAAACAAAACAACAAAAGAAGAAATTATGATATTGTTTTTATTTGATTCATAGTACGGTGAATATTCCTGCACCACGGCACAGAGGTGCGCGCCGTGCCACTGAGTTGGACTGTTCTACAGTTAGACAACACATCTTAATTAAGACGATACTGATTTATCTTGGAACGGCAGATCTACACGTTTCAGTCAACCACAAAGCCAAAACAAAGCAGGGACCCCTTCACATGGTCCATCCTTAAGAGGAATGCTAATTAAAAGACGATTTCATTAACTGTTCCAGCTTGGTAAATATAAGTTTACTAGGGGTCAATAGACTTTACAACACATAATGATTTGTAATATAATTACTGTGCAAAGGGAGCCATGAAAATGCCTTCAAAATAAAGCAAAGCTGTTTGTTGGTCCAACAATGAGGAACCATGTCAGACAGGTTTGCACAGTTCAGAGGGCAGGTTGTGTTAGTTGGTATCAACTTGATGCACCGATAGTTTATCAACCACTTTTGCACTTTTGCATGGCAGCGATACATACAGCTGCTGTTTGGTGAGCGCCTGGGGAGCCACAGCAAAGAACAGACTCCAAGACTTTTTTCAATCTTGCAAACAGGTAAGATCATCACAACCCAGATAATATAGTTTGTAAAGCTGTTCCTCTACCTTGGCTTAAATGTTGAAATCTCTATTAAATATATTTCAGTCTGCATTCCCGACATTGCAGATTTGTAAAGATTTAACTTTCTCTACATGTTCATATCTGTATTTAGATTTTCCTAATTAGACTCTGGTTTCAATTGTTCATGCTATGGTTTGCAAAATATTTTTTTTCTCCTCTTGGTTTTTCCACTTCCGTACACCCAGACTGCTAATGCAATCAGCCCATGGAGCAATGCCTCATGCAGTCAACAATTCCTTTAATGAATTGATGCAAACAGCAGAGCTCTAAGTGATAATTCATAAACACATATTCTTTAGGATGAAGATGCGGGTGACACTGAAGCCAGTCTGGGTGAGTCTCCGTGAAGCAGTGAAAAAAACATCTATTATTCATTGAAAAACTGTGAATGTTAGTGCGTCTTTTCCTTGTTTCAGCATGCATTTTTCCATTTGTCTTGTGATGCTAAATTTTTAACGTTTTCCCCGCATTGCATTGATGTTGCATGTAATTAGTGACTTCACAGTAAAATCCTATCTGACACCACAGTGTTTTGAAATTAGAATCCTTCAGATAGGGGAAACTCAGCTGGGAGAATGGGGCGAGCAGAAGTATGAGAGGAGCTTAAATATTATATGCACTTGCCCTGGAAAAAAAGTGACAAAATCATTTGAATTAACAGAAAAGATGAGAAAGCTAATTGAATTCTCTTGCTTTATTTATATAGCTCATGATGCTTTCAGGAGCAGGATGGGCCCTCTGCAAACACGACACTGTATCCTACGTGGAAAAAGGCAGGAAACGCTGAAGTGCATATTTGATTTATTTATTTTCACCCAGACGGATACTCAGGGCTTTATACAGATTTTGCCATTTGGAGGTTGAAATAATGGATGGGGCGCTCATCCATTTTTAATTCCTCCATGTTGTGTGAAGGGTAAACATGCTGTTTGAGATGTCTTTTCTCTGCTGAACTGTGTTTTCTCATTATGAGCCTGTGTATAGGGAGCAAAAAGTAGTCACGAAAGTGCTTAAAATGTATTGCAACAAGTTGTTGATGGCGTCTTTCCAATAATGCTTATTCCCAAAAGCCACTTATTTCTGTGGAGCAAAAAAACCCCTACTCCATAGGTGCTGCTTGTCGCATTACATATATGAGTCCAAATTCAATGAGGTTGTGATTTCCTTTTTATTAATTTGCAATGTTCAGTGATCTGAGAAAAGTGATCTTTGTTGACAGACCAGCTACTCATGGGAAGCCCTTCTACAAATAATGTAGCGCAACAGCTCAGTTTGGACCCAGACACCAGCCCACAGATCCACTGATAATTTGGAATCATTTTTAATAAGTAGTAATTACACAGAGGGTCTGATTGTGCTCTGCAGCTCTTGAAAATGAAATATGTTACATTGGGGCCTGATGGTAAAGGATATTGCTTGCCGTTCATACATAATTGAGTGATCTTGAATGTCAAACCAGTGGGAGAAAATGCAACAGAAGCAACAGTACACCTCACCACAAAGCTACACAGCATCCTCTCCACTTTGAGCCAGCCAGCACAGAGGAACATGTGTTATGTGGTGTACCAAAGTGCCCGAAGGAGGTGTACATTGACAGGTTTTGTATTTGAAAGTGCTTTCCCAAATTGACACTCTTTAAGTAGCTCACGCCTTTAATCTTCATGTATTGTAAAAAAAACAACAACAACACCTCTTCTTTTAAGGACCCAAACCATGTTTAAATTATGTTTCTTGCCTTTAAGAAGCTTTTAAATGAGCTGAAAAATATGTTTTTCACATTTAAATCAGAGGAGGCTTAAATGATGATAGATGTAAAAGGCTAATGTCTTTTGTCTTACTCTTCCGGTCGGCTTCTCTCTGACAGAGGGTGGAGGTCTGGCAGGAGGAGGAAAGTTGTGTGCAAGCAGATAACCTGACTTTGTTAGTGAATGAAATACAAATGGAGCTTGAGGATGGAAAGCTTTTTATTTCCTCATCCTTGTTATAGATAAATGATTTGCTGTCTTCGCAGCACAAAGCCATCTTTATATTTTTGATGTTTTCGTGTTTAATGTGTTGCATATCTCATACGGTCCATCTTTATGCTCTGCCTTTTTCCATTTTCTTTTAAAGCTCAAATGCAGTTATTGATGCTCTGCCTCTAGTACATTATGCATTATTTGTTAGTAAGTACCGTTTTTGCATATTGACGGTAACAAGAAAATGCACGTATGGAAATTCTAATATAAATTGACTTATATGTATAGGTTTAGACTCTGCTCACTAAGCTCTTCTGCAAATAATATATAGTTGTTCTTGATGCTAATCCTGAGGAACAGTCTTAAAGATCGTTGCCTCAAAGGGGAGGAAAGAAACAACCCAGTCCTTTAGCTTTTAAACACTTTTATCTTATACTACACAAATGACAGATTGAGTCTCTTTCTAAGGCTTTTACGCCTTGTTTCAAGAAGAGGGGGAAGAGATGCATGAGGAGACGAAGGGTGATATTGATAAGGATGGAAGGTGCAGAGGAGGGTACTCCGGTGTAATGCAGCTTTATGATGCCCTTTTTCATTTAGCTTGAATGGTTTTTATGATTCCATTTCTTGGGTGAACAGGGATGAAAGAGAACTAAGAGGTTGAAACAGACACTCAGGACACATCAGCGCCATTGAAAAACTTTGCCGTCCTCATTGGCAACACAGCAAAACCACCGTACTCTAGATAAATAACGTCAATCATGGAGTGCTTAAAATTATTTTCAGGCAAAAATGAGACATTTTGGGTGCAAAAAGAAAACAGGTACTCTTTGTTTAACCTGACTGACAATAAGCTGCTATTGCTGCTCTTTTCACCCCTCATTAACAATTTCCAAATTTTGGTTAAGCTACACAGCGATGACCTTATTATCAGATTTTATTGATCAAGGAAAAAAAATCCCTTTTTGTCAAGTAATCACATTCAACACAGCAGAGTCAAGTTCTAAGGCCTAAACAATGTTTTATTTTCTTCTGAGGAGTATTTCTGCATTCATAATTCCTTTTAAACAAATGCACAAGGAAGAAAGAAAGAAAGAAAGACTTTTATTTTTGAAAAAACACTTTAATCACATTCAAACATTTTACAATTTTACATTAGTTTCACCTTTGGCTGTAAGTCCAAAGGTGAAACAATTCAGTGAAATAAATCCTCCTGTCATTTTTAAACTCACTTTATTTCTTTACAATCTAAATCTCTCTTTCTGCACATTTCATGACACATCTGTCCATCTAATGCTTGTGCGGATAATTCAGTCTAAAGCATTCTTCCTCAATTTCCTGTTGTCAGACAAAGTGTGCTGGAGTTTCCTCTTCCTCTACACATTTGCTTGGTGTTAGCTCTCTGACACGAACATTTCAGTGTCGGCCCATTGCAGGCCATGCTTCTGAAGTGTTTGTCAGTTCATGAACTTCTGATTACTTGTGTGGATATGAATTGACTAAATACACAGTAAAGAGTTGTCCTTCAATTCAAAATGTGTATTATTTCTCAAAGAACAGGCTGTATTATACCATGTCTAATGAGCACATGGGTGTAACTGGACAGCAGCCTCTGGTACTTGCTCATTGATACACACTGTCACATCATTTACCCACCTAATGCGGAAATTGTAATGTTACACTCAAGATCGGATAAAGTCCTTTGACTCTGAACGTAAGCAGACCTCCTCCAGAAACAGAGACCTGCAGAGGTTCTTAAAACGTATTAGAGGAATGCTTTGGATAGACGACTTCCTTGATCCTTACTTACTCATCTCCGCTCTGTGATCCCAATAACGATACTGGCATTTGAAGCATCCTCTTCCCATGAGCAGGGCATCGTTTTTCTGTCTCTCAATAAGGTTTGTGGTTTTATCCTTTGTGTCTAAAGCACATAAAGGCTTTATAAGGGTACTTACAGACAGACTTGAGCAGAATCAGGCTTTTCGAATCTGTTTAAATGATTTTAAAGGCGGGGCAGAAGGCTATGATTCTCTGATTTATTGCTTCCCCCTCTTACTTTAGATTGATGTTTTGCTTTTCTATGCCTTCCTGCTTTTATGGTGTCATCTTGTGTCCAGATTTGTGGCTCCTCCAATAAAGAGCCTTTTAACTTTGCTCACATTTCAATAAAAAAACAAAGACGAGGGAAATCCATTATAATTTAACAGTATTCCTGCACATATGACAAAAGATATGTGATATGAATGGGAAAATGTGAAATTTCTGTACACTTAGAGACACAAATCCATTTAAAAATAAAAAGAAATTGATATTTTATTACCGGCAGTATCTTTATAATTCTCCTTGAGGCTTCAGCAAGCGACAGCCAATCACATGATATTGCGTGCTGCAGCATTAAGACAAGAAAATCCTCTGAACCACTGTGTCCTTGTGTCATAAGTGTCACATTGGACTGTTGACTAAACAAAGACATGGCCTGGAAACACAAAGAAGTTAGAAGGACAGGTTAGGCAAAACGAGAGACATGAATTTTAATTAAATGTTACACAGTCCAACTCCCAGGCCTTAATCCAAGTAGGCTTACTGCGAAGATCTCATTTAGGACAAACAAGATGACTGCATCTTTCTCTAACTATCACCCACAGCCAAGGAGCGCCCTGTGATACACGACTGTAAAATGACTGATGTTTGTAAAAAGTGACATTTCTGCCTGGTAAGCACTTCTGGAGGGACGACGAGTTTTTATGTGCGGGTTCATAAACTCCCAGACTAATGCACCCTGACACACTGTTTTGATATCATTACAGCATTATGCTCATCCTTTTTTGAGTGAAAAAATGCAAGTACTTAGAAAGTCGAAATTCATAAATAAATTTATGTCAAACTGCACTTAATATTGATTTTGTTAGTGTACAGATTCAATAATAAGGTAGCGAGTGCATGAATATTTAAATATAATCTTCATTTCTGCATCTCCTAATGGCCTTTTCTCCTCTACACTCAATTTAAACACAATTTGGAAACTATAATGTATTGAAAATGATTGGAATTCAGCAATAAATCATTGCTAGGATACTGTGCCTTTTATAAGATAGTCCAATATTAGTCTCCTGGGGGATCCGCACAATTAGATTTCTGTTTTTTTAACCGAGCAATTATCATTCCAACTATTGTTTCATCAGAAATTGTTGTCTCCCCTTTTCCAATTTCCATGCAGAAATGAAGGAAAGCCTATATGGACTGCAAGCTAACCAGAGACGTCAAAGGTCAAATTACATGCAGTGAGTAAAACCACATAGTATGCAAATGATCCTCACAACGTTACTTTGTTTTCGCTGTTTGCTGGAAACTCAGCCACCTGCGTAAAGTCAGTTATTGTTAACAACTAATGGATAAAAGCAAAAGAAGAGTGATGCGCCGTTCGAGGCAGCCGTCCAAGCTAGCGTAAATGAATGAACAAAACCCTCTAATAGGCATGTGGAGCCACAGCGTGCGATCCATATGATGGCTATCAATAATTCATTCTTGGCTTTGGCCTTTTGGGAGACATTAATGTAATATGAAGAGCAGTCAGGCCAAATGGTTTGCAAATCCTTTTTAAGTAGCATACATGGTATCGTTTACCTTATTTCTGCACAAGTAGCAACTTTATAGTGAGTCTAACTGTTTTAGATAAGCACATAGAAAGGCAATTGTGTTCCACTTTGTTTGAAAAATGAGAGGCTGGATGGGAATATCAAACCAGTTCTGTAAATTCTAATAATCCTTTTATGGGTGTAATGTGACAAAAAATAAAATGGCTCATTGTGAAGAATTAGGTAGTAATCATAAAAATCATAAAGCAACAGCACATATGCAATTTTAAAATTAAAATAATAGTAAAAATGTAGAATTTTGTATGAAATTCATTTCTAAACTCATGAGACTGGAATGAAATGTTCCTCATGTGGGCTTCAAGCTCTCATATTTACAGCTGCTAACAGTTGAAATCTCCTCAGTAAGTGTCGCTGCCCCACAAAGTGCGGTTCTGGTTCCTCACTCACAATTTGCTGAGCTTCGGCATTAATAATTGGCATTTTGATTTGTCCCCATATTTGGAGGAGCATATGGGTGTGATTTGTTTGGCTTGCTTTCACACAGAGAAACACAAACAGCCAATTAAGCCAATATGATTTAAGTCAACTGAGGATGAGGAGACTTTCATCATGAGCCAAGTGGAAGGATTGTTTTGGGGGTTGTTTTCTCCACAAAACTGTTGTCTGGGACGGCAAGCTTCTCCGGCCCAGTAGGAGTTATCATCCCTGGACATCGGCACAGAGTGTATATACACAGTGGACTTAAAGCAAATTGAGTCCTCTGCTCGGTGATTAGTCCACACACACCATATTATGTAAAAGTGGCCCAGCATCAGAAGCTAATGGCCTCCCTGTCTGTGTAAGTTATGGATGTAGCCTTTTGTGTGACAGGGTCGCACATAAAGGCCCTTCTTTTTAATTCACAGTCACCCATGGTCAGGCTAAATGGCTGACAGTGGAATTGGAGGCCCACTTTTACTCCAGAACACATGCTTTGTTTCAAAAATGGTTACTGACACTGATTAAAAATAATTTTCTGCAAGATTTCTGCAAATGTAAATATTTGAAATTTTCTGTGTAAAACATTTTCTGAAAATGTGTTTCAGAATACTGAAAAGACAGCAAAACTGCATGTACGGCTGATGTCGTTTAACAGTTTAAAGGACTTTTCACGGCAGTCTCGGCAGAAACACTGAGCTTGTATTTCTCTGCTCTGTATGTTTTTCATTTGCTTTCAAATTAAAGATGGGTACATTAAACTTTATGGCTGCTTGGATAAATTATAGGAAGATTGAAAAGATATCTGCAGTAAATTAAGTAAGTTTGTGTTGGTTATAGAAACAACAAAAACACACTAATAACGGAAGAATCTGGCTGTTTGAAAATGTGCCGTGCAAAGTGGTGCTCCACGTAAATCTGACAAGTAATATCTCTAATTCAGTTCTCATAACATTGAAGCTATAAAAGCTTGGCCTGGCAGCCTCTCATGTTAATTGTGTCTGTGCTTTAAAACAAAGCTTGTTTTCTGCAGCCTAACACTGATTACAAAATGTTGCAGAATCCTGATCTGTGCATTTCTGAGCAGCACTTCATTTTTTTCCCCCTTGAGTAGATTATTAAAAATTGATAATTCTTTGTAATAGCTTCATTTCTGTCGGTTTTCATATTTTAATCCTGTTTTGAAGAAAACATGATACATTAATCAACTATGACAGAACATACTCTTAATGTAATCATGCAAGGAAATATGAATTGCAAATGCCCCAGCTCCCCTCTCCTCCAACTGCCATTAATGTTACAAAATAAAATAATCATGACCATTTTAAATAGAAATCAACGACATGGAATAAGACGGAATATTTTAGAATTGGGTTTGTGTGAAATGGCAAAATGCAGAGGCTTTACATCAAAGCCAGCAGCAGTAATGCTGTGAACAAGCGCCGGCGCTTTGGGACAGCGACTCAAGACAAATGTGAGGCGACGCATGCTTCGCCAGGCCCCATTTCCTCGCTGATAGAGAAGGAACACAAGTTTTCCCTGTCAAGAACAAAGATTCTTCTTAGCTGAGATGATTCTTGACTAATGGTACATCAACACTTCCTCCATCCTTGCTGACCAGATAGACGGGTGGAACGCTGGAGATCTGCCTGTGCAAGAATGAACTGTAGAGATTATGTCTCTATGCTCACAAGGGGCGTTTAAGAAATGTGAGACAAAGATATTAAAGATTTGAAAAAATAACAAAAAGCCTTCAATAGAAAAAAAAGCAAACAAACAACCGAGACCCTTGAATTCCTGAGAGCTGGAAATTGGTGTTGTGATGACATCCGGCAATTAACGTAATACATTATGAACTAGGCGCCACTATAGATCTGTCCAGGATTGCATTTATGGACTAAAATATCTCATCAGCATTTGGAGTTAGAAGTTTTCCTTAAAGAGATTGGGACTGAGCATTCCAGAGACATTCGCTTGAAATGGAGAGGCACCTTTCAAAACAAGTCAATATTCAGCACAGAAGAAAGAGGTCCTAATTAGATTCATTTGCCTCTTGGATCAATGTTTTCCTAGGGATGTGAGTTATAAAGTCAGAGTGGAGCATAAATAATCAAAAACAAATAAAGATGTGTGTTTGGAGAAATATGGCTGATAGTGCCCATAAAATTTCAACCGACATGGAAAAGCAGAATGAATATTTAAAGATGGGAAGGAAAGAAAATTGCTCAGGTAGAAAAACGTCAGTTTCTAAAAAGGTCTGACCTTGGCCGGCAGAGTGGAGGAATCCTTTAGAGGGTACCTTGGCCATACTTAGGGAAAAGTAGATAATTTGTTAATGTCACGCACTTGTTGGAAATGGCAGATAAATGGATTTCAGCCATTATTTTCCAGCCTAAGTGAAGTGAAGGAGGAAACGTTGCGGAGAGGACAAACCCAGTTATGACTGATAAGTGTCTAAAAGCTAATGAAGGCTGGCTAGGCCAAGGTCAATGGCTGCTAGTGAGATGCTATGTGCTGCTCCGTTGTCCTGCCGCTTAAATATAGAGGAAATATACATTGAGCTTTTAACACCTTGAAACATAGAAGAGACTAGTATATGAAATATGGGCATGTAATGGCTTTTTAATGACGGCCTCCCAGCCCACTATTCTGGCCTGAGATTGGAAATCGGAGGTGAACCTTGATATCACTGTGCTAAGTGCTTGTAATGCACCGTAACTTCTGGCCATCCTGTTGAGTGAGACAGTTCAGGCCAGGAGATAAATGCCCCTGTGCTGGACAGGGCCTCTGCTGGTAGTAGGACACTGCACTCCCGGTGATCCCAGCTGGAGTCACTCCGTGGTTGAACACAGTGACGACATGTTCAGCGCTGACATATCCAGTCATATCCAGACCTTTCAATGGAATGGCTTTATTGCTTTTAATGGCGGGTAATTATAATGATCTTTATATATCTTTATAATAATTTGGATTCAATTGAAACAAGAAATTGAACTCAAAATGTACATCTCACATGATTATAAAAGTCACATTCTTTGGCATGTGAAAAAGTGTGCTTTATCAAATAATTGCTCCAGTTTTCCCCACATGAAAGTTCAATAAACACTTTAAAGACCATTTATTTTATTGAAATTTTCACCATCCATAAATCTACAAATGTGTTTCGTTTTAAAACTTTATTTGCTGCAGCTGCCTCCATGGTCACCAAACGGAGTTCCAACTTCACACTAACATCACGCTGGTGTAATCCGTATAATTTGTAAATTAGGTAGGACCGTTGTTATGTAAAATGCTCTTTGGAAAATTAAAGATCAGTTCGTCCGTGTCCATAAGATGGAATGTTTGGCTTCTTGAAATCTCAAACTTAAGCCAGAGGATTGTGAAAGCTGTTTGAATCATCACCAATATGCGCAATAATAAAACCAAACATCATCCACAGAAAATAGCAACAAAAAACAGATTTAACAGTGTAGTTAGACTAAAATTTTCATCACTACTCAATGTCATGCTTTTTTCTTGTCGTTGTAGCAGTATTACCCCACTTTTTGCCAAAATAATCAGTAGGCAGAGAGAAAGTAGAGGTTACTTTGAATGCTGCTAGTGTGGTTTGGGTTTTAGCTGACCCTTGGCTGGACTATCGGTTTTGACTCCCATAATCCAATCAGTTGGGTGAATAATTACAAAACAATAACACCGGTGCAACATCATCTTGGCTACATCCTGCAGAGTGGCTTCCCTTCCGCCACTTGTGTGCTTAATGTCCTCTAAAGACCCATATTACACCCCAATTAGATGGCACTCTTGTTTCCTTACATCAAGGGCTTGACTCTACTGGCTTGTCACCCTCCCTTGGCCTAATCAATTTCATTACTCCAGTTACAGCCACGGCCCCGGGAAAGCTGTGCCCTTAAACTTCAGCTCCTGCTTCAATCGATCAATAGCCTGCGTCCCAGCCAAGGTTCCATTTAAAGTTCATTTATTTCAAGCCATCATATAAAACAAGACAGAGCATCGATGCAGCCCCACTTTGTTTTATTTGACTGAGGATTTCCACCATGACACTCAAATCTGCTCCATTTTATTCCCAAAGCTGTTCTGGGATCATGGAACAGGTATAGGTTCATAATACCAAGCTTTTCCTTCCGGTCTTTTCCTCTGAGTGCTTTGTGTCACATGTGCATTTCTGTTCTGCACTGTCATACAGACATAAGATTCGAAGCCATAGCACGACGTAAAGGCGTGTTTCCTATATGATAATCATACACTTTCCATAAGTTGCGTTTCAGTCGAGTTGGAACAGAAACAATTTAAACTTTTTTCCCCCAGGATGCAAACACTCAGCAACAAGTGTATGTGTGAGTTTCTGTTAATAACTGCACACAAAATTTCACAGAATCTACCTTCCACACATTTCCTTATTCACAGTTCCCCATGGATCCTGAAAGTGTAACATCTTTTATTATCACCAGCTAATTAATGTCAATGATTAATGAAGTAAAGCTAGGTAAGGCTCCTCCATTACATACTTTATTTGTGAATTCTATAGAGATGCTGATATTTGGTGCACAATTATATGCAGAATTAAGATCCTTAAATATTCATAAGAGCTATATAGAAGATTATCATCATTGTGAAAGGCTGCATCTTCAGGCCTTCATTAACCAGACAACTTCATTATCACTCACAGCTTGACAAATCAGTGGCCTGGTTTTGGAAATCTAATGAATATAATTTGCTTTGGATATTGTGAATAAGGTCTCAATTGTTACAACCCGCAACACAATTTACATGAAAGTACCCCCGACATTGTTTGAAGTGGGGCGTTTTACTTATTTTACCGTTCGGCATGTTTAACAGTGTTTCACCACTTATAGTAGAAAAAACTGAATATGAGTATTTTGTGTGTTCCACAGATTTACTCTGAACTGTTCGAATTAAGATCAGAAGTTGTGTGGTGGTGTCACAATAAAACTCAAATGACACGTCCTCTTTGACCGAATTCCCTGCCTCCCACTGGGCTCCTAATGTCATCACTGGACCTGGAGAGAGCGCTTGGTTCTTGCTTCTCCAGTGTCCTGCCTCACTCCCGTGGCAGCATAAACCTTGAATTGTTGTGATGGTTGTTAACATATTGTAGATAATTTATTATACTGTACTGTTGTTAATATCATTGTATTGATACTGCTAATAGTTGCATGTTACTGACTGATTAGCTCAGTCCAATGGGTCTTGGGCTGCGGTGCCCTTTAGCAAGGCACCGGACCCTACAAGTTGCAGTGGGCAGCTCCCCAAGTAGGAGCTGCTTATTGCTCTACCTCCGATTATCCGCATGCCTAAAGGCCACAAAGGTGTGTGTGTGTGTGTGTGCGCGTGTGTGTATGTGTGTGTGTATGTGTGTGTGTATGTGTGTGTGTGATTGGAAAAGTGATTAGAGTGATTGGAAAAGCATAATTTCCCCAAAAGGATTATTACATGATTGATTATTATTATTAATAATAATTTTATCAATTATTCTTTTGTGAAATAACGTATTCAGGCACATGACCTGATCTGTGCGTACTTATAGAGTCATCTATAGACAGTTGAGTAGGGATGAGCGAGTACACCACTATCTGTATCTGTATCTGTTCAACCAACTAGATTATCTGTATCCGTATCTGTACTCGGAATGGGGGGCTTAAACCGGAAGTGGGTGCGGTTTGACCGCACCCACTTCACTACATTATTTTAAGTCTAAAATTGATATGGATTGATCAGAAAACTGATCACTTAAAAACTGAGCCTCGAGATTGAGATTCAAATCAATGTTTCTGATCACAAAAGTAAGAGAACTATTTACAGAACAAGTTTTTTTTATGAAACTGAGTCAGAAAACGAAAATTCTTAAGTCCATTCTTAAGACTATTTACCGAAGAGCCTCAGAAATGAGATTCAACGCTTCTGATCACAATAATAAAGGAACTATATATATAGAACGAGTAAACACAAAATGCATTAATGAAGTGCATGTAATAGGAAATTATCAACAACGAAGTATGCATGAACAAGAATTGTCGTACTTAACAAAACTTTTAATGTTTTTCCTCTTTTTCAGTTTAATTTTTTTTTATAATCAAACTGGGTTTTTTTGTCAATTATTTATTTTTAGCACATAATGTTCTTGCCATTTTTTTGTCACATAAAGTTAAATAATGTTGATTGCGGTGACTGAGTTTGTGTGTGTGTCTGTGTTTGTGTGTGTGTATGCGCGCTATGTCTCAGTTAAAATATTTATAAAGTATAGAATTATTAATTTAAACAGAGTTTAGAACAAACAGGTAAAAAAAAAGATGGTTAAATGCACTGTGTACGTGCAACAAAAAAACAACAAAAAAGTTCACCAGGTCACCAAACACCGAAATAGAGGCAAGCTGAAGAAAACCTAAGAAGAAAGACGTAAGGAACAGTGGAGCCACCAACAGAGATCAGTAAATGTCTGCGTGTGCCGGAGAGTGGGACAGGGACAAACTCCGCTCTAACTGCAGTCTGCAGGGAGGGGCGGGAAGTATGTGTGACTGACCAATCACAGAGCGTGAAAACAGTCAGGATTATTTTCCTTCAGTCCGATCAAGAGTATTAACGGGTTCTATTCGTATCGTACTCCTATTCGTCAAAAATGCGTTATCCGTTACGGATACTCGTATGAAACGAGTATCCGGCTCAACCCTACAAATGAGTATTAAATTAAAGGGTTCTACGTGAAAACGCATACGGGTGGGTGACCTCAGAATATCTGGGGTTTTAATAACGACTCACTGAGCTTTCAGAGGGATGGTTCACGTTGACTGGAACTAGTTGATTTACGCTGTGGTTGTTCTGACCACTTTGACGGAGAGCGCTGGATTCAGTAGCACATTTGGATTTAAATAAAAAAAAAAAAAAAGGTACAATGAGCATGTGGGCTTTGCCACACATGGCAAACCCTACTGGAGTAGGTCTTGGCAGAGAGAGGCCCATCTCTGGGACTTATTTCTTCCAAGCTGGCCCAAATGAAAGCATCTTGTTTTAATCAGGGAGTTCTGGCTGCGATCGCTGCAGTGGGAGCTGTGAGGACTTGGCAGTTGGTTGCAATTCAGACTGTGGCACTTGTACAAAATACACAAATATTTCCACGGTAATTATGTGTCAAGTTAAACAAGCAATTGAGGGCTCAAGCTGAATGTGTTGGGAAGGAGTACTAAGTGAAAGAGCACGGTTTGTTACTTGGATGCAGGGGATTGAGTGAGACCCCCAACAAAACAAATTAGGCCATCAGACTTGAAAGGCTTTAGGATATTCTTTGGCAAACACAGAAAGCCACTTTGTAATTTTAACTACTTAGTGGACCAAGCAATATCATGTGGTGTTGCCACATCTCGTTCCAGCTGGGGAAAGCGCTTTCACAGGATCGGCTTCCATCACTGAGCGCATGGCCAGCAGGACTAAGTAACTGTGAGATCATTGACTTGTGCTTTTTTGTGGTTACTGGTTTCTGCAATTCTAAATTGACACCAGTAATTAAAAACTGAAATGTGATCACTGTCTGCTCACGGTTTAACTAAAGTTGTTAGAAAAGGTGGAAATTCAGATTGCAGGATTGTCAGCTCAAACAGGAGAAGAAAGCAGAGCGGCTTCTGTTTCAGCTGCACAGGCCTGTGGGTTTAAGACAATACGGATTTTTTTCAATGGGTCCAATATGCTTCAACAATGTTAGTCACTTCAATACCTACGTATATATTTAAAAAAATGAGGAAAATCTTAAATATATCACACTTTTTATGCAAATGACAATTTCAGGTATGGCATTCTTAGGGCAAACATAATTTTTAAACTCTTAAACCATCTATGAATAAAACTTCTCTGCTGAGATGATGAAAAATACTTAATTACCCTCTTGGACCAGCAATAAAAACTACCCATTTGTTTTACAATCGCAACATATTTCACTAAAATTTCAATATAAATATTTCTAAATCTAATGAACCAAGGAGATCATTGTGATAATGAACTGTCTGTTAGTTCTGTTATCCACACTCTGTGTCTTGCTGTGTTGTTTTAAGTCAATGGGAACCCCCCCCCCCCCACAAATCAGTGTGACATTTATTTCACCTGCCTGCAAAAGTCTTTGCTGTCACTTTCTCTCACTGTCTTCACCACAACCTTCTAGCATAAAGAAACTCTCCACACATTCAGAGGATCACAGCATCCTTCTATTAAATCATTGTCACTTCACTCAGCAGAAAGACAATCAGCCTTGTTCCAGTGCCATCCTGGATGACATCTATCAGCTATCAATAGGCTGCAGAAGGAGAATTTTTTCTAGGTGTTTGAAAAATTCTTAAGATTGATTAAAATATTCCAACAATAATTGTTTTGATATATCATTTGATAGGAAACAGAAAAAAAATAGAAACTGGAAACTTATTTAGACTTGAAGTTCTATATCTATTTGATCAGTTGTCAAAATAGTTGCTGATTTTTCCACATAGATCAATTACTTGAGTAAAGAGGTTGGATTTTATCTTTGCTTTTTTTAAATATAAGCTAGGTAGTAATATCCAAATAAATTATAGAAACATATGGAAGCCCTAAGTGGTAACAGACAAATTTGAATTACGGTTAATGGCAGGTAATATTTTTCTAAGCTTTTACAGTTTTGGCGGGGCCTTTCTGTTTTTCTACTTTTATTACCTCTTGAACACTAGCCGTATGTCCCCAATTCTTGTAACATCACTGAATCGGTTACTCAACCCTCACTTTTCCTTCAGGAGATTTCTACCACAAGTGTGATAAATGTTAATGCGGCAAATCAGAAAACAGAAATTGCAGATTAAATTTCAGGCCGTTTCTTATGTTTTCACATCAGTTGAATGCATGTGCTAAACTACAATCACAGAATAATACCTAAAAACAAAAACCCATTACACCATCAAGCTGTAACAAGCATCTTTTTCTGTGGCTTTCTCATGCTAAATGAGAAAGACATAAAAATTAAACATGGAGTAAGAAAGTAAGAAAGCGGTGATTGATAAATTCATATAGCGCTCTCCGCCCCGGCCTGGGCTCCAGTCGCCAGCATGAAGCCATTCTTGTTTAACACAATTCAAACCAAATATAGCTTAAAATTAATATTTATGAAGACTGTCTTCCTACAACAAAACCCCTGCATCTCAGGCCTTGATGCGATGCGCGGCTGACTTCATCGGATGAGCTTCTCACAGTGGTATCACGGTGACACTCTCATTACACCCAATCCAATATAAACCCCTCTCACTTCTCTCTTCACTTTATAGAACCAGCACGCAGAAATGACACCACGTCCCTGAAAAAAAATATGCTCATTATCAAAGCTAGCTAACACTAGATCTCCACATGTCTATTGTTGTTACTCTTACCTCTGCAGTGACACGGGATTCGTCAAAATATTAGCTTCGACTCGAATCCTACCTCTGTACACTTTTCTTCCTGCTTTGACATGATTAAATCACCTTCTGAAGTTTTCTGACACTGTTGTTCAGCCAGGCTGAGCCATCTTAGACCACAACAGTTCAAACTACATTTTCAAAGGGAAGATGAAAATGAAGAGAGGATCACTGGAGACTGTTCACAATTATCACATACAGACATTCTCCTTCCCTAGAAGCACCTCAATGTGCTGCTCCTGGTTTGAAGTTTTCCTGTGGTAATTTTCTTACTTACAAATGAAGAAATTTAATTGTTTCAGATTTCTACTGTTTTCTGTACCTCATTTGTGAACTGTTGTGGGAATTGAGAAATAAAGTAAACAGTTGGGCTCAGATTCCATTGCTTATTTAAATGCTCACATTGTCTGTGCCAAAACTGTGATTTCCCTCCTCACTCTGCTACACACAAAGCTCACTTTCCCAGATGCCTCCTACAGATGGTGATAAAAGGTATTTGCTTTTGAAGGCGTTGTCTTGGGTTTTTGTGTAACTCCATTATTTAGAATGTCCTTGGGTGAATGTCTATTGTTATGAATTTTGAGACAACTTCCTGGTTCCTGGTGGTGTGGCACAGGAAGGGTGTGCCCCCTGGATATCTGTCTGTGCAATGCAAAATCAAAAGTTCTTTCAAAAAGTGAGATGAGAATGAGAGCAGTCTTTTAGCAGCAGACCTGTTCTTTTCACTCCTGCATCGCTGAGGACCTGCAGGTTTACACCCTAACCAAACACTGCAGCTGCTTATTGGGCTGATTGACACACTTCTAACCAAAGAGTGGGATTATCTCCTCCAATCACCCAGGATTTGGTTTGAAATTAGTCTCACAGATACAGTGGGACATTTCTCACAAGCAGATGTAAGCAGTTTTAAAACCTGCTGACTTACTTTCAACCTCACCATGCTGTTTGAACTCAAAGCAGGGCCTTCCTCACATCGTCTTTCTCCAATATTTCCTTCCTCTTATTTCATTGGAAAGACAAGGCAAACGAATGAAACAAACAAACAAAAAAATTCAGACAATTAATTAGACAAAAAATTTAGTTTGGAAGTTTGGAAACAGCTTCTACCAACTGGGTACCAATAAGATCTTATTTATTAGGTAGACTGCTAAACAAAGTCTGTATGGAACACCACGTAGGTCTGACTGTCTGAGAAAGTGTCTTTAAGCCTGACTGACCAAGTCACAGATTACACTCTGATTTTTGAGAGAAGACAGTTGATTTACCAAATGATGTGGAATTAAAGGGATATTTCACTAATTATTTACAGGAAGTGTGCTTAACATGATATTCTTAAGAAGAAGAAAAAAAAAAAAAGATGATAAACCTTGTATGCAGAAACGTCTCATCTTGTAAGCTCCTTCTAGCAACACGTCCTGTCTAACCACCGTGTGTCCTGTTCTGTTCCAGACCCACTGCAGTACTGATCCAGCCTTAAACACCGTCTCCGTCCATAACCCGCGGGGCAGCGGCTGGTCAGGTGTTCGCTGAGCCGCAGCGGAGCTCTGCTACTGGAGCGCGCCAGTGGGAGGCGCTTTAGCCGTGTTGTATTCAGGCTCCCCGTTCGCAGGCGACGTTTCCCCCCTCAGACAGAGAAAACTTTCTTGACATACACTTATTTTATTTTTTATACTTTTATTTCACACATTAAATGTAAACAGATTACTTATTTTTTTTCCTCCATTGCTTTGGATGTAGCTAAAGATAAAAACATAAGATATTGTCTGTGTTTGCTTACATCTATTATCTATAAAGCGGCGCAAAAGGACATCATATAGTTCTCCAAAGGATTGTGCACGTAAATGCAACTCAGAGCTCTAAATAAATTAAGTCTTTTTTATTTTTATAAAACAATTGTCTTACTTTGTATGCGAGATTCTTACTGTGACAGAAAAAAAAAAAAGCTTCATAAATTGTACTGTAAAGTTAACTAAAAACAAAAACACGGAGGCATGATTCAAGAGCCAAACGTCCATTCATCCAATTAAAAGAGTCGGAGCAGCTGCTGATGGATGGCCAGCGTGTCAAGGTACCGTTTCTCAGATTTCACTTTGTTTGAACGACGACAATCAGGCGCCTCGATCCACTGCTCGTCAATATCGTTAATAACAAAGGACAATATCCTCGTGTAACATCGACTTGAAGTCGGATATTTCTCCGGATATGCTCAGTTCTGCAGAAGCAAACGCAGAAATGCAAAATATGGCCCGGTGGGCTGAGGGAAGATAAGGGACTACTCGCACCAAAAGGAGACTCTCTCAGGACTCCTGTCATTTAGCTCGATCATAGGGGACCCGCTGCAAACAGCAGGGAGGAGAGAAAATCACTGGATGCAAACGATCTGCTGCTCTCTTCTTGTTGGGTATTAAACACTTTATAGAAAATTAAACCTTTCACAGGTAGCAGTAAAAGACCTGGGTGCATCTGTCTTTTCCTGGCTTTAATAAGGCATTGGTATCCAAACAATGCTGGGATAATGCATTTAAATACAAGTCCTATTATTTTTATTGTTATTTTGCATTTTCTCATTTCCTGCTTCGCATCTTTGGCTACCAGATGTGTCTCCACGTTGAAGAATTATTTCTCCTCCCCAGAGTCAAATAAATGCAATCAATATGAGTATTGCTCTCAGGCCTTGAAATATTACATTAATGTTCCATGTGGTGACATTTTAGCCGGAATTTTAAAATACATCATGAAGGCTCAAATTAATATTTATCAGCAAGAGGCTTTTATGCTTTGCAAAACAGTGTTAGCGTGAACTCCAATAATCTTGTCTTCTAAGAAGGGAAATGGTGTCTGTGAACAGGCACAAGCAGACAGGTTTGAGATTTGATAAGCCAACCAGATGTCTCATTTTGCTCTAATTTCAGATGATGTCAAAAAAATGAAAACAATAACAAAGGAAATCTCTGGATAATTGTATATTTTGTAGTTATATCCCGAGGCTCATTAGCAAATATTTTAATTTCACTGGCTTTTTTCCCCACTTTTTCAAGTTTTTATTTCCTGGTAACTGTTAGTCTGCCTCATGTGATTTAAGTATGTGTGTGTGTGTGTGTGTGTGTGTGTGTGTGTGTGTGTGTGTGTGTGTGTGTGTGTGTGTGTGTAGGGGGGGGTTGCATTGATATGATTATTTATTCAGGCATGTTAAACAATTTGTCCTTACTATCTGATCTGCTGATCAGAGCAAAAAAGGATAAGAAATTCAAAAAAGATCGATTTCTCAATACGTACTTGAACTCACCATGTAAGGGTACAGAGCCACCTAACAGGGCAGTATGTGTTTATGCTCACACACGCCTAGTGTATAGGTGGTTGTGTTATTTTTTTTCTTCACAGTCACTGCACAAATTGCAAGCAAAGCTTCTGAAGATTTATCCACTCTGTTTAAAAAAAATTGCTATGCATCCATCGCCATAGGGAACAGCATTCTATAACTTATAGATCAGTATCATTGAGCCCCAAATTTATGCTACCATTGATCCAGCAAGGAAAATATGAAACGAATTGCGGTTGTTATTTGATGACCTACAGGTCAAGGAGATTTTAACATTGGTATTATTGAGCATGGCATCTGTCGTTTTTCACCTGGGCCGCTGCCCTCTTCACTTTGCCTGCTCATCACTGCCAAAATGAAAAACAAAAAAACAAAAACACATCTTTCTCTTCTGTTCCAGACCTAAAATCTAAAGCTTGACATAATTCTGTAAAGCACGTTATAGTGAAAAATCTGAGTTTGTTTTTTCAGAATTTAAAATTGATAAATGGTGCAAAAGCTTTGTAATACATCAATAGGCCATTAGGGGTGAGTGTCAGTTCATGACCTAAGGTAGAAATAGTTCAGATAAATCGACATTATTGAATGGCAGCCATTGTCTGTAGTCATGTGGTCTGGAGTGTTTTCCTGGGGAAGAAACCCTCCTGTTGTCAGTTTCATGCACCAAATTTCCATGATTTTCTCTTGTTACCGGCTCAGGTGACCAATGTAGCCGAAAGAGGGCACAAGCCAGTGTCATATTGTGCCAGTCCCAAGCCTGGATAAATACAGAGGGTTGTGTCAGTTGTGTCATCCGAAGTAAAACTTTTGGCATATCAAACATGCTAATCAAATCTATGACTTCTATACCCTATCGGTCGACGCCCGGGTTAACAATGACTGCCATCAGGGCTGTTCACCTACAGGGTGCCGGTGGAAATTGGACTACTGTTGGTCGAAGAAGGACAGGAGGAAAGTGTGTTCGTAGGAAGAGAGAGAAGCGTACACAAGGATTGAGTTTTGCTAATACTGTAGTACAATACATAAACCAAACAAACTTACTTTTAAAGATTTTATCAATAACAATGTCATAACTGTTTCAGTAAAAAGGAAAAAACAGGAAAATTTCATATTGTTATCGAAATGTTACAGCCTGTTGTCATTCTTACAAAAACAGTTTAAGAAATAAAGAAAGATGTAAGTCAGTCCCCCCCCCCTTTTTTTTTTTTAAATTAGCTTTGCCTTTAATTCATATATTCTCCATGTGGACACTGCACCAAGCTGACAAAACCTTCTCAACATGCTTAGAAAAAATTTCTAAGCTGCATTTTGTCTGGGGTACTAACATTTAGCCATGCCTCACCCAAGGAAAAAGTCCATGGGTGACAAATGTTTGGATTTTTGCTGGTTTTACGCTCAGCTTCTTCATCTTTTTCCGTACTGTCCACAGTAACACCTGTCTCTTTTCATTACCTTCTGTTTTTTATTCAGGAAAGCACTCATTGTCACTTGCGTTCTCTCCAACTTTTGCATCTTTTTCTTAGGCATGGTGATAATTTGAGACTAATTCGTTGCTCTCTTACTGCAGTGTGTAAAATGAGCAGACCTCGTGTTGCCATTTGGTCGACTTTATTCATTTATTCATTCATTGTCACAACCGCTTCATCCCTCTATCCCAGCTGGCTCCGGGTGTGAGGCAGCGGAAACTCCGGACGCAACGCCAGTGCACTGCGGAGCCACACATAGATGCAAACACGCACCCACACACTCACACCTATGGTGAATTTGGGAACGGCCAATTAACCTGACGCATGTGTTTTTGGAGGTTGGAGGAATTCTGGGAAACACGGAGAGAACCCGAGCAGACACGGGGAGAACATGAAAACTCCACACAGGGCAGGACGTGAACCCAGAACAGCCTTGCTGTGTGGCGAGTGGCGACACTGCTACTCACTACACCACTGTGTCGCCCCTGGTCGATTTTAATAAGGCTGACTCAAGCAGATGAGTCTCGTGACGAAAAACTCGCGCAACATCAGAACACAATGGTGGTTTACGGGTTCGAAATTTAAGTGGAGTGGAGCTTGCGTCCCAGGGACGCACGTTGTCTGATGATCGTGTGTCCCTGTCAAAAAATGTGCATCAAAGACACAAGAATGCAAGCAAACGAGAACACTGGAGATGTGCAGTTGTAGCAACTACAGAGGAATAAAGCTGATGAGCCATACAATGAAGTTATTGGTAAGAGTAGTTGAAGCTAGACTAAGGACAAAGTGAGCATTTGTGAGCAGCAGTATGGTTTCATGCCAAAAAAGAGTACTACAGATGCAGTATTTGCTTTGAGGATGTTGACAGAGAAGTACATAGAAGGCCAGAGGGAGCTGCATTGTGTTTTTGTAGATCTGGAGAAAGCTAATGACAGGGTGCCCAGAGAAGAACTGTGGTATTGTATGAGGAACTCTGGAGTGGCAGAGACCTATGTTAGAGCGGTGCAGGACATGTATGAGGACTGTAAGACAGTGGTGAGGTGTGCTGTAGATGTGACAGAGGAGTTTAGGGATCAGCTCTGAGGCCCTTCTTGTTCGCTATGGTGATGGACAGGCTGACAGACGGGGTTAAACAGGAATCTCCATGGACTCTGATGTTTGCAGATGACATTGTGATCTGTAGTGAGAGCAGGGAACAGGTGGAGGAGAAGCTAGAGAGATGGAGGTTTGTCCTGGAAAGGAGAGGAATGAAGGTTAGCCGCAGTAAGACGCATGTGTGTGAATAAGAGGGACCCAAGTGGAAGAGTGAGGTCACAGGGAGAAGAAATCAAGAAGGTGGATTTTAAGTACTTAGGGTCAACAGTCCAGAGCAATGGAGAGTGTGGAAACGAGGTGAAGAAGCGTGTACAGGCAGGATGGAATGGGTCGAGAAAAGTGTCAGGTGGATGTATGAGTAGAATATTTTCAGCTAAAATGAAAGGTGTACAAAACTGTGGTGAGACCAGCGATGTTGTTTGGTCTAGAGACAGTGTCACTGAGGAAAAGACAGGAGGCAGAGCTGGAGGTAGCAGAGATGAAGATGCTGAGGTTCTCTCTGGGAGTGACCAGGAAGGATAGGATCAGGAATGAGTACATCAGAGGGACAGCACATGTTAGAGGTTTTGGAGATAAAGTCAGAGAGGCCAGACTGAGATGGTTTGGACATGTCCAGAGGAGAGATAGTGAATATATTGGTAGAAGGATGCTGAGTTTTGAACTGCCAGGCAGGAGGCCTAGAGGAAGACCAAAGAGGAGGTTTATGGATGTAGTGAAAGAGGACATGAAGGTAGTTGGTGTGACAGAAAAGGATGTAGAAGACAGGGTTAGATGGAGGCAATCGATTCACTGTGGCGACTCCTGAAGGGAAAAGCTGAAAGGAGAAGACCGGCTCAAGAAATCAGCAGAGAAGGCCTCTGACTTTGTTGCATCCTAGAGAAAAGACACCAGCTCCTGCAGATCTCACCAATTCGGCTTTCTTATGTTTCCACTCATTTGTTCAGTCTGCTGTCTCTGGCAGGAAGTTCTTTTGAATTGCTGCATGAATCTTTTAAATCACAAGCCTCTTGACATGTTGTGATGAAGTCATTTTTCATCAAGCCCAAACAGTTTTTGGGACTCAGAGAACTGACTCTTCTCATTAAGAGTTTGCTGTGGACTTCATGGAAATGCTCCTCAAATGCCTAAGTGGCTGTTTTTGATCTATGAAGATCATCTCATGAATCTCTGCACCACATTTTATCAATTCGGGGAGAACTGTTTTCACAGTGTAAGACCACCCGGGGTTAGTGCTGTCATCCTGTGATGCTCCTTTGCCACATATCTTTAATTTCACTTTAATTGTTGCCTTCCTCATTTTGATATAACAGTATTTTCTTTTGCCTGAGTCATAAAGAACGAATAAGCTAAACTAAATAACAATACACAAATATTTGGAGTATACATTACCTAGATAGAATGTATGGCAACACCAATATGTAGCTGACAGATTCTTACTACACTATCTGAGTTTTGCTAAATTTGGCCTAAAAAAGATTTGACTGATCTGTCGACACCACCATGGTGACATCACAGTAGTATGTGCTATGCCCTGGCTAAAATGATGAGAACCTTTTTACCTTTTATTTACCTGAAACAAACACGCAAAGAAGTCAAACGTTCCCCATAATCAAAAACTGCACAATCACGAAACAGGAGCCCTATAAATACGATGCGTCAAATGTTACAGATGGTATTTAGTTTGATTTTATGAAGGCATGGCAGTATAGACCTCTAATGTTAAAGAAATTAATCTTAAAATAAAAACAGTGTACAGGCTTCCTTTGCCTTCAAACAGTGATGTTTATATGACCCATATATTAAAGGTATTATACCCCCATTATTTAATATTAATGGAACAGATTGTTGATCAAGTTTTCACAGAGGAGTTAACATGACACAGCTGGTGTGAGGAACAGATTCGGCGCTATCCTTGAGTGTGATTTTCAGTCAAATACTCAGACAGTGGCAGAGCATCACCGCTCTGCCTCCAAGCTCAGAG
The DNA here is from genome assembly GCF_040054535.1 of Antennarius striatus. NCBI lineage: Eukaryota > Metazoa > Chordata > Actinopteri > Lophiiformes > Antennariidae > Antennarius > Antennarius striatus. The sequence goes on along the minus strand of NC_090777.1, from coordinate 18,296,547 downwards.
CTGAATGAGCCAGGTGTTGCGGTAACTGACTTCCCCTGTGGCCCACTGATGAAGAACATCTGGAGTGCTTCTGTTCCGCCACTTCTTTCCTGTCCCCAATATGACCAGGCGATGTAGCTAACAGTGCGATGCATGTCAGCACATGGTTCCAAGGTCCCCAGATAGGGTATGAGATGCTCCGATATTCAGACCTGACAGGGCTGCCCCATTGACACGCTGTGCACTTTTTCCATATGTGTGACTTGTACTGGTTTGAAAAGGGGCAGAACCCTGTCAGAGAGTTTATGTCTTTGACTGCTCCTGTAACTCTTACAGGCCTGAGAGCTGACAGACAATAATAATGTAAGAGGAGAAGCCAAGGTAAACTGATAAATTATGATATCAGCCTTCAAAGAAAATAAATTAGCTCACACAAACGTAAAATACATAAAATTTTTGCTTGGTTTTAGTTTAAAACTTATTGATTTATATCTGTGTGTGTGTGTGTGTGTGTGTGTGTGTGTGTGTGTGTGTGTGTGTGTGTGTGTGTGTGTTATGGTGCATTTCAATGACCTGTTGCAGACTTTATTCAATATATCTAATGTTAGTCCACCATCAGTCCTGAGAGGTTGTTTGCAGTCATATTTTTCAACTGTGATTAAATTGCAACAAACTCTATGGTAGCTTCCCATGCTGTACTTTCAAAAGATTGTCACTATATCCATTTTGACTACCTGCATTTACAGCATGATTAATAGCCAAGAATAAAAGTGTAAAGCAAACAAAGTAATGCAGTAAAGCAGCTTTCCTTTTACAATGCTGCAGTCCGGTGTGACTACATGGATCTTAAATCATCAGGAGAGTTCTCTGGACCTTACTGCAAAGGTAGTTTGTGAATTTAAATTTCATACAGAGACTAAGCCGAACATCTACGGCAGAAATCTTAAATCCTAGTTTTGCCAGTTTTAAAATGACGAGTAAAAATCAACGTGTTTTGTAACACAAATTCTAGCCTTTTCTTACCAGGAAAAGGTGATTATTTTTCAAACATAAGTTAATGTAATATCTATCTCTATTCATGATTCCTTTCAGTTCCGGATGTTCAGATATATGTATGTTAACATCCTTTACTGTGTTTGCAGGGACAATGAGTTCTCAGGTTGTTTTTGTCCTTCTCTGCACTTGACAGCTCTAGATATAAAAGAGTTAAATCTGCTGGAACCTTGCCCTGCTGGCCAATTGAATGGCAAGCACAGTGATCCGAAACACCCTCTGCAGAAATAAAACAATATATAGAAATGTGCAATACAGGGATTTAATTTTCCCACCACCATCCATTTATATAATACATGAAATGAACCTCAAATTAATTTGCGCCGAGGCTCTAAAGTAACAATGTAATCTCAGTGTTATAGCACAGTTGCAAATGGATTTCTGTCTCTTGTAATTTTACAAGAAGCACTCTAGGGGTCACCTTAAAAGATGTCGCTATTTTTTAAAAGCCAAAACTATCCCGTGGCCTGTCAGCAAAGAGAATCTCTACAATGCAATCTGTTTTGTGCCATCGATTTGTCTGGTATTGCACCTTGTCACATGGTCTGCCTGTTAGGTTTGCTGGTATTGGCAGAGATGACTAATATTATACCCAGATGTCTGTAATAAAGTGGAGTATCTGCTTACTTGTGCGCATTCTAGTACTCAAAGCTTCCTGACCGGTGCAGAATGACTTGAACTTTGCTAAATGTTAAAAGAACAGCATTACATCACACAGCGGCTCAGGAATGATGGAGAAACGGGCTCAGCAGAATATGATGATCCTAACATTACCACCCTTTCAGTAAAGAGTCTGAAACTGATTTCTGAAAGAGTTTTGCTGGATTATAATGACCCCGATACTGAATTCATTTTTATATTTATTCTCTTTATAGGGTGTAAACTAGGTAAAGGTTGAAAAGCATATTCTAAGAGGTTAAACATTGACACCCATCTATTAATCTCTAATGAAGGACAAAAATGTTGTCTACTTTCATGTTTCAAAAGGGCACATCTGACACTTCTCAAGCTGCACCTGTCATGTACAGTAATCAGTCTCTTCAGAGCTCTCCCCCACAGCCATAATCTATTCCTCTTTAAACTTCAAATACATTCAGTGTTTCCAGAACTTTTCAAACGTCACATGAGCCCACCCAGATATCTCCTGCACCATAACTCAGTACCTAAATTTAGGTGATGTATTAAGACGCCTCCCATCCGGACCCCGATGATGACTTTTGCCTTTTTTTGGGAGCAAAGCATAGCATTTGGTGGAGGATGTCCTTATGTAGTGTTTAGTTTCATAACTACCACAAAAACCAGTGAAGGTCGCCCAGGACACACAGTGTGACATGATTTAAAGAGTGTTATTAACAAGCGCAGCCGTTGAGCACAATGCTGCCAGAAAATACAGTTGACCCACACACAGACAGACAAAAAACAGTCCTTTTATTGCTTTTAATGTAAGATTTAATTTTACTGTTAAATGTTATTGCTTGCATTGTAGACCTCATTAATGTCATGATAACAACACCATAAATGACACATTTAGATTTTCCTTTGTGAAGAAATGACTGGGTTTTTTTTTTTGTCCTTTGACCTAAACGACCTACAAGTCCTTTGATCAGATGGCTTGTTAATTTCCTCATTTCAGAGTTATATGGATTTTCCAGTTGCTGCTGCGTTCATAAACAGGCATTTCATACGACCCTGCCTCGCTCTTTGTGTGTCAGCGTTTTCTCTGAAGGAGGAATTTAGAGCTCAGAAAGTTTATAAATAAGCCTTCTATCAAGTTGCAGAACAGGTGTGACCCCCGTGTCCTAAAACTGAACACTTTCAGTCGCCACTGCAACAGGTCAAGATAGGAGGACACGCTGCTCCGATCGCCTGTTGGTGCAGAATGCTCACCTCTGCATCTTACAAGATATAAGGAAACATCTTCTTTTTTTTTTTTTTTACACGTTCTCTAAATGATCACAAATTGTTAAATGAAACCAGTTTAACAGAAGCAGCTGTAGTGAGGACAGTCATGCCAAGTTCTGTCCCTGTCAGGGGAGTTTGAGGTATTCAATGAAGCTTTCAAGGATAAACACCATATCAGGTAATATAGTGTGTACCAATAGCACTCAGCATGACAAACTAAAAAGAACGCAGCTAGTCCCTTTGGTGATTCAACAAAATGCAATAGGAGGAGGATTGAAGAGCTTTCCAGGGTTGTGAAGGACCAACACGTCACCTCCAAGTTGAGCAAGCACTTATTTACAGTTGCAACAGATCCCACTGTTGCTCAAGCTGTAAACAGGCAAGAGAAGTTACAATGGAATTCAGATTGCATTTGGGGAAGAATTACTAAAATAAAGCAGGCAATGTGACAATAACCCCCAGGGTGATTTACACGATGTACATGATGTACTTTATTAAAAAAAACCAAACAGCTACAGTTATCAGATTTTTTAAGAAAGTTGCAAAAATGTAACTTGAGTGCATGTGTGCCTGTTTGCATCAACGATAAACAAGAGAAAGCTGCTTATTTCTCTTTATTTCTTATAGAAAAAATTAAAACAAAAATAAACAATTCAACTGTAACATATTTTGTCGGACCTTTCTCAAGCTTGGGTTTGGGTATAAACAGAAAAACAGACTTTGGAAGGAGACCCCAGACCTCCAGGGAATAATTATGGTCAATCATAAGTTTACCACAGAGTGAGACAGAGCAACGACATCAGAGGTGATTGCTCAAATATGATCTAAAAAAAGACACTCAGTCATGTGTGACTGATGTGCTTTACTCTTTAAACCTCGAAAGGTTATCAGTCACAAGCTTAATAGTAATGCACCATATTAGTGTCAATGCTTTTTCATTGAAGTGTGATGCTCAGTAAGAGGAAACAGGTTGTGCTGTACATTCAGTACAGTAACAACTATAAAACCAGTTTTTCAGCATTTTTTCCTCTGAAACATCTCCAGGGAAGCAACACATGTTCACTTTCACAATATTTTAAAGTTATATTGAGTTTACAGAAACACTTAGCAGATGGTGGGTGTAAGAACAGTGGAGAAATTGGAGAAGATGTGTAATGGTGGGTAAAATGTGCTCCTTCATGTCACTGCCATGTCCTTAAATGTCCCACCCCGTCCCCTGTCAACCGAGAGCAGTTTCAGAATTAGGTGCAGGTGAGCCAAGAATGAAAGCAGGCTGGATTACTTTACATTATTTCAATCAATTATTCAAATGTCCCCACTGCTTTCATGATGGCTTGACGAGGCGAGTCCAATAATGATCCTTCCCTGTACGTACACGCTCGCCAACATACTCAGTCATTTACAAATTCTCAGCTAAGCTTGAAAATATTGGACGCACAGGCTCAAAAAGAAATGACAAAATGTCCGTTCTCAGCCTTTCAGACTGGGCCCAGCTGTTGACAATGTCTTTGTCAAGTAGACTCGATTGAGGTGAGCACCAGTGCATACTCTGTTAGTCAAACAACAGGAACAGGGTACCTTTTGTCCCAGACTGCGACTTTAAAGCGTGTCAAAAGCTAATAAATATTTTAGAATTAGGTGTGTGATAGGGGCAGGCCCACTCTATCAGGCGTCTGCTCTGTTTACTCTCCCAGGGAAACAGGTGTAGCCACATGAAGGAGAATTTCATTTCAAAAATAGCATTTAACATTTTACCCCTCCTGGAGGTCTTCTCTGAGAGAAATTCTCATGTAATCATACACCATGGTTACTGAAAACTTCTGAAGTTGATCCACTGAGACATATGGTGTCTTAGGGAGAGGAGGAGCCGCAGGGGCCTGTGGGACGAAAATAGGATGTTTCAGTGTTTGGTTTGTGAATATTTGCAGCATGAAATGACATGCTTTGCTATTTCATAATGCAGGTCTAACAAATAATACTTAGAAACATTTCCCATTACATTTAAAGACATAGCAGATAAGTATGAAGCATCTGCTGTATGAATACTTGGAAGCAGTGTGCAAAACGAGAAAAAACAATCAGAACTTTACAATGTCCTTTACTCAGGATCTTTGATTACAATATCATAACATCTTGGACATCCTCCTGCGGTGGCTTAGTGGAGAGCGAGCCTGTTTATTTTCATCATTAGGGGAGTGTGCTGTCTCCTGAACATCCAGGTCGAGCTCACACTCCCTCCGAGCCCTTGCATCTTATTTTTGAGTTTTTCCATTCGCGTCTTCAAATGCTGCCTGCAACATAATGAGAGATGTGGCAATTAATTTTCTTTTAATCAAGGTCGAAATGAAGTAAATTGGTGCAGCTTGGCGAGCCCTCATTTTCTATTTTTGCAGTGATGCAAAACAAATACGATAAAATTATGGCCCTCCTCACCTTTTGTAATTAGAAAGCATGAATGATCAGAGGGAGATGATATGTGCTATACATCCCTCCGACTGTGCATCTCCCCAGAGATCAGATTTCAGCTCTTTTGAAACAGATGACCATGTTTCCTTTCCAGTGTTGTCCTTATTTTTCTGTTCTTTCCCCTCTCTGCTGGAGTTACAGACAGCGAACGTGGCTCAACATGACATTGAATGCAATGCTGTTGTATACCTCTCAAATCTTATTAAAGACCACAGCTGTGAAAGACCTTGCTGACTCACACATTTCTATTAACTGTGTTTGTTTCAGTAGCCCATCAAACTGATTACAACATTATTAAAATTAGATTTTACCTGTGCATCTTATCATCACCATCTGCTCTGGTGACCGTTTTGATTTTAGTTCAGACATAAATTCAGATTCTGTCACGATTTTTCCGTCAACAACTCTTTCTTGTTGTCATTTCACACGGTGAACTTCGAGCATGGGATATCTTTTCATTGCTATTTTGGATTTTTAAAAAAATATCTGATTATGAGAATATACTTGCAACACTACGGTTTTCATTAGGGAGAGACACCTGAATGAACAATTGAGGTTGAATTTTTCTGCTATGTATACAAGAACACAACTTTAAAAGAAAATATCTGACCTCTTTCTTTGAGGTCATGAGAAACTCATGCTTACACCTGAAGTTTGACAAAAGCCTCATTCACCAGCTGAAGCGCTCCGGCTCTTGCCCTCTGCTGCTCATGTGCTGCGTACATCTGTCAGGCCAAGTGTGTCTCTGTGAGGCCTCAAACACAAGGTGTACACAGTGTTGAAATACACTGGAAAAATATATACAGAGGCTTGAATGCACATTAGCTCTAAGTCAGCACAGCGAGGTGGGTATGGCGACAGCTGTCAAATCTTTTCCTTGCCCCCACTCCCCCCTCAACAGCCACCATCACTTTTCAAAAATGCTCCATGTTTACCATACATAGGCAGCTGCCAACACTGTTAACTTCCATAAGACAGCCACCTGCTCAAGGACATTTGTACATGTCTTTATTTAATTAAGGTGAATGCCAGTTCATTGGTCCACTCATGCAATGTGACTGAAAATATGTCAACCTTGATAACACTCCTGCCAGTGGATGGGTTGGAGGCTGGTGGAGAGTGTGCGTTTTCGTCGCTAATTATAATGTTTGAAAAATGGTTGATGATCACAAGGCATGTAGTGAAAATCTGACAAAACTGTGATGAAAATGCTATAAATCATACCAATGTTTAACTCACCGATTTTAGTGTGAAACTGCATCTTGTTTTGATGGATCAAGTACATGTAAAAGGTGCTTTTGGACAAACAGTACTGCTTTGGGAATTTCCATTTGTGCAGATGAACAAACCCTGAAATCTCTGACAACTTTTTCTGTTTTTTAAAAAAATTTTTATTGTTTGTTCTTAAAAAAAATAAGTGCTTAGAATTAGATTGCTATCTTAAAACAATCTACAAAATCATAATGAAGAACACACTGTGGCAACTTTAAAGGCAACTCTGAAAGCTGAGGTTGAATTTGCATCAGATGTTTAGTGAGTCTTTCCCAAAGTCAAAGTCTGACATATTGGAAAATGTCCTTTCTGAAATCAAACGACAAGTGTGTCACACATAAGAGTATAAATGTCAGGCCAGGACATGTTTAGACCAGCTGCTGTGTGTAACCCCTTAAATTCCTTATAAAACCCCATTATCCGTTAAATCTCTTTTCCAAATTAGGAAAAAAAATAGAAGCATTATGGCTTTAGTCATGTGTCTGAGCTATTTCTTGGTCAACAGCTGCTGCACACAATGTCCAAAGAAATCCTGACTTCTTCTAGTGGAGTGGTTGTCCTGGTGACTTGCTTTCATGGTAACAAGACAAATCATACAAATAACACAATTTTTATGTTTTTTTTTTTTTTTTAACACAGAGTAAGTATAGTTTCCCCTCTCTAGACTTGTTGGTGCTAAAAAAGATACTGACCTTCTATTTTCACTGTAGGTATATTTCTAAAAAAAAATGAACCACTGTGTTCAAGGACATAGCAACAGAGCTAGTCACCCATATCATATGTGGGTCTTTATAATGTCAAGTGTACTTCTATTATATCCCTTCAGTATAAATACACTGCATGTTACAAACTTCTGGGGCAGTGAATCATAGTTCTTTCAGGATTCAATGAACCCTTTAGTTTAACCAAACTGTACATCTTTTCTAACCTTGGGCCGCCATGTGATTAGCTTTTAATGTTTTATAATTAGTAGCATCAATGGCAAGGGAGTCAGCAGGGCAGAGGTGGGGTGGGTACGCCCTTGAGAGCAGGCCTTATGAATCAACGGCCAGCGATAAATGGACTGGATCATTACTGAATCAAGTGATCTGCCGATTAATCTATTGATTTTCTAGTCTTTCTTACTTCTTTATTATTCTGTATCACAGTATTGCAACATCAGGAGGAACCCACTGATGGATGGGATGCTTGGATCTCTGCAGTGACGGTGGGGGGTTTGCTCCTGATTATAGTATGTACAGCACAACATATTCCAGGATATTGAGCATAAAATATACACAATGTCATACAGGTGCATAAGGTTAGCTTTTTAAAAATGTTATCTATCACTGAAAATCTTGACTATATAGAGGATTAATGTTTTTGAGTGAGCCAATATTTTAAGTAGCAGGACACTTGATGGATCATTTGCTGTTGGTCCTCATCACTATTGAATATAAAGTATGTACTGTAACAAATAGCCATGGATATGAAGTGATGGCTAAGAACTGTGAACAAGACCATTAATGCAAACAGTTTTTTTTAAAGTTCATTATTAAAGACTCACGAGTAGCTGTCGTTAAAGGACAATCATTCATGGAATGGTCAAAATACCATTTAGGTTAAATGTTATTGTCCAGAATAAAACAGGCTAATCCAGGCTTTCTGTTAACTGATCAAAATACTTGAATCCTAAACCACACAAGGAAGTGATTAAAGTACTATCTACCTTGTTAGTTGACTTTGCTATTGATCCTCTTGATTCTTTATTATGTACAACAGGACACACCACAAAACTGCTAATTGGCAATAATCTGTTTGTCAATAGTTTAGAAGACTGCAGAATTTAGATAAGGAAAGTTCAGGTTTAAAATACATTATCAGAGCCCCTCTATTCCTATGGGTCCTGCTCCTGGGATACCTTCAAGGAGTCTCATGCTCAGAATATTTTACAGTAAATTATTGATGTATCGTAGCTGGTAGGGGAGGTGAGACTGAGGGAAAACAAAGACAGGAGGTGACATTAGTGTTCTGTCAATAGGAAGGTAAACTTTAAATTGACTCTGGAACACACCGCAAAAAGTAACTAATCATGAGGCTTAAGCCACGTATGTAAAAATAAAAATTTCTGAGATCTTGTACATGTTTTGCATTTAAAAAACCCCCTGATATTCATTGACTATAACTGTGGGTCACCTAAGCTACCATCAGTTCTGAGAGTTTTAACATCCTTCAGCTATTTGTTTTGGCCACATGACCCTCACTATCAGTGTTACTGCTCTTTCTAAATCCATTGTGTTTATTTTTACAGTGCTTCTGACCAATTGCATTGAGAAGCGATGGTAGAAGCGGTGTTGCTAGCAAAGCCATTGTTGGTATGGAACGCTAAGTACATATGTGCTTTTAAATTATTTATAAAAATGTTTAACTTATCTTTGTCGTGAATTAACGCTAAATCACAAAATATAAATGAAATCTGATGTGGTGATACTGTTATAATCAATTAATTTTTATCCACTCTTTAGTCTCGTAGCGACACCTATCCTCCAGTTCGCTGCACAATGTGTCAGCACTACAGAAAGGTCCGCTGAAACCAATATTGCTCTAGTATAGGGGAACAAACAATCTGGCTTTGTATTTCTTTAAACCAATGACAAATGTCTTGGGTGGAGTTAAACGCAGGATGCAGCGATGGCGCCTCTGTGTCATGGGAGAATTTTTACATGTGGAGAAAAAAAGAGCTGGCATTAAAATGGCTTAAATTCCTGCGAAAAAGCCAAACTGAGGCCTGTTCACATGATGCATGTGTTTGACAAAACTTGCCGTTTTCAGTGTGAAGACTGATCACTCTGACTTTGTTGTTCTTTTATGTAGTGATGGAGACTTTGAATGGTAACATGTGGAAAGCAGAAAGAATTCCTACTAAAATAGTTAACCAATGGCAGGCTCAAACAAACAGCTTACTTCCTGTGAGTCAGACTGTGAAATAGAGTTTGACATCTAATAATTATGTTTTGTATGGTCCAGCTTTTGTATAAAAAAAAAAAAAATCCAATGTTCATACAGTTTTAAATAAAAAAGTTAAGTTTGACCGTTCCATCTGAAATAATGACTCCTCTGTTGAAATGACTTTTTTTGGTTAAAATTGTGCTACTTTTACGTTATACTGTATCACTGAAAATTAAGACTGCTTTATTTTTTATGCTTTATGTCATGATTTCATAAATGAATTTCTATTTTTGTAAATAAATGCACAATACAACATTCTGCTTTTTGTGTTGGATGTGCGTATTTTGTTGTCTACATTTTTTGTGGTATTTTGTTATGAAAGAATAAAAACATAAACCATGTTCTATGTAGCACTTTTCATTTTTTTTATCAGCATTAATCTCATTGCTTTGGTTATGCAGAACAATAACGGAAAAATAAATTTTGCACCATTTCACACCTGCCCATTAATCTGAGATGCCACAAAACACTTGACAAAGGTAATAACAAAAATAATTAAATAATAATTACAAATAATAAAATAGATGGTCAGTTAGATGGAAAGGCCTTACTATACTTATTTCATTGGTCATGTGCTCCAGTATTGCTCTGCTGTTGAGCAGTAAAGGCTCATATTGTTCCATAATGTCAGAGCACCCTAAACACAAAGGCTGAAGCACGCAGCTTTCAGTCTGTGTCTGCACATTTAGCAATCCATGTATCTATGGGAAACAACAATCGGGGTTGAGGTACAACAGTGGAACTATATAAAGTTTTTTTGTTGATAAAATATATATGCTAATGGCAACAACAGATTATATGAGAATGGAGAGGTGATGCCATCCATCCATTTTCTTGTAGAAGAGATGATCGTAATTGTCTCATCTGCAACTGCTTGTCCACCTTGCCGGTCACGGAGCTGCTGGAGCCTATCCCAGCTGGCTGCGGATAAATGGCAAGGTACACCCTGGATAATACACCAGCTTATCTCGTAGCAGGCATGAAAACACAAAATAACAACCAAAATTGGTTGTGTTTTGTAAATTTAATGCTAACAATATTGCACAATAACGTCACTGTCCTGAAAGATTTCTGTTTGCACTTGTCCATTTGGTCCAGTGCAGAAAAAGTGCACAACTACAGATGAAAACAACGAGCATGAGCAGTCCATCCATTTTGATACATCTAAAAATAAGTAGGAATGCATATATCTTCAAAGTTGAGCATAAATGATGTTTCCTGTGCTAGTGGTAGAAAACTGTCCATCCTTCTCCACCACCTCAGAAAAAGTGTAATATTGAATGGAAAACAGGTGACTTCATACTCTTTAGGTTTATTCTATGCGGAAATTAACTTATGATTAAAATAATTTAATACAAAATAAATAAAATACTGTTCCGTAACAAAAAATAAAAAAAAAGAGAGCCTACAAACTTTTTAAACTGTAGTTATCTCCTGAGATGAAGCGGACCGTGGAAATCCGGTCCAGGTTTTCCTAACAACACCTGCCAACCGATAAATTCAATTAAGCGCTCCTCTTCCCACTCGGAGCCGGTCTCCAGGGCAGATCTTCCGGACGACTTTAAGAAATTAGAAAATGCTACAATAAAACGTAAAAAACTGAAAAAAAAAAATGTGGCAACTTTAATGAGGAAAGCTCTCAGCTACTCACCGTAAACACACTCGTCCTTTAGTTGGAAGTCAGCGAAACGCAGCGAAGTACCGCAGGTAAGACTTTTCCTCTCAAGTAACTCTACTTATTTCATTTCCAGTCAAAGCGACACCAAAGTGACGGTCGCCGCATCAGTGACACTAATCGAGCATCACTAAGCAATTCTAAGCAGAAAAGAAATGACACTAAAGGACAGAGACTTTGTGTGAGGACTTGTCGATGAGGACGCCGTGTCTCCGCGCTCCGACGCAGCGGCAGCGGCAGCGACCGCACGTCTGGAGCGGCTCAGCGGTGTGTGTTGGACAAATGCCGACGAAAAGCAGCCCTTGACTGAAACTTTAAATAAAAATAATAATTGCAAAACAGGTTAAAAAGAAGCCAAAATACCGACTTGAAACTCCCGATGAACAAACGCCAGTCCCGCTGCAAACTTGAGGCAGATAGGTGCAACTTTTTTCTCTGTTCGTGCGTATAACGTAGTGAATGGGACATAAAATAGGCCTGCTATAAAACCCCAAAATAAATGATAGAAGGGACATAGAAGCCGACAGTGGTGTGGGATGTTGATTATATTTTATCCAGCAGCTCAGAGCTGCAGTGTGTCATAACTGTCCGATAATACTTCAAAATTGCGTCGGCAGTACAACTGAGCGACTTCTACACTTATGCGCCCAGAGTCCCGGGTTTGGTCCAGAAAACTTGGTGGAAGTCCTTTTTGTTTCCACTGAACAGGTAGTGCGCGTCAGGCTGTACCTTCTCACCCTAAACAGAGGAACTGACACAATTGAAATCAAATATTGTGATCTTCAAATGCGGAAGTTCTGCTGGTGAAGATGGTTGTAAATAATTTTCGGAGGTTTTTTTTTTTATTTTTTATTTTTTTTAAACTTAATTCTCTCTAACGTGCACGACAGGTGAACTGAGTTTAGGGTCAGCGTGCAGCCAGAGTTACAACGTGGTAATGAAGTGACCTCATTGCTTATAATTTCACTAATTATTCTTATTTCCTATTATGCAAAAGCAATTGTGTGCAGTCATCACTGTTGAGCGTGAGGATCTACCCGAAATGTCTCAACTATACCGGCAGGTTATACACCTGTCCCTCAGCCCCCCACTCCACCCCCAACACACACACACACACACACACACACACACACACACACACACACACACACACACACACACACACACACACACACACACACACACACGCACGCACGCACGCACGCACGCACGCACACACACACAAATTGCATTTGTTATGGTAAATATGATTTTTCTTCAGTTCCTGCTGTTGGTGGCTTGAGGCAGGATTTTTGACATCCACATACTCAACAGCAAACAATTTATCTAAAAAACACTGCATATTCCACTTGTTTGATTAGTTGTGATCTCTCCAAAACACCACAATGATGTGAGATTAAATCAAGCATGGTTTTCTAAAGGGTCACTGTTCTGTCTCCTCTGCGTAAATGTCTGTTCTGTGTCTTTGCCTCTGTGTTTGCTGTTATTCTCAGGGATGAAGACGAGGACAGGAATAGATCACTGGCACTTTAAGCCTGGAGTTCTCATATTCTCGCCGGATCTTTCTCCTTTGCTAATTATTGTGTTGTTTTCAGAGCAAATATGTCATATCCATGGCGACCAGGCAGGTTTATTGTCTCTCCCATGCAATAGCTCACAAAAGTAATTAATTATCCTTTTTTTCTCTCTCTCCTGTCTTTGGTTAAACAGATCATTCATGGAAAGCCATCTCCTATATTAAAAATGCCACTGCTAATACAACACAAGGTAAACAAGAGGGCTTTTTTATTTTACAGGTTTGAAGTCTCTTTTTTGTGCTTTGATTTTTTTTCTTTGTCATACAAATCAGTTGTAGATTAAATAATTTTATAATGTAAATAGAAGCATTATGCGCAGTCTGTGTGCTTTTGAGGTATTTTCCATAATAACCTCATAATGCTGCAGCTGTGCAGCCAAACTGTTGCAGATGTATTCATGCATGCAAAGTGAGTACACACTTGACACTTAAATAGACAAGCTTTAAAACACATGTTTAGACATGAAGTTAGCTTTCATTTTGTGTCATTTGACTAGCAAGCATTGGCCAGACTGAAGGTAACTTTACTTTTGTGGCTTCTCATGTTTCATGCGGTCAGCACCAGTAATAATCAACAGCAAGTGTCAAACCAGGATGCAATAGTCTGTCTTGAGGTTATATACATTGACTTTCATTCTATCTAAAGAGAGATGTGAAGGGATAAGCTGATGCAGCTTCCAGCTCTTCATCCTCAGTGCTACCTTGGTGTATCTGTGGAGCCTCATGACATCTCTAGCAGGACTTCGCTGACTTTCACTGATAGCACAGGCTTCTGGTTTCTCCTCAGCATTGATGAGACACTATTTGTCAAAAATACTTCCATTCTTTCTCTACCTCTCTTTTGCTTGCTGTCTCTATTTTCCCATGTCCTTTATTCTTTTCTAATTTTTCATCATCACTACAGGTGAAAGTAGAGCATGGTAAATCTCCAGAGCTGAAAAGCGGAGTTGCCAGTTGTCTCTTGTGATGCTGTACTCAGAATTTGTTTTGTGTGTTTGTTTCACTCTGTATGGATGTGGTTTCTCTGTCTGTCTTGTAATTGTGTCTCACTCTCCAAAATGGCACATAAAATGTTGTGCACTGTGCGAAGGTTCACTCTACTAGTTGAGAATCTCATTGGTTAATCAGTGTGCGATGTCTCCAACATTCTTATTTCCTGTTGCCCTATCAGTCAGTGAAATGCCTCATGTCTCCAGCACCCATCAGTATCCGTCAAGGGGGTGCGTTGTATTAAATCCATTCCTTTTTTGTTTGACCTTGGCTGCATACCTCAGATCTTTGATGTCAAATAAGTGTCAGTAATCCCAGGCGTCATTTGACAGGCTTCAGGAGCCATTGCTTTTGTTTCCCAGCACATAAGCTTTATCACTTGCCTTCAGTGTAATTATTCTTTATACATATTCATGCTACCCCAATGGTACTGTGTTGTTTTGTAAAAATATACTGCCCTCAATAAGTACTGTTATACCAGCACAAATAGCACACATGTTTTTTAATCATCATCATTGTTTTATTTTAGTGCTAAGGAAATGTCCTTTTTGCATGCTTGATCAGTCAGTAGAGAAATCCAATATAATGGAGGTTCAAGGTGAATTGCATCCTGTGCATTTCCCCCTTCCACTGGAGGAATATTCCAGAGCAAAATAAACAAATCACACAGACAACAGTAATATAGGGTTGATTTTGAAGGCATGAAATAAGTATCGATTAAATCCCACAGTTCATAGATGAAAATGGCCTTTTTGGTAATTTGTCCTGGGTCCTTTCAATATGATGGAGAAAGAGAGAGGCATGGACCTAAGGTGGGGAGGGAGAGAGGGAAAGGCAGAGAGGGAGATGGTGAGAGAGACGAGGAGGAGGAAGAATAAAGGGAGGAATAAGTGCAGTGAGAAAGAGAGAGCACAGCTTTTCGCAGAGTTGAGGAAGGAACATGCTGCCCCTTTCCGAGCTCATTATCATTCTTAATAAGTCTTAAGGAAAGAAGGAGCATTTAATGTAAATGCACGGTAATCCTTACAATGGTCAAGGTTAGTAGGGACGCTAGCGCATGTGCAACGTTCCCAGCTGGCCACTTTGGGACAGGGAGGGGACCACAGGAGCACAGTTAAGGATAGATGTTCAAGGAGAAAGTCAGGATGTTAGACACTGTGTAAAGGTGAGGCCCTTTTCCCTAGCCTGTAGCTTCATACAGCCTGCACCACCTGGCATGTAGTGAGCAAACAGTTCTGCATCAGACTAAAAACTATCGTACTTGGCTCGAAAACCTGGTGCAAGCTGTAATAATTCAGAGAAATAATTAGGAATAAGCGTTTGAGGAGCATAAGACTTGATTAAAAATCTAAATTGGGCAGTTTTGACTTTGGCATCCCTCACCACTAGGGATTCTGTCTTGTACTCAAAGTAACTGTTGGCTGCAGAGCATGCCTAATTCGCTGTTCTTTGGGTGTGGTCCAGAAACAAGCATTAAGATGAATTGGATGAACTGGTGACCAATTAACTAAGTTGACAAATTGCCAGCCACTCATGGGGGTTTATCAACTATTGGAAATCCAATGCAGCATGTACAGTAAATACAGTGTACATTAGTATGCATAAATGCATTCAATTCAACAGCGTTGGTAATAATACCGTGTTCTGGGTCATTATGCAGGAAGGTTCCCGAGTAAATTCCTTTCTGTGTGGAGTTTGAATGTTTGAATGTCTGCGTGGGTTCTCTCAAGGTTCCCTGACTCCCTCCCACCTCCAAAAACATGCATTTTAGGTGAATTGATTATTCCAAAATGGCCGCAGGTGTATGTGTGAGTGGTTGTTTGTCTTTTATCTGATCCTGTGATGAGTTGGAGTCTCATCCGGGGTGTACCCTTCCTTTCGCTTGTAGATGGCTTGGATAGGCTCCAGCAAACCCATGACCCACCAGGCAGATAAGCGGCTGTAGATGAGACAATTGTGATCATCTTGGCTGCAAGAAGATAAATGGATGGATGGATCATTAATCAAATTATACATAAGACATGCCTGACACATTAATCATAGTAGATTGAGGAGTTTGTGCTTTTATATTGTCAGTTTATATTCCCCTGTAGACAGCCAGTAGACCTGCACTCCCCAGTCAGTGATAAGGTCTGCTCTGTCCACATCCTCTAAAACTAATCTTATTACAAATCCACACTTTTTCCAATAGCAGAGGCATCCTTGTCCTTGGACAGACATGTTTTAATTAAGCTTTGTTTTAAAAAATTCACATTACAGTCTTAAAATCCATTATGCTGAGTGTAAAACTGTATAAACAAACATTTGCACTTGTAAAGATTTCTGTTAGACATAAAAATGACTCAAAATGTAGATATTTGTCTTTTTTAACAGAAACATTCTTTAGAATCATTCCAACTTCTACAAATGTGATAAAATATTGCCTTTTCATGAAGTCCAGATAGTAAAATCACAATGAAAACTATTTTCTTCAGCTCATTCAACACACCTCCTTGTCACTTGTCAAGGATACATCTTGCTTTCTCATGAGTGATAAGGGTTTATCAGTGGTTGGAGTCATTTAGAATGTCATTATTGGATCGAAATTCCAATTATGATATCCCAGTTTAACTGTGGATAGATTCTTGATTTTAAAATTGACCTTTCTTTCAGTAAAAGGAAAGAATGCCCTAATTTTCTTTGTCTCTTATTGCAGTACACTGTGTTCAAACTAGTCCACTGAAATTACATGGATTTATTTGGAGGTCAAAAACCTTCAGTTCTTTTATCTCAATCCACTCAATACTGAAATGAACAATATACAAGTCTCCCTAAAAATTGTAAATTTCAGCTCATTTAAATTAATGCAACTTGGTTTTTAACCAGGTCTATGGAAAGAGTGTAGACCTGTGCACTTTTTGCTGCTTCTCTATGGCTAGAAAGCCACAGGACAAGAGGATTCTATCATTCCTTGTACTGTCCATAATGTTAAGAGTTTTGTTTTTTTTCAGAAGCCTAGAAGACTCATGACTTTGTATGTCTTATCCTGTCCTATGTCAACTTTTTAGGTTGTAATTTCAAATAATTGCTTGTAAGGAGTCGTGGTAAAACTTCTACAAAGCTTACAGCAGCTTGAGTTTTTGTCATTTGTTACAACACAAATGAGGATCAGTGTGGTATTCTGTACTTCTTTCTTTTCCCCCATCCTGATAACTTTACCCAGATGAGGAACACATTATCACCTTTAAATGACATCAGTCTTTGCCACTTATAATTTGGTAGTTAAAATATTAGATGTTTCTTTGTTTTGGGATCCACCAAATTGCTTTCATGTTCTTGTCTCCAGCTTTATATTACCCATCAACCTGGTTGATGACTCTGTAGATCCTTTTGGGATATAAATGCTTAAACATTCAGGATGGAGACAACAGTCAAAAAAATGTAAGAATGATTTTCACAGACTAATGCTCTTGGACCTTTGCCCGTGAACCTGGTGCATTTAGTTCTATTTTTCCTTTTCAAAAGTATCAAAGGCTTCACTGTGACATGTCAACCATGTTTGATTACTGTTACATCCGTTGTTATATTCTGTTGAGTTCAGATTCAGAAGACGCCTTTCATTTTCAACACCACTCACAGAATTACCACCACCAAAAAAATCTCCAAGCCCCTCCAGGGAGCCTTGGGAGGCAAAGAGGGATCACCATGGTGATCAGACCACAGATTCCCCACACAGTGTTCCACTGTGACTGGCTTGGTTGAGGTGAGAGGGAACAAATGTCACAGCAACAGGTTTTTTCGTGTTTTTGTTTTTGCTTCAGTCCTCTGTGGGAGTGTGCTCAGATCCATGTGCTCACCTACACTGAGAGACTGGAGGGAATACGCCGGACTTTGGGAAACAAGTCGATTTGAATATGAATATCAGTGATAACACAACAGACTGTGGATATGAATGAGTCTGCCCCCCCCCCCCCTTTTTTTTACCTTGTGTTTGTGTTTAGCTGAGCTAACAAGAGAGAGAGAGAGAGCTAAATTTTGTCTCATATCTATGACAAATTAAGCTTTTATCTCTAATACAATATATATATATATATATATACACACACACACACACACACACACACACATATATATATATGTATATATATACACATATATACACACAGACATATATATATGTATATATATGTATATATATATTTATAATTCATAATGCATGCCTTTGTCTATGTGTGTGTGTTTAAACTAATAACTTCTTGGACTGTAGGGCATAAGAACCGGAAATAAGAAATTGATGATTAGAACACGTTTCCAGCTCATGTCAATTTTACTTCAGTGTTACACAAACTGCAAAAATACCATCTCGTTTCATCACATGATCCTGCCCCATCCAGCTAATTTTAGTCTATGTTCACTCAAACGTGAGTTGCAGGTACGGGAAACACCTTTGAAAATCATGTACCAGAAGATAATTGCTTCGGTGAAAATAAAACAAAAAATAGGGTTAGGGTTAGGTTAAAACACCCCAGCCTTAACTGATCAGTGTATTTACAGTACAAACCTTTACAGGGAAGAATTTTGGCAGTTTAAAGAAAGCATAAAGTAATTAATCATGTTAGAATGATGTTGACATGAAGTCATACCACCAGCCCTACAGGATGACTATTAGTCGATGCAGAGGAAAACTTTATATTGTATAATATAGTTTTTAGTACAGTGCTTTGTGCTGGTAATTACAGTGCTCAAACTGGAGGGTCTTTATAATACTTTGTCTGCAGTGCCTTGTGATTAAGTTAAGCTAATGCCCCCCATGCTTTCCATTCAGGCTGACCTTTGACCTATCTGTATTCAGGCAACATGCTATTGGCTACTAGCTTAAAGGGGGTTTATGGATAACATGGCATTGATGAGGAGGAGCAGATTTTGCCCCCCACCCAGGAGATGCGGTCTGTACTAAATGACTCAGGCTCAGGGTTGCCCTCAGCCCCTGGGTGGGAGAGGGAGGGTCAGGCCGTACCAGAGGGCACAAGGGTGGATTTAAACACACAACCCTAACGTCTGGCGTAATGTCTGGGCCTCCTGCTCTGTGCGGGACACCAACGCATGGCGCAAAGCTTTAGAGGTGAGTGTGCTGCTCAGGCTCATTACTTCTACACAAACATTTAGAACATGCAAACATTTGTGTTTTGCTTTGGAGACAGTTATGTGTTGTGTATACTGCATGAATATACGTGAAGTCCCACTATAACCTGTTTTATTATGCAAGAACCAGAAGTCTCATTAATATTTGTTGATGTGTAGCTGTAGCAGTCAGGTCTTTATGTGCCAAGTCTGTAAGTGTCTCCGTTCCCAGAGCAGATGCAAAGGTGCCGTTCCTGAGAGATCCTTTTATGTTTGGAGACCTCTCCTTGCTCCTTTGACTGCGACCTCAACCACAACACAGCTCTGTCTCAATCAGCTCTCTGCTGTAATCCCACTTCACAATTCTTCTTGGCAAAGGGAGTAAATAAATTTTTCAGCGTTTATTAGAATACAGCTTGCCAGAAGGGACTCCACTCTCCTCTCCTATAGTTGCTCTAGTAATTAGCAAATTGATTAGGAGAAGTTCAACACACCTCCTTAGCTGTTATCTCCTCATTCTAGGACAATATTGCTGCGTCATGGGACAGCGTAAATATTTTAAGGGAAACCCTCAGTGAACCTCAATAAATGGCTGTGGGGCACAGCAGATGTCTCCTGCTGAAGGTTCCAGCCAATTTTCTAAACTATGATTAAAGAAAAGTTTTGGATTATTTAAACATGTTGGGTCCTGTGGGTTTTTTTTCAGTGCCATGGACGACCTCTGTGATTCCCCCACCCCCCTGTGCCAGAACTCCTCCTCTCCCTTTGGATCTTTTAGTTTGAAATCATTTGGATGATGACTCTTTGAAAGTGGTGGTCATTCTGGAATGCCATGTTCAAAACGTAACAAAGACCTCTCTTTTATGCACGAATGCTAATTAAAATCTTTACCCCTATCCCCAAGCTGCAGAGGGAAAGACTTGGTAGCAATTTGGCAGATAATCAAATTGCATTTTAAATGGAGCCATTTAAAGATGACTGTGGTCTGCTCACAGGAAGACACTGTGGCGCAAATTAAGATCACGTAAGTTGCTATATGCAGCGGAGCAGTGCAACAAAAAAGGAGGAGCCGCATTTATGTAAATGTACAACATTCAGTGTTTGATTTATGCTTTTTAATTAAAGTTAAAAGGAACTCAGGTATGCAGTCAGACACATTTTCTCCAAATCTGTGCATGCAGTAATAGTGGTTTTCCTTTAATCTTAATTTCCTTCTTGTAAAGTGGCTTTTTTTTTTTTTTTTACATAAAGTGTCCTCACAATTTATCTAGCTGAGGCAAAATGCTAATACAACATGATGAGTTAACAGTTGTGGTTCCTTATAAACAAATTTATACTTATTTTAGATCTTTAGCATGACAGAAATGGCAAATGGTGTGAAAAATGCTGTCAACAGTCATGTTTATCTAAAAAAATCTGCACTGAGAGGCTGTCCCCCCACATTCTGTATACATCATTAAGTTCTTCGTGGCCCTTTGAAATTGCCTATTCACACAGCATTCTAGTCCATATTAGTGACATCTCGTTAGCACAAAACAGATACTGACAGAAAAATGTGGGAAACAGGCCTGAATTGTTTAAACTGTAAATGATAGAAGTATATTAAACAGGCAGCTCCAAAGACTCTCTTATCCTCCTTCTCTGTGTCCCTAAAAAAGTGGATGCGCTAAATGATCTGTTAACTTTTCGACAACCTTTTTTGCAGGCCTCAATTGCTTTAAAGTTTAACATTCATCACAAGACCAATACAGCCATCAGAATGGCTTCATATCCATAAACCCCCATTATGGTCAGCACAACAAGTGATGCTTGACTTGTAAGTTTAAAGGCTTCTTAATTGGCTGTGATTTGTTAGCTGTATGGCAGTGACTGTGGAAGAGTCATAATGATTCTCTTTGGATGATACATTAGTTTTCTGGCAAGTCGACGTACTTTAATGTTGCATGGATCTGTCCTCTGCTTAAGTGTTTCTCTTATCTCAACATACTAGCAGACTGACACAGCAATGATTTTGACCTGCGTGGTACAGGTTGCACATGATTAGCTGTAATGTTAACCTCCCTCAACCTTCTTCACAGATACTTACATCTAGAAGCAGTCCCTGGAGGCCTTTTACAACCACCCAACAAGGCAGTTTACCTGTTTTTACTTTAGATTTGTGGTTGAAAGCAGCTGAATGCATATAGAGAAATATTTAACTCCAAAGCTGCTCTGCCATCCAGTATTTGATGCCTCTCAGTAATGTATTTTTTATCACAGCAGGACAGGAACAAACAGAACAAAAAGGTATGTTAAGACATTTTAGGATGTATTTCCTCACATTTGTTTTTTTTTTCTTAAGACAGGACATTTGTTATTGTTATTTCCTTAAAATTACCTTTTTAAATCCCATTGTTATTAGTTATGGAATGAATAATTTAATGGAATACAGTGTATATTTAATGTCTGAATATTCTGATTACCATATTTTATATTCTTATGCTGCATTGTATATTATTTTAAGGAGAAGACATCTTAATTGGAGCTACAATCCCTTTCTTATGTCAGATGACAAATACTGTTGCAATGGTAACGACACAACAGGGATTAGATTGATCAAGTGGGTGACTGATCATAAAACTGCAGTCAATATTTGACTGGTTTCATTTCTCTTCTGAACAACAGCCTGCTAGGATTTCTGTCTGGAAAAACATATATTTACACTTCCTTCTCTCTTGAGGAGGATGATGCTTCCTTCATCTGACATGCAATAAATAGTGTCTCATGATGCTAAAAAAGTGCTGTGTTATTTAGTTATTTATGGAGCAAAGGGTATTGGCTAAAGCTGACCAATTTTAGTGTAGTTTGGATGAATCTCCCTCTAATTACTGTTCTGTAAGGATCCTTTGGTCCCAGACCCTCTGTTGCAAATGATGACATTAAGAAGTCTTTTATTTATTGAAATAAAATTTTAGCTGCATAGACAATAGGATAGTTCTGTTTTTACGGTACAGCAGACTTTATCTTTTTAATAAAAAATCCTGACTTGGTGAAAGTTTAATTAATAAGGGACTTAAAGCTAGGAGAATGAGCAAGGGAGTTGGGTCTTTAAAGGGGTACTTATTTTTCCATCTGGGCTATCCTCCAAACAAAAAAAAAGAGAACTGTCAATTAGTGTGTTAAGCTGAAGAGACAAAAATGTCATTAGTTCTTACAAAAAGAATAATGGGTTTTAAAGGTTTTGCTCTAGAGGCAGACGGAAAGTAAAAGAGTGACTCTTTTACATTTATTTTCTGCAATTAATATAATATTATTAAAATTCAAGGGAAGCCGTTATGAAAAGTACATAATTGAGGAAGCAGATGTAGTCTTTCAATGTATTGTCATAATTATCCGAGATAAGATATGTATTATTGTATTTGTATTGGTGAAATGTATCACCGTATGTGAAAATATGTAGGCGTGTGTGCACTGGCTTACGTCATCTTTTTTAATTTAATTTATGTGTTACACAGTTCAAAAATGTGCAGATTGATGAAACAGAACATCAAGTGTCAAGTGAAGTGGCCTCTTATTTATTATCTTGATTTTCCCAGGAACATTTATTCATACAATGTTAAAGTGCTGAAACATGAATCCTAATTTGCTTTGGAGGTCTGAATCTGATCCACGGCGAGCGTCATCAACCATTCTGAGCATTAAGAGTAATATGTATTTCACCTTAAATATACAGCGGCTGTTACGAGGTAACCTGTAAATGAGCAGGGCCCTTTGCATATCGCCATGTGATGTTTTTATGTAGGTGACATTGATGGTTAGATTTTAGACTCAGGGAAGGTCCGAGAGATTTCAGGCATGGAGCCCAAAATATGACATGGACTTGTGTCTCACACAACAGGAGTTGGCTTTTGCATCGCAATGTGAGTGCTAGTAGATGATTGGTTACAGGAGATCCTCGAATAAATTAATTGTTTCCACTTCATGGTTAAGTATGTGCTACTCCTCCAAATCGAGTGCTGGTACTTGGTTATTACACTTTAATAGCTCGCTTGCCAAACTAACAATATATTACTCCATGTGCTGGCTCAGATCAGAGAAGATGAATTGGCTATTAATTAGAGTTGCACTGAGAGGGCACAGGGGAGAGACTACTCATAGGCTCGCAATCAGTGTCAACGGGGGCCCTTTTTCTGACTAGGACAACCAGGGCAGACCCAGGTCACTGAGCCTTACCATGAAAACTATTGAATCTGGTGCAAGTAGCAGCATCAAACATGGCCAACATCTTGTTGAGTCAAGCAAAGGACAAGAGAGTTTAACAACGCACAGCTGCATTTTTGTCTGATGATTTTAGTTAGGAGTGCGGACGGAATGGCAGAGATGCGTGGGAGGTTATTTGGCTCCATGTGGTTCCTTAACAAAAGCTTCACGTCTGAAGGACTTTGAATTAGAAAGTTATGGAGGAAATATTTGACGGGCAGAGATGATTTGTGGGGAATATTATTGTTTGGCTCACTTTTCTTGTGCAGCCTTTGAATTAGCCCTTTTATCACAATTAATTAAGCTTGCCTATAGGAGATGTTCCATCTTGAGCTCATCTACACAGGATAAATAAGTCAAAGCAGCAGGATATATGTCCTTTTATTAGCTGACTTGATCTCTGAAGCATCTGTGGTGGGGGGGATGCTGTCTCTGTGGTGCGACTTTGTGGAAGAGTCTTCACCATCACTCACTTTGAATGCTTCTTTTATGACTCGTTTTGTTAAAAACTCCTTTTTTAATGCAAGGTATCAGGAGTTATAGCCTGTCTATGCAAATTAGGAAATTTTGACAGTTTGTTATTCATGTCATCACCTTTTTAAACACTTAAAGCTAATAAATTTCAACGTGACAGGCTGCTCTGAAATTGCCACTAAATATTATTAAATATTTTAACAAGTTCCTTGTAAATATGCCTTAAATGTTTGAACGAGGGCAGAAAGAAAAATGGCTTTGCATCAACTTATTAGAGGCTATAAAATTGGCAGTGATTTATCATGGACGGTGAGCAACTCAGGCCATCTTTCTTTTTGTTTTTCTTATTCTGTTAGCTTGCTTTGTCCTGATGTGCACATTAAAGGAGAAGCATCATGTTAAAAGCCTACAATTTCACCAGTCATGAAAATGTTAGTACACCTGTGGTCCTTGAACAACAGAGCGATATATGACAGCAGCATTTTAAAGTTTTAAAGCTTCTCATACCCATTTACAGTATAACATTTTGTGACATCACTGGGTGTAACGGAACACGTTTATTTTCAAATCTGATTGATTTGATGTGTTAAAAAGTTAACACAGACACGTTTGAGCTTTGATTTTAGTTACAGCTAGATTTAACCGAAATTTTAATATCTTGTGTTATTAATTTGTGCAAAAAAAGGAAATCTTCCACTGCCTGTGAAGTCACCAGTACCACTAGTCAGTTCAGTGATCAGTCAGGAGGTGGGTTTGTTCAGTATCCTCCAGCTTCTGCTCTGCTGTACTACTGCTTATGACATTGATGCCTTGAGGTGATCGGAACAAAATTCTTGCTGTTTTCTAGCTCTTTTACTTGTAGGTGTGTGTTAATTAGTCCTTTTCTCTGGCAATGTTACAGTGTGGATGTGAAGTTTCACATCTCTTAAATTACAAAGTCAATGCAAAGCTGAGCTCTCTATAAATAGCTTGAGATGTGACACATGATCACGCAGTGTGATTTGTGGCACACTTTTTCATTGGCTAGTGCTTGGAATTTGACATCAAATCACAGTCATTTGCAGTAAGGTGACTGTAGTCTGGAGTGTTTCTGTTTTACCTGGACAGCATCCAGCCTGGGTAAAAAGTTTTTAAATTCAGAAGTCGACTTTTTTACTTCCTCGTCAAAAGTGGCTTCTTAATTTATTGCGCTTCATTTATTATTACATTCAACATCATGTTCTTTATTAACACTTAGGTGAGGATATTATTCTGCCACAATTCAGAATCACATCAAAGTAAATGCAAATTATAAGACAATATTGAATAGAAGCACTATATTTACAGTATTCAACTACTCCAGTAATCCTTTCTGAGCGTTGGTGTTTGTTCTTAAGTGCATTATTTAAACATTCCTGTACGTATTCACACATTTTCTGAAGACCTGTTACTTTGCACATGTGAGATGCTGCATCCCGTCCTCCTTTGCACTACAAGCAGAGACGGAAAGCTTAACATGACGGGGCTTTGTCATCAATCATTACATTTAGTTTTTATATTCTTACCTGCTCAGCATCACTTTTATTTTGAACGTGATGAATATCTGTGCTACGATCAACATGGAGGTAATAAATCATCTCAGTGTTTAGGGTTAGGGTTCATCTATTAGTAGTTTTGTTGTTTGCTTTTCATTAACATATTGTTTTTTTACCGTCTTTGTTCGCTAATGTTAGATTTTGGTACACTGTGGGCTATCGTGGCTCGTGTAATCCACAAAGTGATCTCTGTTCAGGATAGAAGCTACTAGAGTACTCAAAAAAATCTTGGTGCTGTCGATGCACATCCCTCTAACCTGTTAGTGTGATATGGTGGCTGCCGTGTCAGCAACACGGCACATCTCTGTTTTCCCTCTCTGGAGCCCTCTGTGCGGTTTCCCTGGGGTTGGCAGAATACGAGTGCCTCTTGTCTAACCTTGCCACCAGCTTGAGTGTGTGCATGTGTGCTTTTTTTTTTTCAAACTCTAAAGACTTGAACTACGATGACTCATTGCATACTGAGTACACCTCAGGGATAATACAGTGAAATAAAAATAACAAGTGGGTTTTTGACTGCAGTTAAATCTGAGGAGAGGCACACTGGCACTGGGCTAAAAGCCTGAGCAGATTCTGCCCTCACCAGTACATTAGATTAGGATGTCTTGTGTTCAGGAAGCGCTGAAAGCCACTACAGATTATATCTGTATGAAATGTCCTTACATCCAGAGATAGCTGCCAGTCCCAATGTTTGAAATTCCAAAGTAGTTCTCAATATGGTTAAGACCTAATATTGTGGTTGTTCCTTTGTGGTGCTCCTGCTCCACGTTCTTATTAGAGGGGTTAAGTATGAGGATGCCTGCGTTGATCCTTCTGTGGTTGCTCCTCTCCTCTCTGAATTTCTCTCCATTATTTATTTACCTATTTATTTACACCACCATATGGCGTTAAACCTGTTTGTCTTGGAGCATACTGAAAAGCGAATCTGTATTTCTTCTCGTGTGTATTCACGGGACCCTCGTCAAAGAATGCATGTTTTCTGTTAATTCTTTTGTTGGAGGGGCTTTGTTGATGCAATTCTGCGCAATTCTTTATCAGACTTCTCTTCTCATCTGTTACAGAACAAAGACACCACAAACATAATTGGTCTAAAATGTGGAGATGTTTCACAGAGATGCTTGGAGACAGCTGTCACTGGTGTGTAGTTGATGGGGCAACTGAACAAGAAGCTTGAAGGGGCCCTGGAAAAATGGGGTCCTGATATTCTTTGAAATGCCACAATTAATTGCCGTACGTTGTTCCCAATGCATGGATGATTAAATGTGCTCCTAAACTGCCCTGATTTGTGGGGGCACCTTGCCGATTTTATTTGCCACTGTTAACATTTTCATTCCTGCATTATGCATGGTGCTGTGGGGAAAGGAAGTGCTGCAAACAAATGGCCTGCAGGAACGGCGTAAACACAGCACGCCATAAGGGCAGAAGACTAACAGTTCGGCAACTCCTCCCTTAGCCGGTCTTCACTAACAGACTAGAAAGCCTCTTTGCATTTTGTTTTAACAGACTGTAGCTCTGTGTTTAAACTGTTCGTAATACTGGTTGCTGCGTACGAAGAATGTTAGGACAGGGTTGCGGTTTGATAAAATGGAATATGCTAATCTCTGTCTTAAGTAATCAACAGTGAATATGTGTCTGATAGAATTTTTCTGTCTAACTAATTGAATATGATATCTCGTCCTGCACATATAGGCTGAGGTCACTTCCAGTAGTTAAATCTGACAGCCAAAGCAATGTGGTGCTGGTTCCTTTGTGTTTAGGGATTTTACTTCCTCATTGCAATAATCAGTGACTGATGGAAGCCCTAGTGTTTTATGAAGGCGTGCCAAATGACATGTGCTCCCTTTTGAACATGAAACGCTCCGAGTAGAAATATAAATTTTCACATTAGAGACATACTAACTCTCTGATTAGGAATTACTTGATCTGGGATCCTAGCTGTTAGGAATGTAATGCTGCCCACATGATCTGCCCAAGTTGTCAACTGTCATGGCATTGGCCCAGAGCCTTACACTTGGCAGGTCTCCACCCTCTCACCTCCAGCTGACAATGCAGATACAGACATACAATGAGTCCTCCTGGTCGACTCTGTAGGCACCTATGTAATTCCATATGGATAAGAAAACTTGAGTCTGGTGTACATTCATCAACAAAATGACAGCCCTTTTTGAAACAGTTGTTTGCTGTTTTAACAGCGGAATCACTTCTTCATTTTCAAGTAAAAAAACTAGTCCATACTCTCAAGTTCCCGCTAGTATGCAGGATGTTTTCTTTTTTTACTCAGTCTCCTGCCAACAAAATGCTCTGCATGGCATTAACGTTAACTGATGCGGCAGGCAGTGAAAAGAGAGCAGATATTGTTTTTTATGGCCTGACCTTTGAGACATTATTATTTTTTTGATGAATAACTGTTTACTTTGAATGCAGGCATTAAGCAAGTTTCCTTAAGGTTTGCAGTCATTGCTCCTGACACAAATGGCAAAACAAAAACATTGCATCCTGTTTGCCGGCAAAGTGAAGCTCGCTGTCATTGCATAGGGAAAGTCTGTTTCAGTGGACTGGAGAACCATGTTAAATAGGTGGCAACCAATTCATTAGGATGCCTTTCAGTGCATGAAAAATGACCTTTTCTCTCGTAATTGTAGTCTGAGTTCAAAGATAGTTGACTGGAACCAGAGCATACTGTACATTGACAAGGATCACTGCAAACAATTAGCATTACATCACATCATTCAGCGCAAGCAGTTCTCATTTACCAGGTTTTACACTTTCTTGCTTTAACTCCAGTCTGATATGATTATGTAGGACAGATAAGGTAGACAAATAAAAAAACTTTAATTAAACTTAATTAACTTAAAATTTATCTGATATATCACAGAATCTCATATTTATAGTCCTTGATGCTCTGCTCAGTAAAGTGTTTGCATACATTTTTAGGCAGGACAGGGAGATGATTTATTATATACTGTAATGCTAGTCTCACAATGTGGAAACAGTTAAACATAAATATACTTCATATAAAAAGCCAGCACATACCAAATATCCATATATTCTAATTTGACAAATGTAAAATAAGAATTAATGATCCAAATATCATCTAAAGGGAAGACTTAAAACACATCATATTGATTCACCATATTGATTCGACATATTTTTAATAAAAAGACAATAACCGGTCAACTTGTATTACAAGCATTTCAAGCAGAGGCATTTTGTCAATATTTTTTAAATTAGTCTTCCAGTAATTTTTCAAGCGTTTTGTTTTGTTTTTACCGGGTTTGTACCTAAACACCATGATAACAGACAGCAGGCATTTTCCATCTGTGATGGAAAATTCAGCTATGTGAGAGTTTTGAATTATTTGTTTTTTGATTCTTACTTTCTGCACTGTGGCATTATGATGAGGCAAATTTGGTTGAACAGAGAAAATATTTAAGGTATCTGCAAATGTGAATCACATCTGTCACACAGCCCAGGGGTGAAAACCAGCGCATAACAAGGCAACAAATGCTGATCCTGGACTTCTCTGCGGCAAAATAAAATATGGCTCAAGTTTTCATTAAGGTGCTATTGATTAGCTTTTCCTGGCAATGAATTATGGACAACATTAAATAAAAGGGAAAATATTTTTAGACTTTTGCTTAGGCCATGCCAGATTCCTCCTTTGCCTCTTGTATGCTCGCCCTGACAGGCATTTTGTTTTACTTAAAATTCTTGTGGCTTTTGTGAAACCTACATAATAAAAAATAGAAATATATTTTTTAACTTTGATTATCTTTCTCATTTTAGAAATGTACCATGTAACTATAAAGACAGACTATAGATAGTTTAAACATACTGTGTCTATCAAAATAATTGTTATACTGTTGAAGGAATGCTTAAGATGATCAGACACTCCCTGTTCTTATAGACTGACAGCTTCAAAATGTCCAAATATCCCTAGCATTTGCAGTGTCAAGTCAAGCTAGTGCTCTACCTTCTCATGATTAATTCAGACGTGGGTAAAATACGGCCCGTGGACCATTTATGACCCATTATGCTTGACAATCTAGCCTGCCATTTATGTTTAAATTATATAATTTATGAAATACCTGTAAATACAGTTGTAAAATAATTTTTACAATAAGCCTTACATATGTATGCTTTGCTGCCTGTTAAAGGCCAAAATCTTTAATATAATGGTTTTTACATGCTATTTGTATTAGTACAAATACATTCTCCATACATCTGCTCCTCAGTTGGCCTGCATGTCAAAAATTGTAGATCTCCATATGGTCTACCAGTCAAAATGTTTGCCCATTTCTGGCCTAGTCTACTGGAAATACCAATACTTTTGTTTCACCTATGTTTTCAAGACTTTTCAACTCAAATCGACTGTTGGCAAAAATGCCTGGTCTTCCATTCAGAATAAAGTTGTGTGTTTAACCTGTGTGGGTGTAGAACTGTTGTCTTTTGAAAACCCACTGGTCAGACTGGCACGCCAACACTATTAGTGTTCCAGCAGTATGAATATATGAGAGTTACTTGTCAAGATGCAGAAACAAGGTTCTATCCAGAGGAACTATACAGGCAAGACAATGATGACTCTCCTAAGTGTGTCCTTCCTCACAGTAGCATAAATCTGCACTAATCGTGACAATCCTTCATTTTGGCTGAATAAAGTCTAAGGTTTCTCTCTGTATCTGGAGATTTTTGGCATTAGTAACAATAAAATTGCAAGCAGTCAAATTAATTTTAGTGCATCTAGAGATCCTTGATGGCAAACAAAATGTGCAGTCCTTCACTACACGAGTGCTGATGTTCCCTCAATCCATACCTTCAGCAATCACATTAACAGTACTCTGCTTTTTGCCACACCCAGCATTCCTTCTCCCCAAAGTTTAACCTTAATGAACAAAAAGATCCACTTGCTTAAAACCAAAAAAATCTCAATTATTATTTTTCTGAATGTAGAAAATGAAATTAAAGAACAATATATCAATTTCTGTCGTAAAAATATGCTCATATTTTAACACCACTATTAATATTCTGTCAGTGGGCAGGATCTCAGTTTGGCTTGTAGTTGGTGTCAGATGAACTGTTTGTTGGTGATGAACCCATATATTAGAAAATAATTACATCTCTCTGCAGTAAATAATAGTTCAACCTGTCCGTCCTGTTTTATTCTCTTGAACATTTTGTCTTAGTCTATATCTCAGGGCACATTTTACCCACATTTTTTTTCTTGTTTCTTCTATTATTCTTCATTGAGAAGTGTTAACTGTACAGTAATGTAGCAAGTGCTACATTGCTTAAATTTGTTCACATAATTGTAATTTGGTAACACTTTGTTAAATGTCATTGATATCATTTCTATTCTGCTGTGATACTATAAACCAAGAATGGCTAGATGTTTCTGAGAGAGATATTTCACATCCACCAGTGCCATGCAGCTATTTACTGTACCTGAATATGACCAGGCTGGCATGGTGGTGCAGTGGGTGACATTGTTGCCTCACAACACGATCCTGGCTTCCTCCCACTGCCAAAAACATGCCACATGGGTGAAAGAGTGAATCTAAAATAACTGTAGGTGCGAGTGTGAATGGTTGTTTGTCTTTTATTTGTAGCCCTGCGCTGAACTGGCAACTTGTCCAGAGTGTACCCTTCCCCCTGCCCAAAGTCAGCAGGCATAGACTCCCCTTCCCCCCCGTGACCCCATGCAAAATCAGCGGTTACAGAAAATGAATGAACATGACCCACAAGTTTACCCATACAAATTTTGCAGCCTGTTTACTGTTCAGATCCTTTTTTTTTTTTGCAGCAGTTATTGATGTCATTGTAGACAGCATCACTCAACTTACTTGATCTTTGCATGGAGTATTGTATCTGGAAATATAGTCATAGTTACATTTCTGTAAGAACACCTGTGTAGACATTACTGTAATTTAGAAGGGCCAAAAGAAAAATTCTCCACCACTATATAAATAAATATATTCCAAAATGAGCTTGCATACAACAAATGCATCATTTAGATCCATTGCATGCCTTGCAAGGAAGCTAATGCTGCATAGCATGTGATAGTTTGCCAAAGCTATTTTCCAGGTACATGCTAGTGTTTTGCAGGCAATTTGACTGAGTAGCCAGACATCTAGTACGTAGGCTAGCTATGCTAGCAAATAACAATGTGATATTAGCCAGAAAATATCCTTCAAGATGCTTCTTTAAGTTAGAAGGGAAGTGTTGAGTCTTAAAATACATGTATTCCTGTAGTCTTCCTTTTTTTTGGCAAGCAGAGGTGGAACTTGACGAGGATGTCAGTGTTCTCTGTTGTCTTTAATATTGACACAGTGTTTGAATTATCATAATTCAACAGATTGTGTACTGACTCCATTGTTTAGCCAATTTCTTCATGTAAGTTTGAGAGATAAAAATGTGAAAAATTAATAAGTAATTCAAAAAAATCTTGTAATTTAAAAAAAAAAAGCAATTCAAATTAAGTTCATTTAAACTATGACTTCAAACTATCATTGTACTTGGGCCTGTTGTCTGCTTGAGGAAATGGATAGATAATATTTGGTCTTTGGACTCTGTATCCATATATACCAAATTTTATCCCTAAAGACAAGACGATATACTGACGCATTTATTGTTTTGTTGGTTTAGGAGATACATATATTATCTTCAGAAGAGGTTTTTTGATAAAGAAAAAGAAAATGACTGAAAACTAACCCTAACCCTATCTTTTAAATCACAGTAAGGGAGACTGTCAAACTGAGTGAAGCTAAGCAATGGAAAAGTCTGTAAAAATGAAGATGAACTCTCTCACAACAGTTTTCCATAGGTTGACAAGCATTTTTTTTTTTTTTTTGTCATGAGAAAAAACCTATAGCATGCTGTGACTGCTTTTATGGACTGAATGTCCTCTTTACTCTGGTTCTGCAGCATTTTTAGGAGTTTTGTATTCAAAATTTTGTGCAGCTCTAAAAATAGTAGCTCAAGAGCAGTGATGAAAAACTAGATCAAAGCACACAGTGTTCAGGTGGGTGTTACAGTTTGACTTCATGTACAACAGTTTAGTAGGAAACTATTTCCTTTACAACCAATCGCAGCAGTTTACGTGTTTTCATTTAAATTCATTGCTGATGGACGAAAAGCAAAACAATTCCAATATGATCTGCCAATTTAAATTGGCAGATGAAATTTGCTATACAAGATCCCATACATGCTGAAAAATGTAGCTAATTATTACAACCCATTTTTCTGAAGCTTGCCCGGCAACAGACTGTCTTCACTGAATTACAGTTGAAAATGTTGAGTGTATAGACATTTTTGTTCTGAGGATTTATTAAGTTTTTACATAATGGTAAGCAAGAAATGACAAGTCTGATATAAAGTGGCAGCGTATTGCTAATAGGAAATATTTTAGATATGACAGAACCTGCTAGCAACTCTTTAGTGTTAAGACAGCAGAAACTGAGTTGCACCAGGTGTTTTTCGCAAGATTTTTCCACAAGACAAATGGAAAAGTGCCATAACCTTAAACATCTCATTAATATGTCTTAAAAGACTCACCACAACTCAGCACAAGAAACAGTTTTATTACGTTTTTTCGTCTTTGTCAGACATAGCTTCCAGTTTACGTTTTCAGGTAATTACAGCACTGTGCACGCTAGAGTGGCACAAATTAGCACTTTGGGAGAAAAATCAGTTGGCTGGGTGCCCATCATTGCATGTATGGCCTGGCCATGATAAGCGCATGAACACAAATGTGTGTAAAATACCCAGTGTGTGTGTCAACCTTTCCTGGAAGACATATCTTAGCTTTGCTTGGATTAAAAGAAAACAACAGTTTTAGCACCGCAGAACACTATTTATTTTAGTTGTGTACCATTTACTCTTTGTTTTATACATTAAAGTAGTGAGTATTGTGCTTTATTACTGGTAAATGATACAATTTATTTATAGAAATAGGCCATTCTGGAGGAATGTGGAATGTTATAGATTAAGATTACATACACATTATTAATCCCCAGAGGGGAAATTCTCTTCACACTCTTCAGTACTATACATGCATATATATATGTTAGTCAACACATAAATGTTGTGTACAGGCCTCTATAACACAGCACGCTAGGGGCTTGTAGACATGCAATTAGTCCAAACAGTACAGGGGAGGCAGATTGATGGGTTGAGACTTCGGGGTGTGCCCCAATGAGCAACTTGTAGGGGGGGGTGGCGCCTTGCTCAAGGGCACCTCAGCAGTGACTGGGAGGTGAGCTGACACCTTCCACAGTCAGCTCACACTCTGATGATGTTTTGGCAAGAGTGGGAATCGAACCGCTGGGAGTGGGAATCGAACCGCTGGGAGTGGGAATCAAACCGCCGGGCGTGGGAATGGAACCGTCAATGTCTGGGGCGATGTCTGATTTGCAAGACGTCCACTCTACTGCTGAGCCATTGCCGCCCCCGGACAGTGGCTCAGCGAGTCTTTTTATAGCCAGAAAAGTGAAATGTGAAATGGGACTAAGCTGTGGGTCTGGTGACTGATTATATATATATATGATAATTTATTATATACTGTATATTGACTGGCTGATTATATCTGGATATTAAAGTTCATCCCCAACTGTTTTTATTCTAAATTTTTAAAAATTATTATCATTTCTTTTTACATTTACTCTTAAGGGTAAGTGAGAGTAGCTTTTCGGGAACATACTGTTATTCAACTGGCCAACCTAGTTCCGAGTCGTTAATTCTCTTGCTTACAAGTTTTAACTCAGTGTTTTTCACTGTGATGTTACAGAGCAATGAAGCAAGTTTTAGTTCTGTGGAAGAGAAACTTGAAACTCAGAAGGGGCACACTGGAATTTTTTTCAGGAAAACGAATTTAAATAACATTTATTTACATTCATTCATTCATTTTTTGAATCGCTTCTTCCGCTGAATGTATTTTATTCATATAATAAATAGACTTAAAATAAGTAACTAAAACACTTCCACATTCCTGGCCATTATCAATCACCTTTATTCAGGAACGGAGTGTGCAGCATTCAGGTTTCAGAATTTATAGCTTCTTTTCAGCAGCATTTATATTTTGTATGAGTTTGCACAGGCATGCATGTAAACTGTAACTTGACTTGACAAGAGGAATATAACAGGGATGTTGTGATTCTAGTTTTAGCTATATGACCTTGCACTGACAAAAAACCCCACATTAGCCTACAGTAAATTATGAATTGAGAGGACTTCTTATGAAATGCAGAACCGGGCTTAGGTCCATGCCTGTGTGCACAATGTGCAAGGGATCATGTGAGGGGAGTGATGTGGTCTGAAGAGTTTGTCTATCACAGATGTCATGAAAGGGAGCGTAAAGCTGTGTTGAATGCGTCGACAGCTGAGGCTCATGGTTGAAACTCCAGGATATAGCAGTGACTCCCGCTTATTGCATGTGGAATGTCCTCCCAGCTGATTGAAGTATCAGCATATTGTTGCCATATTCCTCTCTACAAGGTCCCAGAGTTATGATAATTTGCAGAATGAAATGGAAAGATGAGAGGTAATGAAAGCAACTTGCATTAGTTCAAAATCTAAAGTGCTGACATTTTCTCAGTTTTCTTAAATTAATATTCTTTTACAACACGTCTTCCTCTTTAGAAGCAGGAATTGAACACATGCAGCCACAATTAGCCTTTCTGTACTTACTTTACCTGATCTGTATGTACTCCATGTATACCATATAGTAATCAATACTTGCCAAGAAATACTACAGTATATGTACATTGTTTACATTACAATCATGTGGAGGAAAAATAACAATAAGTAATCTCATGTCATTTAGCTGTTCTATGCAAAGTTAATGTAATCCTCTAATGTTTAGTGTAACACATCAATCATGCAAAAATCTATTGTTGCATTAGCCTTGAAAGAACAATAATAATAAAAATGCTATAATGGTTTTAGCTTCCTTTCCATAAATCATACTTGGAGGCTGGGGAGGGGGCATCTAAATTTGCCACTTCAGCTCATCTGAGCTGTTGTGGGGATGCTGAATACTGATATGATATTGAACAGCAACTGGAGTTGCAGTTGGTCACTTTCATGTGAAGTGATTTGAATTATTGCGTGACACAGTCCGTCGTAGCTTCTACCAGAAGTTGACCCACATCTTCCGCAATGACATAAAGCAGTTTTCTGTTCGATAGCCACTCAACAAGGGACTGTAAATCAAGAGTAAATGCGTAAAAAGAGACCTTACTGCACGATTTATTCTTCTTCTCCTTTCGGCTTTTCCCTTTAGGGGTCGCCATAGCGAATCAGTTGCCTCCATCTAGTCCTGTCTTCTGCATCCTCTTCTCTCACACCAACTACCTTCATGTCCTTTTTCACTACATCCATAAACCTCCTCTTTGGTCTTCCTCTAGGCCTCCTGCCTGGCAGTTCAAAACTCAGCATCCTTCTACCAATATATTCACTATCTCTCCTCTGGACATGTCCAAACCATCTCAGTCTGGCTTCTCTGACTTTATCTCCAAAACCTCTAACATGTGCTGTCCCTCTGATGTACTCATTCCTGATCCTATCCATCCTGGTCACTCCCAGAGAGAACCTCAGCATCTTCATCTCTGCCACCTCCAGCTCTGTCTCCTGTCTTTTCCTCAGTGACACTGTCTCTAGACCAAACAACATCGCTGGTCTCACCACAGTTTTGTACACCTTTCCTTTCATTTTAGCTGAAACTCTTCTATCACACATCACACCCAACACTTTTCTCCACCCGTTCCATCCTGCCTGTACACGCTTCTTCACCTCTTTTCCACACTCTCCATTACTCTGGACTGTTGACCCTAAGTACTTAAAATCCTCCACCTTCTTGATCTCTTCTCCCTGTAACCTCAGTCTTCCACTTGGGTCCCTCTCATTCACACACATGTACTGGTCCTTCTCAAAAAATTAGCATATTGTGATAAAGTTAATTATTTCCTGTAATGTACTGATAAACATTAAACTTTCATATATTTTAGATTCATTACACACAACTGAAGTAGTTCAAGCCTTTTATTGTTTTAATATTGACGATTTCAGCAAAAAAATAAAGAAAAACCAAAAATTCCTATCTCAAAAAAATTAGCATGTTTCATCCGACCAATAAAAAAAGTGTTTTTCAGACAAAAAAAGTCACCATTCAAATAATTATGTTCAATTATGCACTCAATACTTGCTCGGGAATCCTTTTGCAGAGTTTACTGCTTCAATGCGGCGTGTCTCTAGCTCCATCTCTCTAGCTTCTCCTCCATCTATTCCCTGCTCTCACTACAGAGCACAGTGTCACCTGCAAACATCATAGTCCATGGATATTCCTGTCTAACCTCGTCTGTCAGCCTGTCCATCACCATAGCGAACAAGAAGGGGCTCAGAGCTGATCCCTGATGCAGTCCCACCTCCACCTTGAACTCCTCTGTCACACCTACAGCACACCTCACCACAGTCTTACAATCTTCATACATGTTCTGCACCACTCTAATATACTTCTCTGCCACTCCAGACTTCCTCATACAATACCACAGTTCCTCTCTGGGCACCCTGTCATCAGCTTTCTCCAAATCTACAAAAACACAATGCAGCTCCATCTGGCCTTCTCTGTACTTCTCTATCAACATCCTAAAGGCAAATACTGCATCTGTAGTACTCTTTTTTGGCATGAAACCATACTGCTGCTCACAAATGCTCACTTCTGCCCTCAGTCTAGCTTCAGCTACTCTTTCCCATAACTTCATTGTATGGCTCATCAGCTTTATTCTTCTGTAGTTGCCACAACTCTACATTTCCCTTGTTCTTAAAAATGGGCACCAGCACACTTCTCCAATCCGCAGGCATCTTCTCACTATCTAAGATCCTGTTGAACAACTCTACTGCATCCTCTCCTAGACACTTCCCAAGCACCTTTCCACTCTTTATCCTCTTCAATGCCTTCCTCACTTCATCCTGACTAATCTTTGGCACTTATTGGTCCAAAGAACTCACCTCTTCTAGTCTTTGTTGTCTCTCATTTTCCTCGTTCATCAACTCCAGCACACTTCTCCTCCATTCCTCAGGCATCTTCTCACTATCTAAGATCCTGTTGAGTCAGAAACTCTACTGTCACCACTCCTAGACACTTCCATACCACCACAGGTCTATCATCAGGAAGGACTGCCTTTCCGCTTTTCATCCTCTTCGATACCCTCCTCACATTATCCTGACTAATCTTTGCTACTTCCTGGTCCAAAACAGCCACCTCTTCTAGTCTTTTTTCTCTCTCATTTTTCTCATTCATCAACTCTTCAAAGTACTCTTTCCATCTTCCCATCACACTACTGGCACCTGTTAATATCCTGATCCTTAATCATCTTAACCTGCTGCATGTCCTTCCCATC
The DNA here is from genome assembly GCF_040054535.1 of Antennarius striatus. Lineage (NCBI taxonomy): Eukaryota > Metazoa > Chordata > Actinopteri > Lophiiformes > Antennariidae > Antennarius > Antennarius striatus. The sequence continues at coordinate 18,258,870 of NC_090777.1, read as the reverse complement.
TCTGTTTCTGTCATGCCAACATGTATAGATCAGTCTGTCCTTCCTTACAGTCCAACCTAGCATACAAGTCATCATAACCCCCTTGTTTGGCCTTTGCTACCTCTAATTTCACCTTACGCTGCATCTCCCTGTACTCCTGTCTACTCTTCTCCGTCCTCTCAGTGTTCCACTTCTTTTTAGTTAACTTTGCTTTGTATACTGTCCCGTACCTCTTCATTCCACCACAAAGTCTCCTCGTCTACTTTCCTTCCAGATGAAAGGAAAGTAGATGGTAGGAGAGTACACCAAGTACTCTCCTACCGGTCTCCCTGATCACATTAGTTGTAGTTGTCCAGTCATCTGGAAGCACCTCCTGACCACCCAGAGCCTGTCTTAACTCCTTCCTAAAAGTCCTGCAACACTCTTCTTTTTTCAGCTTTCATTTGTTATTATGATTTATTATTATTATTACTATCATTATTTATTATTTATGATTTACTCTGACACTGCAAATCCTTTCAAACAAATATTAAAATAAGACCCAAATTATCCAGAATGTCATTTAGCAGGTCATTTGGTTTAGGTTTTGAGCTGGGGTGGGATAACTGACAGGCTGTTGGAATTTATATTTAATGAAAGGCACAGCCCTAACTCCCAAGAATCGTATGCCCTAAGCATTTATGTCTGTGATGCACTGTATAAATGCAATGCAAATAGCGTCAACATGTGATTGGAACACAGTGTTCATTGCAATGGTTAAACATTGCGTCACAATATATGTATGAATGTTAAAGTACAACAGCCTCTTGTTAAATAATGTATCATCATGTAAACAGTAATGTCGGCAAACACATAGTGAGAATTGCTGAAGAGCACTGCTTCCAGATTGGTTGAACAAAAGAACATTTCTACCGTGTGTTTCAACTTGAGACCTTCACAAGGGTTTGCTTGAAGAGACTTTTTGATTTCACAGAGAATACTCTTCCTAGGAAGTGGGTGGAAAAGATAATTCTCTATTGGAAAAAGAAGAAAAAAGACCCCTAGAGAACTAATAAACCTTTTTAGTCAATGTAATCATTCATTTTGAACTTAAACTGAACAGAGCAACAAAACAAGTCATTTTTGGGGAAAGAATACATGTATTTTAATACCCTCAAGCAAAACTAATTAAAGACGACACCTCATTTACATAAATAAGCATTATAATTTGCATGCATCCACAAGGGAATAGAGACAGAAAAGAAAGCAATGTCTTGCAGTCTGCTAATTTCATTTTATTCAGGATTTCAGCTTAATAAAGATTCATTCTGGAGTGGAAGGAAAAATAATCAAAGGGAAATTTGAACTATCTCCAAAGATGCAGCAGCCTTCAATTGAAAGGGCCCTTTCTGAGTCACCAGATGACTCCTAATCTGGAGTGGCATATCCTGGCATAGCTCCAACACCAACTCCTTGAAAGGTAAAAAAAAATTTAGAGCCCAATTTATTAGTATGCAGTTCTGGCATCGGGTAGAGAATTAATGGCGGTGACTGATAATGACTGTAATCGTGGCACAAATGGGGTGTTGAAATAGCAAACAACGGGCACAAGGCATGTAATGGGGATTTTATTAATTACCCGAGGTCCCTAGCATGAACAGTCTCCAGGATTTACTGTGGCCATGCCAGTCGGTCGAGTAGGGGTCGGCTCGTCTAATCTGACAATGAAAGGGTCACTATAGAGACCACAGTGTGGGTAAAATGAGCAACATTACATGTTAGTGCACTGACATCAAACTGTTTTATAATATTTTAAGTACTGATGTTGAAAAAAATGAGAAGTTCTATAAGACTTACTTATTTATCGGGGTTTGAAAGTCTAGTACTTTTCATTGAATTATATACAGAGCTGCAACAGATTGAAAGACCAGAAACTATTTGATAAGAATAAACAAATTACCTTCTTTCTTCATCTTATTGTGGCAAAGTAGTCTCGGCATTCATCTCCAATAAAATAAGCTCCCTCGATCTCTTCGTTGACTATTAGAAAAAGAAATCAACATATGGTAGCGCTGTCAGGTAGGATAGCCCATTCACACATCAACTCATCAACAAGAGAGGATTGATTAAAAGTCCTTTTTATTACTCGCTGCATCCTTAATGGACGCTAGACTTTCAAAATGGAAGAAACAATTAGAGTTTTACTGCTTTGTGGGCACTACTGATTTATATAAATCACTGCACGGGTGTAAATTTTCCAATAAAAGACTGAACCACTCCTAGCATACATAATCAACATGTCTACACTTGGTGCTCACTCTATGCTCACACAATCTCTTTAAATTGGTAGGACTCAACAGTCACACCAATTCAAGCACAAGAATTCCATCAAGCAACAACCAATCCGTTGATTGGGTTTTATAACTTTTCAGACCACTGCTTTCAGGCCAGAGACAAAAACAAATCAGAGAAACATGCTCATGACTCTTAACACGGTGTGAAGAAGTACTGGACCTGCCACTGGTTTCTTCTTTTGTTTTGAGTGTTTCATAACAAACTTTGTCTTGTTTTGATCAAATTTCTCAGGCTTCATACAATTTGCTCACAGGTAGTGGAGTGTGTTGGGAGATAGGTGGGTGGGGTTTTAACAGCATGCCATGAAACAATGGGTTTAAGGATGTAAGCCCAGTAAATGGTTTTTAAACATATTCAGAGTCATCATAAGAGTTGCCTTTTATGCAGTAGTGAGTTCTTTACAAATATTACTGTAGAAAACGGCTGCTGTTCTGTTACAGTATAAGAATTGAGTCATATAGGAACCACCCTACATGAGTGCAAAGCTGCGCTTCTCAGCTTTCAGGTTCAGGATGAATTACGTCTATAGTGTGAAAGGTCAAAAGGTTGCAGTATTTTTATATCCTGCGAAGCGGTGATGTATTGTAATTGTCAGTGTTTGTGTGTTTGTCCGTCCGTCTGTTTGCTTGTCCACCAAATATCTTCACAACCGTTGCAGATAGAAAGATGAAAGAAAAAGCACATTACTCGGGTGGCAAAGAGGATGAAAATGAGATGATGACCTTAACCTTGAAAAAACTAGGTCAACGTCAAATTTCAACTTTTGTACTCATTGCGGATTTGTGGAAGGCAGTCACATGATACCATATGTGGATTTTATTGGCTGACGGCATCCGGAAGTGCGCTACATTCTGTGAGTCTCGGACTTCCGTGAGACACGAAAGTGCTTTAAACAGTCGATAAGAGTGTGGGAAAAGCTAATAGATAGATAGATAGATAGATAGATAGATAGATAGATAGATAGATAGATAGATAGATAGATAGATAGATAGATAGATAGATAGATAGATAGATAGATAGATAGATAGATAGATAGATAGATAGATAGATAGATAGATAGATTCAAACAGGTGTAGCCATACTTTACAAAAACTTTACAAAACATAATAAAATACATAGCACTCCCTGTGTGCTGTTAAATTAATGACAGTACTTAAAAATAGCACACAATTGACTGGTATTTGAACGTCAAAGTGATACTCCACCATCTTGAGAGTATAAAATATCTTCATTAAAATTTTCAGAGGGAGCAGTGCAAAATCAGAGAGAAGGAACTAAATCTATGAAATGAGGCTCAACAAAAAAACAAAACATGAAACTTCTAAAAATTCTAACACAGTGAACTGAACAACCCAACGTTGACAGGTGACATCACAGTCTGGAATTTAAACTACAGCGGTAAATGACATGTAGCTCTAATAGAGTAACACGTTGTCCTGATTTGTACTACAGAGAATGCCCTGAGAGCATAGACACAAAAGATTTCCCAAATTCCTTTGTGCCCCCCCTTCTCTCTCTCCCTCTCTCTTGCTCACACACATATATAAACGCACACGTACACGCACATGCTCATGTACACACGCACGCACGCACGCACACACACACACACACACACACACACACACACACACACACACACACACACACACACACACATGCTCAAACATGGCAGATGGATTTCATTTCATAGTTGGAAGGCTTTGAAATAATTTATAAAAATATGAATGAAACGGAGATCTTGAGTGATTATGTGAGCAGTGTTCTGCAGGAACAGTCTCCCTATCCACAAAATAACAACTTTGAATACAATTTCTTGTGCAAGAACTCACTGAGACATTTAGAATTCTTCTTACTGATTTGAATAGTGATTCATATCACTGTTCAGTGAGTAAGAATCTATGAACCTGGCGGTTTTTCTGTCAGCAGTCGTAAACAATACGTAAAAAAAGTAAGTTTGGCTTCTTGCACATTGCATTTATTGGAAGGGGAAGTCTGAACTTGGATGCCGTCTTGTCACATTGCGTGACAAAGGTGTGTGTTGTATATTGTACAGTATATTTATCTGATACTCATGCCTAAGGGCAACTGTCAGTAACATAACTCAGAAAATCTCACTGCTCAGGTTCAGATTCTTTTTTTTTATCATGCACTTGCTTTGCTTTATAGGCAAGAACAGTTTTGTGTTGTTTTCAAAACTTTAAGTTTGGATTTATTCAAATGAATTCAGGCTAATATTATACATAATGCATTGACTAAATTATTCACACGTTTTTACGACCACTGGAGTGTCCCTTTGTTAACTGGAGCTTCTTTGAAACAATAGACTTCAATTAGCAGGCTGAAGTAGAAGTCACCGAGTGCGTATACTACAGTGGGTTTCAAAGACACTTCATCCTTCCTCTAAACTTATAAAGCCTGATATCAAACACTCAGCACTTTGTATAAATCTTCACACAGTCACTGAACAGTTAACACATCACAACTCCTGTGATTGCTGTTTTATCACCGAAATCAAAATATGCAGTTTTTCAGAACCTTACTTCATTCACATGTTCTGACAAGGCTTTCTGAAGTGGCTTGGCTCTGGGTTGTGTTTACATATAACTGCGTACTTTAGTGTACTTTTTAAAAAAAAAAAGTTTTTCAAGAGGATCGTTCAAATACTCCCCTTTGTAAAAACAACAGCGGAACAGACATAAAATAATAGACATACAACACACTGAATTTCTGGATCTTCTCTTTTTTATGCTGTACATATGTACGCACACACACACACGCACGCACGCACGCACGCACGCACGCACGCACACACACACACACACACACACACACACACACAATTAGTTTTGCATCACCTTAATGGAAAATAGCAGTTTGAGACAAGTACCAAAATGTACATACACCACCTTTTTGTGAAATACGTATCTATCTGAGGTTTTTGGTTTTACTTAAAGTACCTGTTGTGTGGGTGTGTACATTTTTCTCAAGCGCTGAAGTCATGTGTGAAAAATCTATTGAAAGGCAGGCAAGCCGTAACGTATCAAAACCTGTTTTTGAGAAATGCTCCATGTTTTAAAAAAATATCTGGCCCTTTAGAAAACATGTATTGAATGTTATTCTTTTGTGCTTTGTTTTTTTTGTCCTGACTTTGAGCTGAGAATGAACAAATGATGGCAGCATTCTTTGCACACACACGAACGCACGCACGCACGCACGCACGCACGCACACACACACACACACACACACACACACACACACACACACACACACACACACACACACACACACAACTATTATCTTATTGCTCATTGTATGCTTACATGAAAAACACAAAGGGCAGAACCAGATGATCAGGTTTTGATCAAAACACATGTAGCATAATTAGCAAGAAAATTCTAACTGAATAAATTTTTTGTCAAAACAATTTCTATCAGGCAGTCATTCCAGTTAATTTTCTGCTGGATTTCTCAAAAATCAAATTAATAGTCATATCGGATGTAATATTGAAAATATGAGATGTCATCACAAGTCAGGCTAAACTATCCAGGTCTTTTCTTTTTTGTAAAACTGCTGGAATTGATATAATTCTTCCTCTGAGCAGAGATGTTTATCCTGAAAATGTCTGTTCATCAGTGTTCATACAGAAGAAAGCAACGTCAAATCTTTTTAAAAAATACACTGACTAACATTGTTTACGAAGCAGCAACTGAGTGACAACACGGTTCCTTTTCATTTTCTCCATTGATTAAAAGTTCCGTGCTAGTTGGGAGCAGCAGAGCAGTGTTGGGAAGAGATCCCCCTGCTCCAGCTGTCTCAGACAGGCGTGTTGCCTCACCTGGTCCTGTATTTACCTCAGATGGTAGGATTAGGAAGCAGCCTTGTGGAAGATATGACTCTAATCCATTGTGCCTTTACTTGGCACTCAGACACAGTCCTCTGCAAAACTTCCATCTTCCTTAAGGAAGAACACAGTCCTTAAGGAGGTTGAGAACTACAGCAGTAATTTGACAGTCGTGTGAGGTGCAAGATGGTGAGTGGAGAATAGCTTCAGGTGCTTTTGTGGTGATTTCTGTCTGGATGACTGTCCGTCAGTCGGACGGTGTTTCTCTCTCTTCGATCTTGAATGATTAAAAGTTTCATCAGTAATATTCCAAATAAACTTGTTGTTTTTTTTGTTAGGCTGTAAGCAAACACTTTTTAATTACTGTAAGCACCAGTTTGTTTCGTGCAGTTGTTTAAAGGTCCATGTGCTGCCCAATAATAACTTGTTTGCAAGCAGGTTATGCTTCCCACAGGACAATGAACAGATAGATATTGAAATTGCTGTGTATGACGTCATTGTGGTATCACCATTTAGTGCTTCTCTTTCACACAACTATAGGCTGTGGAGTTTTGGTAAGACTCAGCCTTGATGCCATGATCATATCACCACCTTCATCACGAACGCCAGAAAGCAAAAAACTTTTATTGATCCATTGTGCTCATAATTAAGCCATTCTCATTAGTGACATACTGTAATTGGAAATGTAATTAGCAATAGTAATAGTTATTGCATTTAATATTTTTTCCTCTTATGTTATCGGACTCATTCAACCTGGTAATTAGCAGTCATAAGAATTTCATACTTTTGTCTTCATTTGTTTCGGTCACCAATTATTTCTTTTGTATTTTACATGAATAAAACATTACCACATTTATTTCAAATTTTCAATAGAAATAGAAACATTCTGCTTGTCAACTTTCAGAGTCGAACTAGTACAGCAACTGGAAGAGTTTGATTAATGTGAAACATTTTTATTCTAAGAAAATGAAAAAATAACAAACATTGGTGTGTTTCATACAACTAAGCCCAGTTTTTGCTTTAAGTTCTGTTTGCCAAACATTTTCTTACCTGAACCCTGTTATATGAAGCTGTTCGCTCTTGAAACGTTGTTTGTAAAAGTTGAAAAACTGTCACCAGAAGATCAAGTGCTTTAAATGTGTAATTTCAAAGAAAGTACATTTGATGGAAACAATCTGTTTTATATTTATCTACAGGAATCAGATGGCAAAGGCGTGAGCATCGGCCAGAGGCGATAACTCCTCAGTTGCTTCAGCTGCAGCACAGAGAAACAGAAATGTGAGTGTTAAACTTAAATTTGTGTCTGTTTGCATATGGTATGCAGATATTTACTTTATTTGATTGTTGAGTCAAGTGATGGGCAAAAAAAACAAAACTATTTCGAGTTTAGACTGGGGCTGGATTGAATTCTCAACAATTAGAGATCAAACTAAAAGATTTATGATCCTGTTTTATGGGAGGCTGTGAAGAAATTTTTGGATAATTTTACCCTCATCAACAGAAAACGTGGTTGGTAATGTGCATTATTGTTGTCTCAGCTTCATGTTGAAGTTGCACCTCTGCTTCAAGGAACAACTTAATTGTCTTAAAGATGCACACAGGCAGCATGAAGGAGTCATGATACCCCAAGGCCTAGATTAATTAAGCTATGAAAACCCACAAGCAAACTACATTCAACAAGTGCCTGTTTGCTATGGCATGAGACTTGTTTTTGGCAGTGGTGCAGTGACTCGTTATAAATCTATAATTAAGGTACAATTTTATTCGCTTTTTTTAAGGTAGGTTGGGGTTCATCATGGTGTAAACTCAGATTCAGTTAAAGTGTGCTCTTTTCCTCATTCAACACAAATGTGTGAATGAGAGCTTGAGAGTGATTGTGTGTGTCACTCTCTGGTTGTTATCCTGTGCCTCCTACAGGTGGTCTTGTTTTCAACTCACCCTCGAGGCACAGCTCTTAAGTCCTAAAATCTCTTGATTTGTTCTTAATCTTAAACAAGCCGATTTTTATCCCCCTCCTCTTCCTCCCACCCTCTGCATCTCGGCACCAAAACAAACATTGTGCCCTCCTGCTGGCTGAAGAGATCTCCTCCAGAACCCCCGCAGCTCAGCTTATCCCATGTTGGAGTGTGTTGGCAGCTCTTAGTCAATATGATGAAGCTCTCTCAGGGCAGCGTCTGTTAGTTTGAGTCACCTGTCAGTAAAGCGGCATGGTGATGCACTCAGCAGGGCCCTGAAAGAGGGATGAGCATGACTGTGGGAGAGAATCCCCATTCACACCGGGTGATCATACCAAGAGTCACAGCTTTATTGGTACCGTTTGCCAAGAGTTGGCCCAAGCTAATAGAGTGGCCTGTGCAGGGGCAGTCCATGAAGGAAATTGAGGTTAACTACATTATAACATATTATTGCGCATAGAAATTGTAAAACTCTCTCGTAGTCAAGATAATTCATATATAAAACCCTTGAAAAATATATCAAATCAAAATACTCCTGGGTCTGCCTGGATCTGCTTGTTTTAATAAAAGAATAATTTTGTGATGAGGTCATAGCCTCAGTGGAAAGCTGCATCTCGCAATATTTTTAGTTTTAAAAATGAATTAGATTCTTATATAAATCTTACTATTGTTTTTATCGCAAAAGAAAAGTTATAAAAAGCGCTCTTATAAGTCAAGGTCTGTTACCTCTTATTGGTCCCAGAGCACTGTCAATGTTTTTCATGGAAAAAAAAAGCACATTAAAACTCAAAAAAATGTCCACAAAATGTTGTTAAAAGAAGGCCAAGCCTTACGAGTGAATATCACGGCTTTCCTCTACTCTTTCCCCTACTGTGCTTTGCCCAGGGGAGGGACTCCTTCTACGTGTTGTAATAAGGGTGGCTGATATAATGAAGGTCATTGTAATCAGAGCTAATGTGCCAAGGAGTCAAGACACTGTAGCTTTATTTGCCAGCAAGGCCCGGCATTTGGTACCCATGGGGATCAGTCTGATAGTGTTATCTTTGCTAACCTGACTCTAATACAGGCCTTGTTCCGCTGTTTGTGTCAGTGTTGGAGCTGAACTTTTCCCACTGATCCCTTCCGTGTACGGATGGGCATTGGATTGGGCTCCACTCTGCTCCATCCTAGTTAAATCCCATCCCAAGGTGTTTGGCTCCTGCATTTAAAGAACTGTGCTCCCTCTCTCTCTACATGTCTGTCTTGGAAAAACAGGCAAGGCTCACATATAGGCTGCAACAGAATGTACTTGACATAGAAACACTACATTGGAGCCTGCTGAGCACTGGCACGTAAGAGATGACCTCTAAATCTAATCCTGTCCCTCAGGATATGCAAATGTCCTCATCACAAATTTGATTTGTTTTTGTCTGTTCAGGACATAGCAGTTTGTTTACAACTGTTACCAAACGTGGTGAGAAGAAGCAGAGGTGCTTGAACGTAATGTCGGATTTTTTTTTAAATTGTTGTGATAGGAATTCTATATATTTAACCTTAACCATTGACGTCATTTTTGAAGCTAATAATTCTATTTAACAATTTATAGGAATGTGTAGCTATCAATTTGAAACAAATGTGATGAGATGATCTGTAATCAACGCTTTCAGTTACACTTTGTTATTTGATAAAAATAGGAATGTTATTTTTTTTGTGTGATTTGTGTTTGCATGTATGTGAAGGCCAATTTTCTTAGATAGATCAAAGTGAGGAAAAGCAGAAGCAAAAGAATCCCCCATGGAGTTCGTCAGCAGATCGTTAGCGGAACTTAAAGATCAATCGTCATTCATCCTATTTTTCAAACTGTTTTTTAAAACGTGCTTCTGAAACTGAAAAGTTATTTTCCTATTCATCAAAGCCATGTCCAAGAAAAAAAACACACCTGAGTGTAACCCCAGTGCACGTCCCCTGATCCCATCATTCAGACACCCAAACCTCTTTTTCTGGTTTTCTAGAGGACCATGGTAAAATGATCTCTTTTGTTTCGCATCATTAGTTCCATCTGTTGTGTTAGCAGGGCTGTCTGTTCCGGAGCATGGCAACTTGATGGTCGCCAGGGGCGATGGGAGACGCTACTGTCCTGGTGGCTTGACCTCTAATAATACTGTCACCACCTTGTCTGTGATCCACACGACGCACTCACATCACTGTTTCTACTCATTTATTATAACCACTTATAAAACATAGTTATTTGCTTTCACAATAAAAATTTAATTGTGAGTTTATTTTTTAACTTAATGTAGCATCATTGATGGTCTGCAGGTGAAACGCCATTTATAAATTTCGATAGTGAAGCTATGTATACTAAAATATATATAATGTCTCCAAAATGAATGTAAGATATTTAAAACAAGTCAACTACCATTCACATTCACATAATTTGTCCAGTGTGAAAAACAACCTTTGATTCATTAGATTTTTTTGTTTATTTTCTTCACTTTGGTAGAAAATATATCCACCCAACAGATATGGAATTTTCTTTCAATAATGAAATATTTTATTCATGACACAAGTAATGAATCTAGCTCAAGTGCTGATTGTGCATATACTATTTTACATCTGTCTCATTCAGAGTGATTAATCACATACCAGAACCTTTGGGACTATTTCCTCACACTTAATTTAATTATTGCTTTAAAAGCAAAGAATTACTTAAAGAAAACAATGAACAGTAAATAAACCATCTATATGTTGAAATGAGGTAGAATCCTGGAAAGAGACAGGAACATCTCAATCTTGTTAAAAAAGCTTTTTGTTTTTCTTTTAACTTTAACACTAGGAAACCATGTAATACCCAACATACCTAAGACAGGGGTTGCGGCCTTACGTTCTAATTAGAAATTGTAATTCCCAAATGAATATTTCCATAATGTCTCCCCACTGAATTGCTCCCGCCTTATCACCATAGTGTGAATGTACGGCACAAGGGCATCTGTGTGCATGTCAATGTGGAGATCACCAGATCATTTTCATTGAAGACGGAGCTATCAAAGGTCATAGCCATCCAAATGACCTAACCTTGCAATGTAACACCTGGGTGTAAAAGTGAACTCATTCTATCTACTGGGATGGGTGTAATGCACCTCTAATGCATAAAGTGCAGAAATAAAATAAGAGTTATAGGTTGGTGGAGGAGGTTCAGTGTGTGCTAGAGAATACTGTAATTCTATAGGGTGAAATAGCTGTGTTGGTATCACCCGAGGTGACAGGCTATTGCCAAAGTGCTGTATTTGTTGGAACCATTATGAAATAAAGTCTGAGAAAAAGGCCAATATTCAGTTTGAATTGATTCCTTGAAAACTCCAGAAGTGAATATGCTTTCATTTTGATGGTATTACTATGGACAAAATGTGTTGTGTCAGTTTCACCTTGCCATTACTTTGCTCCATTAAGGTAAAACCAACTGATTTTATTTTTGCCCAGTCTATTTTCTGTGATAAAATGAAAATCAGAGCGCTTTATTAAGTCTGAGTGACATCTTCAGCTGAGAGCCAACAGGAAAATAAGTCATGTGGGATCTACTTTCAGTTCATTTTTGCTCAATTCCCATCTCCTGATCAAATACTGCACTTTCCAGTAGAGGCCTAATGGGAGTGTCAAGTTCACAAAGGCCCTCTCTTTTTGTCTGACTCCATTACAGTGATGGTTTGCCACTTAGTTACAAGAAGCAGTTAACCTATGGTTGTGCTGTTCACACTCCAATGAGGCTATAACTGAAGCTAAATTAAGGCCTTTTTTATTAATTTCTCCAACTCTTCCCTGCGTGTGTGTCCAACTTGGAGTGCCTGTTGACCCATTTCGCATTTTCTTTCTGCACTATTGAAATGTACATTTTTGAAAAGGTTTTGAATGTTGCTTCTTTTTAAGCCTGATAAACATGACCAGCGATGTCCTGGGTTCAGGGCCTTTAAAACAACCTTTCAATAAAAAAAGCTCAACTGTGAGACATGCAGGATCTCTCATGCTGTGCAGCTCTGCTGAATATACCCTACCCCCTGTTTCAAAGCCATCAGCTTTTGGTTCCCCCAGGAGAGCCAGCATTATCCTGCAGAGGGTTTATTTGAGCTTGCTGGTAAGGTCTTACCTTTTTTCAGGCCCTATGCTACGTGACATTTAGGAGAATTTCATCACATGTGAAACAGATTTTTTTGGGTTATCGATCCAAATTTTCAAACTATAGGCAAAACCTGTGGTGGCACTGAAACCAGGTTTTTGATGGTGCCACATATTTTACTCCTCTACCTATGACATAAGCATGATGGAGGCTGAGGAGCCAGGGAGGCCCATTGTTTTTTTCCCAGATAGCACTTTATGAATGGCATTATCCTAAAAGGTGAGAGGAGAGGGAAGGGAGGAAAAAGGCAAATAAGGAGAAATGACAAAAGCTTCCTGTTCAGATTTAAAGCGACGTCTCTGACTTGTTTTTATTGACCTTTTCTCTTATCATAGTCATATCTATCTACAGTGTCAGACATGCCAATTAAATAAATGTCATTTAACAATCTCTGGTTTCAATGTCACGCATTGACATGTGGTATTTTTATGGAATTCATTTGTCCATGAGGATAAGAACCTATGCATTTTATTAAATACAGTAGTACCTCTACTTACGAATGTCTCTACTTACGAAATTTTCTACTTAGGAAATTTCTCAGCAGGAAAATATTGCCTCTACTTACGAAAGAAATTTCGACTTACGTAAGGTAAAAATACAGTATCGGCTGATACTCGCAGCTCCCAAAGGTTTCTAAACGCAACATTCTCATAGCTGCTCTGCCATTGGCTATTACCTAGTATCTTCCTGGCATCCCATTGGCTAAAAGGGTATGCAGAGTCCTCGTCATTCGGCTCTCGACTCGTGAGGTGTTCTGATAGTTTTGCGCAAATTTTGAGTACTTTTTGTGTACATATTTGCTGTGGACCCCAACAAAGTGACGGAGAAAAGAGTAAAAGAAAAGACGAAGAAAAGAGTTTTTTTGTCTTTACAAACAAAGCAAGAGATAATAGAAAAGCGTGAAAAAGGGATGCGTTTGGTTGATCTCGCCAAAGAATATGGCCGAAATGCATCTACAATCGCCACGTTATTAAAACAAAAGGAAGTTTAAGGAGTTTAAGGCATTGCGTGGGTGGTTGGAGAAGTTCAAAAGGAAGACTGGAATTCACTCTGTTGTTCGGCATTGTGAGGCAAGAGCGCATGAACCAAAGAGGGTAAAAAACAATGGGGTCAACAGTTCAAAGGTAAATGACCGTCATTATTATTCTTTACTCTATTTTTTGTTTTTTTACAATATGCATAACTCTCATTTATTGTGTAATAATCTAATCGTAACATGTATTTGTTACATGTTTTGATGCATTTTTATGCTTTATAAAATATTTATATCGGAATTTTTTGGGGCTTGGAACGGATTAGGGCATTTCCATGGAAAACGTGTCTCTACTTACGTTATTTTCTACTTGTGTAATTTCTTCCGGAACCAATTAATTTAGTAAGTAGAGGTACCACTGTATAGGTAATTGCGGTACATCACTTTTTATAATGACTCCCACTAAATTGTCAAACTGGTTAGTCTTTTTTGTACTACCTTGGGAGGACAAATCTGCTTTGGCTAAGACATTATTGAACTATTTAACTGCAACCCCTCCCACTCTCAAGCACTTTTACTTCTGTATAAATGCATTGGAATCACTTCCAGAGTGGGTTGGTGCAGAAAGACCACTGGAAAGCCTACTTGTTCCTTTAATGTCTTGTCCTTTTAAAAGTTGTCGTCTTTGTCCACAAATGGATGAGTGCTGCACAAGAACACCCCAGGGACTGAGGTCATCCCAACCTTCTTGTGCCAGCACAGAAAGTTATGGAGTATGAATCGAGGCAGGGCTCTTCACATTTAAGCTCGAAATTGTTGAGAGTGTGTAGGAGAGAGCAAGATCACAAACCAAAGAATAAACATCATGGAGGTAAATGGTTTGTAGGTGTCACTTGTTTGGTGTTGAATAAAGCTAGGAAATGAGAAATGAGCTATATTTATGTGTATTCTAATGCGACTGTCAAGGTAATATTTTATGCCAGCAATCTTTTCTATGAATGCTAATTGATTGTTATGATTTATTATTTTTGTCTTTGTTTCATTAAGATATTAAACAAACTATAATGACATGTTATAGCAACTTTATTTGCATGGCATCAAATCACAACAAATTTTATGTGAAGAGACAAGATAGTTTTGTTTAAAACTATTTTACAGAGACCCAGCAATTCCTTTATGAGTAAGCACTTGGTACCAGTGGAGAGAAACCAAAACCTGTGTAAATCTCCGTTCACAAGGTGGGCAGCCTTCTGCTTTGACTATTTGAGTTGGGTGATAAAATGACAATCATGAATCTTTAAAATAACACTAATGATTCAGATATGAGGGAGGAGACGGAAGGTCAGTTCACTATTGGAAGGTCCACAGCAATCTAGTGTAGCTATTGACCAACCTAATTCACCCTCTACTATAAATCTCACAGAAAAGGATATTTAAGCTTATTTCTAAATATAGAAATGGAGTACCTCCTTGACATAGATTGGAAGATGTTTTCAGAGGAAAGGAGCCTGATAACTGAAGGCTCTGTCTCCCACTCTACTTTTGGAGACTCTAGGGACCTCATCCAACCCTGCTTCCTAGGAGCATAATACTCTTGTCAGATAACAGGGTACTAAGAGCTCTTTAAGATATGTTAGTTCCTGACCATTAAGAGCATTTACATGAAGAGAAAGGATTTTAAAATCATAGTTAGCCAACACAGAGAAACTAACATATTAGAAATGTGTGATAAATGCATAGTAGTTCTGCTCAATACACAGTCACCAGAGTCTTTACAGACTCATTGGGACAGCTTCAAAATAAGGAGAAGCACTAATCCAAACTGGAAGTAACAAATGTGACAGAATGAATGATTTGTAAAACAGATATTACACATGTAGAAGAAGGAAGTCTTACTAATTTGTTTCCCACTTAAGGACATTGCCTAACAGAAGGTCTGGGTTCCAGATCCTTCACATTTATCTCCAGTAAATGTGTTTCTGAGATGTTTGGGTCCTGTACAATAACAGTGCAGTTTTGTCTAAAATGAGTAACAGAAACCTGCAGCTCAACCACTTTTTTTCTCTCCTCGAAATATACCTGATGTGTGGATTGTGTCATCTGCATAAAAATGAAAATGTATTAGCAGTTTTCTAATAACCTAAACAGAATGTAGGGAGTAAATTATACTGGTCCAAACAATGAGTTCTGAAGAACTCCATGGCTTGCTTGTACGCATTCATTTTTAATGTACACATGTAACATTTAGACAAATAAGATTTAAAACAGTTGAATGTAATTTTTCTAATGCCAGTTGCCAGTTACATTTTCAAGTTTAAAACACAGCTTTGAAATCTGAAGTCTGAAGAGTTCTAATTTTTCCCTGCATTTTGATTGAGTAAGTTAAGGGAGCTATAAAAAGCAAAACCTCGAAATAATTCTGATCTGAAACGTTCAAATATTACAGTATTGTCCCAACCATTGTTAAATATTACATTTAAACGTGTTAAAATAATTCTTGTTGCAGTAAAAATAAGCTGTCTATATGGTTTGTTTTACATAATTTAGTCAATGGTAGAAATCTTCTTTTCCAATGGGCTTTTCCCTTCAGGGGTCGCCACAGGGAATCAATTGCCTACATCTAACCCTGTCTTCTGCATCCTCTTCTCTCACAACAACTTCATGTCCTCTTTCACTACATCCATAAACCTCCTCTTTGGTCTTCCTCTAGGCCTCCTGCCTGGCAGTTCAAAACTCAGCATCCTTCTACCAATATATTCACTATCTCTCCTCTGGACATGTCCAAACCATCTCAGTCTGGCCTCTCTGACTTTATCTCCAAAACCTCTAACATGTGCTGTCCCTCTGATGTACTCATTCCTGATCCAATCCATCATGGTCACTCCCAAAGAGAACCTCAGCATCTTCATCTCTGCTACCTCCAGCTCTGTCTCCTGTCTTTTCCTCAGTGACACTGTCTCTAGACCAAACAACATCGCTGGTCTCACCACAGTTTTGTACTCCTTTCCTTTCATTTTAGCTGAAACTCTTCTATCACACATCACACCTGACACTTTCCTCCACCCATTCCATCCTGCCTGTACACACTTCTTCATCTCTTTTCCACACTCTCCATTACTCTGCACTGTTGACCCTAAGTACTTAAAATCCTCCACCTTCTTGATCTCTTCTCCCTGGGTCCTCTATCTTCCCCTACCTCCAAAAACATGCACTGTAGGCATTGGTCGGCTTCACTTTGACCGTAGGTGTGAGTGTGTGCAGGCGTGCTATATGTGGGTCTTCATTGCACTGGCATTGTGCCCAGAGTGGACCCTGCTTCATGCCCCTAGTTGGCTGGGATAGGTTCTAGCATGCTGCAACCTGCGACAGCGGAAGAAGCGGGTATTGAAAATGAATTAATGCATTTCTTTCAGTCCCAGATCTTTTGCTGCCTAAGATAACGCATCACGTCAGTGAAGTGTAGTTGGTGTCATACATGACATGTCTCTCTAAGGACCTGCTGATTTGTATAATATCTTTCAGACAAGGTCATAGCTGTGGCTTCGTCTTTGAAGATAGAGGAAAAAGAACATGTTCCCCCTCATTGTGCCTGTGGAATAGAACAAACGTGAGATCATGGTGTCGAGGGGCTTTCACTCTTCAAAGCTGATTCGAATCAGACATAAAACGATTTAGATAAATTGATAGTTATCCTAATTCCTTCAGCCATCCACTGAATAGACAGAGTGATGCATAGGGAGCTGAATAGCTGTGTTTTAGCGTGAAATCCTGGGGAAACGTATCCATCTGGTGTATGAATAATTTAATGGCTCAAGTTGGTTCCTGTTGCTGTTGTGCTTGCGCTCAGCTTTCACTCTCAGCACCCCACCACCACCTTCCTTCCATCCTTGACATTGCTCCAGAGGCCTGTTTGTGATGCTTAAAGGGAAGTTGGGCCACATGAGGGTTGATGGGGAGGAGAGACTCACGTACCTTCTCTGCCATGCTATGTACCTTCTATTTTTCTTAGACCTACACAAACCTCAGATAAACAGTTTATAAACTTTTCCACAAATACACTCACCAATAGACAATGTAGGTTAAGAAACTGTAGACGTGACATTTTGTAAACATACAGAACCCAGTGTTGTTCTCTCGTAACTAAATAGGTTATAATGCTGAAAAAGGACCTTTTTTTTCTAAAGAGGGCAAAGAAGAAAGCGCTCTAGCTTTACCATTATCTTATTCTTGGTTCATATCCAGGTCATTCCACACATTTATGAGTAAATGATATGAACATAAAAGAGAAGGCTATGTCTTTATCAGTGTGAAAATGAAATAGTTTTTGCTCTGTTGATGCTTCTTATTCATGTCATGTCATGTCAATACATTTAGAGTAAGGGGATAAACTTTGCACCTACTGTACCTGATAATGTCAGCACAACTGTTCAAATGATTAGCAACAATTTACTCTGAGCACAACAATGCACCAATTTTGGATTCTCACTTGGCCAAGGGTCATGCAACTATATGTACGTATCGATATATACATACAGTAGATGCACAGCCATCCCTGGTTTGATAAGAATATGTTAGGAAAGTCATATCTGTATAGGACAAAAAAGTATCAAGTAATTACAATATTGGGACCCTACTTGCATTTGCTGCGTTTATGGTCAAAGGTTTTATTTTAGACAAACTGTTTTGCAAAGTTATACTGACAATCAGCTGACTTCGATAAAAGGTTAAAGGCCTTACAGTATCTCTTATGCTGATAAGCAGCTTTCGGTTCTTCCTGAATTGGAGAATTGTAGTCTAAAAACTGTGCAGTTACTCTCTGTGCAAGAACACTAAGTTGATAAATCTCAGCAGTTACATGTTTTTTATAGTGTGTTTTTTTTTTCTATTGAGATCTTTGGTTATGAAATATCTTCTCCAGTTGCTCCAAGTATTTAAAATCATTTCCTTAAAGTCCTCATATGATGAGACCCCAGATTTAAGCCAAATTGCAAAAACCCTGTTTGAAACTCTAGGGCCAAACGTATGGTTTAAATATCAGATGCAGAGAGAGAGAGACAGCAAAGAGTGAATTACCTCCTAAACTGATTCCTAATTCTTGCTGACTATGCAGCAACGGGGCTACTGGTGTACTATGAGGTGATGTAAAAATAAATAACGCACAATACAGCTAGTAAAACGTTACTCCATGGGGTGCATTCTTCAAGATTAGCTATTGAGGAATGTTTCATTTGTCAACATCATACAATAGTACTATAGAAAACTTGGGCGAGTCACTCCACCATGGCAAAGATGCTTCTGTTGTATGTATTTTTGTGAATGCGATTTTTTTCCTTAAGGTCTGATATAAGTTATTCTATCAAGCTCAAGACTTTATAGCATATTAGTAGGAAAAGTGAGGTGAGATAATATACAAATATTCGTGTTAAGTATATTTCCATTCAGAAAAGTGGCAGTCAAACAATATTTACTTACCTGTTCAGACAAGGTATGGAGTTACATTTCATACACATTCCAGATTCACAGATATTTAAATGCTTTAACTATAAAAATCCATGAAAGCATTTGAATTAAAGTGGTGTACATAAAATTCATGTCAGTTGGCATAGACTCAAGCTTTTCTTATAACTAGACTTGTCA